>NC_057934.1:56773513-57096013 GCF_018555375.3 Anguilla rostrata
CTGTCGCGATTTCAAGAGGACAGTTTGCCTTGTTTTTCAACTGCCAGCAGAGATCGCGACTGTGAATTCACTCAATCGCTTGCTCGGCTGGTTGCGGTGGAATGTACCGGAAGCGTCGGTTCAAAACAGGTACTGGTCTTTCAACATTACGTTACAACTTTTCAAACTGGGTCAGTATGAGGTTGTCATTGACAAGTTATTTAAATTGTACAATGCATCAGCAGTACGTCGGCTTCTGGTATCAGATGAAAAGCAGACACGGTAGTGCAAGTTACTAAAATGCTGAACAATGATTTGTAAACGCCGCTAGCTAAAATTTACCGACTTAGACTGCGGCCTAAACGATGTAGCCAGCAAGCTGTTGCTGGGACAAATACACACAACCTTGCTGTTTAGCTAGTCTAGATGTCGATCTAACTTCACAACCTGCGTTTCATAAATAAGTTATACACATTAGCGATTCAATTGCTAGGTAATCTGAGAGATACTAACAGCATTAAACAGCCATTGATTTGAAAGAATCAAACAGATAATGTATGATAGCAATTTCCTTCCTGCATGCCATTTGATAATATGCGATGCTAGTTACCCAGTTAGCTACCAAATGCTAACTGCAGGAGATTTCGTGAGGTAATGGTAGCTGCTGATAGAAAGGGCTCATTTGCAAACTTGGAAAGCCCTAGCCAACATTAATGACCCAAACAGGTCAACACAACAGGCATGCAACCCTGCTCCGAGTAGTAAGGAAAAGCAGCTAGCTTGCTAGTTGATACATACCTTCAGTACAAGGTGGTGTATTCTGGAATCGCAAATGCCAAACAGGAGTGCAGCCACGAAGACTGAAAAACAAACGTCTTGATACATGGCCATTTCACAAACGACATAAATATGTTTGCTTTGTATGCCAAATATCTAGCCCCCGTCGGCAAGCTAGATAAATACCTAGGTTTCTAGCTAACGTTGGGTATTTCCTAAACTATTCCTCCTCTAATTCCTGGTTACTTCCTGCTCCTGTCAGAACTTACACGTCACCACAGCGACACCAAGAGAACCACGCCCCCTGATGCGGTGGATGTGCCAATGAAATGTAAGACAAGACTCTTGGCCTAGCCTTTTTTATGATGGACAGGTTTTAAACCAGTAAAATTCCACGTTTGAGTTATTGACGCAGATGAGTGTCTAAAGCGATAGGTCACAGGATGGAGGCATGTGCTCAAAGTGTTTACCTACTTGTAAAAACCACGGGCACACAAAAAGAACACCGGCATGCAGGCAGCGAAAATAAGTGCATTTTTGCCAGAGTTGGGGGTGGGGATGGTTAATTCAATTTAAATTCAATCACTTTTAGAAATGAATTTAAGTTAAATACAGTCATTGAAAAAGCCAATGGGTAGCCTGCGGGTAGGTTGAATTTCCTATTAATTTGGCTAAATTTAAATGGAATTGGCCTCTACCAGTGGAAGAACGCTTTTGAGCTTTCTTGTGTTATTCTTGGTAGTTTTTTTGATTGGTACTTGATGATGTTCCTTCTTGAACTTCCTCTTGTATTTTTTGATGACTGTCAAATAAATTAAATCAATCAACGAGTCAATCAATCAATCTATCTATAACCCCCTCTAGGTTTCTGAACTCTTGCATAAACCCACATAAAAACACGGACATACATTACTACATTTGATGAGCTGGATCATACATTATTAAAAATAAAAATAAAAATAAAAATCAGTACACATAGATAGCTATAGCTGTATTTCTTCTTCTTGCTCCATCACTATTGGATTACATATACTGCAATTCAGTGGCAAAGGAGTGAGAACAAAATTCATAAATCCATAAATTTCCAGCTGAATTTTAATATGTTTACATTACTTAAGAATGACTGGTCTGTTGGAGCCTATAGTGTACAAAGAGCTTTATTTCTCTGAGGTCATTTCACCATTACCATTTGGAGCAGTAATAATTACTGTCATTCTATGAAAAGAGGAAGATATTATGGGCAATTTAAGGGTGGGTGGGGGGGATTGTGTGGCAAAATATCATTTGCGTAGTCCCATTTTATACCAAACCCTACTGACGTCTGACCTTTCCCATAATCCTCTGCACCCAGTCTGCTAAGGACTTTTAGTAGAAATATAAACAATTTGCCTTTTTTTGGGTAATGTCTGTCCCAGATGGTTATTCTATGAAAACAGGAAGATATTACACTTGATTAGGGGAGGGTTTAAGGATCCTGGGTGGATTGAAACATTCTTCCTGAACATCTCTGGAGAGAGATATTCCTGAAACTGTTGGAATTTCTAATGTGCGTCTGAGATTACCACTATCTTTATTGTACTGAGCTGCTTTGACATGTTCAACCGGAGGGGGTTTTAGGCCTCTTAAAAGCAGAAGCTAAAAGCAAATATATAAATAGAGTGGCACACTGTAAACTTGCCAGGAAGGTTGAAGCTATATCCATTCTTTGAACTTAGTTCCTTATCCTGTTTTGCTGCCACATCAATGACTGCATTGTCACAGAGCCAAGTGCACTTTTATTGATTCTCCAGGGATGACATGACATTCTGTAGCTGAAATGAATGTGCTAACTCATGTCTCTGAAGTCTACTGCAGTAGCACACAGGTAATTTAAGAAAAAACACTTGAATAAATGAAGCATATTGTATTATGAATACATATTGCAGAGTATATTGACAGAAGGTGCTTCCACACGGGTGCTGTTCCTGAGTTAATTAATCAAATAAATCCGTCTAAGAAATCAGTATTTCTTGCGTGTAGAGCAGACAGGTCTGCTATGAAATTGACCTTCAGTTAAATAACTTATCTCTTCAGATGGTCAGCATATGTGTACATATCATTCTGTACAGCAATATACACACTGGAACAGGCTGCAATTGTTGTCATTTCATGCAGTGTCTTGATAGCCCTGTTGGAGGTTGGGGTGGGGTGGGGGGGGGGGGGGGGGGGATGGGGCAGTACTAGATTAGACACAGAATGGAGTTGTGCTGTCTTGATATGTAGAATAAAGGATATATTTGAAGACCATTATAGAAGCTTTTAAGATCTGTGTCTGTTCAAATCACTGGCCTCTCTCACGGTCTGAAAAATCCTGACAGAAATCATTCCTCTAGCATGCAAATTCCACCAAAACAACAACAGCAACAGACTGCACTTGACCTCATATCCATTGCTTCATTTAAGATCCAATGCGCTGGAGTACAGGGCCAAAACAACAAAAATTGTGTCAGTGTCCAAATACGTATGGACTGCACTGTAATTGACTGAGTTTTATGATAACATGGTGTGTACGAAGGCATAATAGATTGATTGAAATTGATTGATATCAATCTGATATCAAATATTGATATATTAGCTGATGAGATACAACGAATACATATAACGAATGTTCACATGTGGTATGTTCTCAGCGTGAAATAGTATGAACACTTTTGCGGCTCTGTACAATAATTCCAGTCATTGAGCTGTAGTTCCATCACCGAACACACGGTGGCATGTAGAAACTGGAATAATTACATTACATGCGTTCAGCAGACACTCTTATCCAGAGCATTTACATTGCATTAAATTATACAGCTGGATATTCACTGAAGCATGTTAAGTACCTTGCTCAAGGTTACCGCAGCGCACGGCAGGGAATCAAACCTATGACCTTTAGGTTACAAAAGTTCCTTTATACTACACCCATAATTGTTTGTCTTCTGTACGGATTACACTTGCTGATTGCGTTTGAATTGGGAAATGTATTCATTAATCTTCATGGCTGTGCACTATTAATAAATACGGTGTACTGTAAATGGGAAATATTTGGAGAAAAACTTTTTTATAACAGGCGGGAACTGCACATGTAGCAGCATGTCCAACAATTCATTTTTAAACCACATGTCGTAATGCAGTCACACGAACATAACCATGACGTCAGACGATATTTATCATTACATTTTTTCTCAATTGCTTAAACACAATTCCTGAAACACTAAACACATTCTCAAAACTGTAAGCACAAACCCCAACATCAACTCATTTGTTCAAAACACTATATCATTTTTGATTACTTTAACACAAAATGCTAATATAAAGCACATTTCTGTGAACTAGTAAACACAAATGTCAGTAATTGGCACAAAAATTAATTGATTAAGTCACCCTAATCAAAATGGATTATACCATTTCTCATTTAATTGCCACTCCCACATCTATTTATACATATGTTCATTGTGCAAATCCTTACACGCAAAATAGTACAAACAACAACCAATACACTGGCACTCAGGATCTCCTTATGAAAATAGGTCTACATGTATGGCTCCCTTATAAAAATATAAATGTCTGCAATTTATCCAAAATTCAGGCAAATCTTGTCCATCTTATCCACAAATTATTTTCTCACAGCTCAAAACAATCAATCACACATGCTGTCCACTTTACACAGAGTTTAGCTACAGGTGCAATTCTCCAACAATTACATCAGAACACATATATACTGCTAAGCTACGGACGTCTTGCAAGAGGGAGCGGTATCCGAATTCGTGGTGGTCGTGCGAGAGGAGGGCACAGGGGACAGGGAAGAGGCAAGGGTAGGCAAAGTCAAAGACTTGGAAGAATTTCGAATGACATACGGGCTACAATTGTGGACCACGTACTTAACCATGGCCTAACCATGGCCGAGGCTGGTCAGAGGGTCCAGCCCAATTTCCGCCGATACTCAGTGGCCTCAATAATCCAGACATTTAGGATTAAAAACAGGTACGTGATCATGCTACATATTTCTTTACAGTATTCCATATACGCTTGTCAAGTTTTAGAATTTAGATTACACTGAATTTGTTTATCAATTCTTACTGTATTTGCATTTATAGAACTGAAGCACTACCCCATGCTGGAGGAAGAAGAAATGTTTTCACACCTGAACAGGAAAATGAAATGGTCAACATGGTGAGGGCAAATAATGCCATTAGACTCAGAGAAATTCAGAGCGCTGTGACAGAAGATAATGGCATATTTGGAAACATCAACACAGTGAGCCTTTCCACAATAGACCGGGTGTTGAGGAGAAACCAATTATCACTCAAACAACTGTATACTGTTCCTTTTGAAAGGAATAGTGACCGGGTGAAGGAGGTCAGGCACCAGCATGTACAGGTAAGGCCTCATCAATGTACACTACTGTAATGTCTTACCATTGCATAGTAACGCTACATAAATACCTTCTTTGTAGAATATATAACCAACATTTTGGATGTACTGTAGGCCTGCATGTACTTTACTGTACTCTAGTAGCATGGTTTTCTAAACTATATGTTTTTGTATCTTTTGCAGAGAGTAATGGAGTTGGAGGCGAACAAACGCCACAAATATTTGTATATGTTGACGAGGCAGGCTTCAGTTTAAGAAAAGTTCGACGACGTGGCAGAAATCGTATAGGTCACCGGGCCACAATTTATGTGCCAGGTCAATGCGGGGGCAATGTAACGATGTGTGCCGGCATATCAGAAAATGGTGTCATTGCCCACATCTCCCTCATTGGGCCCTACAACACCCAGCGTCTCCTGGCTTTCTTGGAGGTCCTTTATGGCAATCTCATTCCTGAGGATGAGAGGTGGTTGGTGAGGGCTGACTTGCCAGTGTACGTAGTAATCTGGGACAATGTCAGCTTTCACCCATCTCCTCTCATCGGGGAGTGGTTTGTTGCCCATCCAAGGATGGCAATGCTGTTCCTCCCACCATATTCACCAATTATTTTCAGCATGGAGATGGAAAGTGTATGACCACCAGCCTCATACCCAGATGTCCTTGCTAGAAGCCATGGATGCTGGGTGTGAGGACATCACACCGGAAGCTTGCAGGGGATGGCAGCGGCATACAAGAAGATATTTCCAACGTTGCATGGCAAGGGAAAATGTCAGGTGCGATGTTGATGAACAGTTGTGGCCCAACAGAGAGGAGTGAGTGGATGGGCAGTAAAAAGCTAGAGGAAATGTCTTGAGTTGGTTGTTTTAAAAATTTTTTTTTTTTTTTTTACACATTACAGCTGACCACCTCCAATTTACAGTGCTGTATCATTGTTTTGCTTTACTGTAAATGCTTGCATTTGTTCTGGTTTTACTACAGTAAAGACATTCTGTCAAACTTGTGAATAAATATTTTTGTTGAATTCTTGTGTAACAATCTTTTGACTGCAACACTATTTACCTAGTGAAGGTAAAGGAACATTTATTCAGGGTTGACTGTGTCATTTTGATGTAGATACTTAGTATATTGTGTGCCTTTGTTTATGCACTGATAAAGATATATTTTAATTTGGTGTAATTGTTGTACTCATTGACAATTGTTTAATTTTGAAACTTGAGTAAACCATTTTGAGGGTGAAACATAGTGTTGTGGTAAACACTTTTACTGTTGTGGGGTTTGTGCTTACAGTTTTGAGAATGTGTTTAGTGTTTCAGGAATTGTGTTTACGCAATTGAAAAACTGTAATAGCTTACTAGTTAGTTTTCTTTTTGCGTGCGCGTGCGTATGGCGAAGCTCGCGCCGAATTAGTGAATGGAAAAGAAAAAGGGATCCGGCTCCTTTAAGACCTGGGATTTGGGAGTGACGCTACGAAACAAGTTTATCCCACTTTTGCGTCGCCAAAACTTAAGTGAGAGAAAAGAGACGAAAATGCCTGACGATATCGTTTTTTAAAACATTAGTACAGAAAACCACATTCAGCATCTGCCGCAGTCTCCACCAAGCTAGCTTGTTCATACATTTTGAACAGCGACTTCTGAACATCAGGATAACTCCGCGCTGCTTAAATTAAGGATAAATTACAGCGGAACTCTGTAATGGGTTGGGGAACAGAGCTTTGGGTAAGTTGTTAGCAAACGTTAATTACCAAGCTAGCTAGTTTTTTAGGTAACAATGTAGATATTTGGAGCTAACAAATAGAAGGCAGCTACCAAAAGTTACCTTAATGTAAATTTACAAAAAAATACCTGACTATAAGTTATTTGTTTTTTCGTAACGTTTTCGTGTTCTTACAAGTGGCTAAAGCTGAATTATCACCAGAAAGGGGCTGCTACCAGGCTAATTTAGAATTGAGCAACTGTGGCAAACTAATGCAGCGTTCTTTCCATTTAGAAAATTAACGTTTTGTAGTTAAAATTTTTTACTTAATGTTAGCTAGGCCTATGTGTGTGGACTAACTTTTGACATACTCTGCACAAGTGTGAGAATGATACCCTTTTATATTTAAACATTGTTTGAACAAGGGATGTTCTTTCCAGCGCCAAGCGACCGCGTTACGGAATTTCTTTTTTTCGCTCTGAGTTACAGCGACATGCATAGAGTGAATTTAGTATTATTTTATGAGGTTATGTTGGATAGTTCGTTTCTCCTTTAGCCTCAGGTCCTATACCTATGTTGCGGGATGAGCGCGAGCTGCCTAGCTACGGTTGCCTCGTTTACTTGCTATGTGGGCGGTATCTGTAACTGGTGTTTTTAGCGTAGATTCTGGTAACATGAGCAACAATAACCCTGATAAGCATTATCGTTAGATGGCCGGATGAATATAAATTAGTGCACACTTGTTTTAATATTGGGGAAGGTTTTGGTTGATTCATTGGTTTAACAGCGGTGTTAGTTATCTGGTTACAAGGAATATTTGTTAATTTACTATTGTAAACCTGCTCGACAGTCAGGTTAAACAAGATGCTGTAACAGCCTTGAAAGACTAGAAAACTTCGTCGACTGACAAGGCGTTTAGTTGTTAATGAAGTTTGCAAACAGTTAATGCCAATACTCAGGGTTGAAGCATTAGAATATAGTTTTAAGTTCAGATTTAAGTTCGATAGAGTTTTCTTAAAGACTTTACTGGATGCACAAACTGCAGTCTTGTTGGTCTTGAATGTTGGGTTTGGTGCACGCCAAATGGTTATTTGCAAAGCAAGTTGTTAAATAATTGATATTCGGCTAGCTTTTAAGCTTGTGATTTCCCCCCCTGGACTATAGCTGGCTACCTAAACGTTAAATCAGACCCACATTCCATTTGACACAAGCAATGCGCGCACAGCGGAATTTTCCCACTCGCATATGCAGTAATTATGCCCTAATTTTCACAGACGATGCTCCATCATTTACTCGTCGTGTCCCGAAAGACTGGATTTGGCCAGTGATGCCATGTCCCCCCAAAAAAGGCACCGTGGATAATTTTAGGTTTCGAGGTCGCTTCCTCCCTTTCTTGTTCATTCGTTCTACAACCAAGCGCGGTTTTATGGAGATTTTAGCCGCAGGGACAATAAGCTACGCAATGCTTTGGCGAGGGCATTTTAGTTACCCTGCCTGCTTTGCTTAAAAAAAAATTTTCAACTCTTGTTTAGGACTTTGTGTTCGCGTGACCAGCGTCTAGGTCAGTGTTGTTGGCACGAGCTTCTTCATCGGCGATCCCTCGCAGATTCGGTACCAGGTCCTACCCATTCGCAGATTCGGTGCCAGGATTTCTACAGTTCCAGTTAAATAAGTGTACCTCAACATGTTAACTTGTTGACTTTACGTTATTCTAAGGTAGATCGCAGAAGCAATATAACATTTTATCATAATATTTTTTCTATGTTAAGGAATCGCGTTTGAGTGGTGATGTAATGCACTGTTTTCTGTTATGCAAAACAGGACATGCCACTTATTTATGGGTATATCTCCAGAATGCAGTCGCCTATTTGAGTCGTTTAACTTAATTAATCTGTGTAAAATTGGTACTTTCTCGGAGTTAAATAGCAGCTGTAGCCTACAAACTGCAGACCACAGCCGAGCTCTTTCGCAAGGAGGAATAAAATGTCTCTGTGTGATCAAGGCAATCACAAATCATAATTTGACGAATCTGTCCTCGTCTGCTTGCGACCTTTTATTTTGTCATGGTCGATTTGCGCTCCATTTCCATGGCTAGCCGAGTCCAGCAGTGCGGCCAACGTGCGTCTTTTTTGGTCAGCTCTTTAAAGACGGTGTTCTGACTTGTTCCGGAGGGGACGTCGGTGCGGCATTCCGTAAACAGGAAAGACACGGGCCAGTGTGTGTGTGTATAGGTGGCCGGTTAAACGGGTTGTGGATGCTGTTGTAAGAAGAGCACTTCTGTGGCAGTGTCAGTCTCGCACCCCCCGCACATTCGCCACGGGCAGTAGCCTAGGCCTACGTGGCGTCCAGACAAGCCGTGGGCCAAGAAACGCCTCGGCCGAATATCAATCGCTACAGTTTTTTTGACAGATTATTCTTAAGTGGTCTTGAGCCAGGTTTGACAATCGGTGTCCCACAGAGCCGACTCGTGCCTGACGAGTTTCTTTCACACTCTAGTTGTGGACGGGCATTGGTTCACTGCAGGCGCTGAGCCATGATAGTCTCCATCATATCAGCTATGTGGGCTAGCTGGCGCGCGTTGCTAGTTCTGCCTTGTGCAGTTTCAGAGACGAGGCACGCGAAAGAGCAAGTTTATTAGCCATCCGCACCGAAAGAGCAAGTTTATTAGCCATCCGCACCGAAAGAGCAAGTTTATTAGCCATCCGCATGCTTATTAGGATTTTTATGTGTGTTGCAGGAATATCGATCTGTGTCTTTACTCAACTCCGGTCGGACTTCACATTTAGGCTAGAAAAAGTATCTCTAGGCCTATTATTGGCGTTCTCGTGTCACATCAAGACTAGGTGCTTATTCAACACGCAGAACATGTAGTCACTTCTCAAACGTTCTGTCTATTGAACAGGAAGTTCAATGTGAATGGTTTGCTGTTTTGCAATACTCCTCAGGAGACGGAGGGAGGAGCATTGGCTCCCGTAAGTCCCTTGTGGGGTAACTCATGGCAACTAGGTCAAAGTAGGTAATTGGCCACGGCATAAAGGCAGCACACAATTGCCCTCTCAGTGGCCGTGCTTGCAGCATACTGCGGCCTGGCGTGTTTTTTTTTCCAGGGCTGGTTGTGTTGTAAGCTGTTGAGTTGAGTCCAGGTTTCAGACATTAATACAGTATGACTACATGACTTGGGTCCAGTTGCTGGGAGAAGAAGCTCAAATGAGCCCCTCTAACCCCCATCACCCCCCTCATAGAACATCTTTCGCCATCACAAAGGCTACAGGAATTACTTGAAATCTGCAAGAATGCACTTGCTGGGATAGGGAAAAAATAAACACTCACTGAAATTGTATGGAATATTTTGGAATGGACATCATCACTATCTCCATTATCAGTGCATTGTTGAAACACTTTAACCCTTGTAAAATGTGAAGGGCATCTTGCACATCCCTGCAGATTTTCAATAAAACATTTTACTAACCAAACATGGAAAGAAGTTTTATTTTTCTTCAGAATGCTAGTTAAAAATAAATTGGAATATGTTTCTTTCCAAATTGTCCATAACCTCCAGGAGTTAAAAAATTTTTTCCACTGATGTGTAAACAGTCCATGTTCTTCAAAAGACTATTTGACCCCAGGCCTGATGTCTCTTTGCTGTGTTGTTGCAGAACTACAGCCCGGCTGTTGAGGTGTGTCGTTCATATTTGACCTTACTGCAAATGAGGAGATGATAGGAAAGGTTCCCTCTGAAATGGGCAGGTTGGCGTTGCTATTGAAATTAGCCCACCGGTGGGACGGAGGCTGTGACCCTCGAGGTCTCTGGGTTGCTAATTGCGGCTGTGAGACTCTGAGCGGCCATCTTTCCCCAGGGTTGTGAAAGACAGTCCAACGTCCGTCCACCTTAGCAGGTTTGACAAGGAGTTCTTTTTGCAGAGAATCTTTAATCCTTTTGACTTGGCAGATGGTCGTACCAGCTGAACCAGCACTTTGTAATCAACAGGTTGAGAATTGTTGCAGCAAACGCAGAACATACTCACAATGTTGCTGCCGTGTAGTCGCAATGTTATAACATTGACAAAGCATTCCAGTGGACCATTTTGTGTTAGCTGGGGCAAAATTCTATTGTTCCAATTTCTGTACCAAAAATGATTAATTTTCAGTGAAGTGAGTCACAAACTTTCCTTCCTTTAATTCAAGAAAGAAGCAGCGGTAACATGAAAAAATGGCTGCCAAATCTTCTTTTAAATTGTTGGCAATGAGCAAACAGTTGTGTGAAGAAATTATGTACAACATAGAACTACGCTTGCAGATCTGACCAGTCGCTATGAAATTTGCACCCTCATAATTTTTGTAGTTCAGTATTTAGAAACGTTTTTATGTTGATTGCCTGATTCCTTAATAAAAACACTTTTGCTGCAAATACAGCAAAGAGTAACCACCACCAACATTTATATGAGGTACTGACTGCTAATTTCTTCAGTTTGATGAGGGGATGTTCTTGTCTCATTGAAGAGAATGGATTCAGAATGGAGATCTGTTCCTGAAGTTTCTGGCCTTCTGTTTACACAGAGGCCTCCCACTCGGTCGCCATGGCGGTTGTGCCATGGCGGTTGTGCCGCGGTTTGTGATTATAATGGTTGGGATCAGGCACTGCATTTATGGGATGGCGGTCAGGGGGGAGGGCGGCTCCGGAATACCACAAAAACCAGGGATCACACCAACCTCAGCTGGCGAATACACGCGGTCGTGCTCAGAAAGATCTCTGTCACGACTGTGATGCTGCAAATATTTTTTTTAATTTTTATTTTATAGGAGAGCTGGATGGTCCACCCTTCTTTCTAATCTGATTGTGCCTTTATAAATCAAAGACCTGCTTTTCTGCCCACAGTGTTCCTATTTTAGTTGGAGTGTGTGACTGTTAATCAAGAAAGAGCCTTCTTTATTGGCTGCTGTTTATGATTTGGTATGTGGCAGGGATCCCAAACCACAGTCCCGGAAGGGCAAAGTGTCTGGAGGCTTTTTTGTTTACTATGTGCTATTCTAGAGGCTGGGAAACAAAGTGTGTGGAGGACTATTTAGCCAATCAGTGACTTGTTTTAAGTGCTGAAACACATTGAGAACCAGTGTACAGTCCAGTTCTCTGTGACTGCGGTTTCACATTCCCAGCCACTGGGAGGCTTGAGGGACTCATTAGGCCAGAGGTGTCCGAGAAGCCGCTCAGAGCCGTCTGGTTCTTTTGTCGGAGAACGCTGTGTGCAGAATTCTTCATTCTATTTTGGTCTGAGAGTCTTTGCTGGCGCACCATTTCTTAACAAAACCGCAGCTGTCAGGGTTGCAGCGTTTTAAAAACGGTAAACAATACAACAAAAAAGTAGCTTACTCGTCATTGAAATGCCTGTTTTTGTGGCAGTAGTGCAGTTTGGTGCAGTCGCGATTTTATGTGAAGGTGCAGAGCGCTGTCGTTTAGCAGTGCTTTTTTGTTTTTGTACACCTTATATTAAACCTGTGTATTTGTATATTAATCAGTGTGAGGATGGACGAAGTGGAGATGGGGGCTGGGTGGTCAGAAAGTGCTTGCTTTACACACAGATTTCAGCATGCCAAACAGCTCTCTAGGTCATGTAGTCCAGACGCAGGCTGTTCAAGTCCAGACTGGATGCTGCGTACATGGTCTGTAGGCCTACTGGAGTCCCCGGGCATGGTCCTGGGGATCGGCAGGGTCTGCTATGCGGGTTTTTGTTGTTACTCTGCTCTTGGCTTAATTGCTCATTTAAAGTAGATGATTACACAGCTAACCCCCAGCCTGCTTCCTTGGGTCTGAAGTGGTTGTTAATTACACGGGGAAAACAAAAACATCTGTCCCTGTGGCTCTCTGGATCATGGACTCAGGATCCCAGCAGGCCCTGCGACTCTTTGGGTCCTGGACTCATGATCCCAGCAGGCCCTGCAGCTCTCTGGGTCCAGGAATCAGGATCCCAGCAGGCCCTGCGGCTCTCTGGGTCCAGGAATCAGGATCCCAGAAGGCCCTGTGGCTCTCTGGTCTAGGACTCAGGATCCCAGAAGGCCCTGCAACTCTCTGGGTCCAGGAATCAGGATCCACAAGCCTCGGTCTCTCGGTCTGGACGTGGAAGAGCCTGGATGGGCTGAATGGCTGTTTACAGCAATGAGTCAACTTGTCAGAGATGGGAGCAAGGAGGTGTGGGAAGTGAGAACGAGAGAAAGGGAGTGTGAGAAGGAGAGAGAGAAAGGGAGTGTGAGAAGGAGAGAGAGAGAACGGGAGTGTAAGAAGGAGAGAGAGAGAGAGAGGGAGTGTAAGAAGGAGAGAGAGAGAGAAAGGGAGTGTAAGAAGGAGAGAGAGAGAGACGTTGGAATGTTGACGTGCGGCCCTGGCGCTCCTTGGGGGGAGGAATGTCCCTCGTCTTGCTAGGCGCTGTGTTGCCATGGTGATCCGCCCAGCGCTGTCCTCACAGGCCTGCGTTTGGCATTGGGACATGCTGCACAAACACTCTGTGGCCTTACTGTGACATCACCAGGGCCGTTACCCACAGTGCCTCTGAGGGGCCTGGAGCGTGACCCCATTGCTTTTGTGTGTGTGTGTGTCACATTACAATGATGCAGGCCAGGTCTGAAAGCAGCGCTTTTGTGTCTGTGTGTGTGTGTGTGTGTGTGTGTGTGCGTGTGAGACATTACTACAGCATAGGCCAGGTCTGGAAGCAGCGCTTTTGTATGCTTGTATAGATTTGCACGTGTGTGAGTATACTTGGCTAGTGTTTTCTATAGTCCTTTAAACTTGTGTCTAAACATGAACAGCACTAATAATCAGCAAACAGAAGGGCTCTTACGGAATGGCCTTCTCCTGTCCTCCCCATCGTTATCTGCTCCAGTGGCTGGGAGTAAGCCAGCTTTGTGGCTGTCTGACAGTCCTCTGTTTTCTCATCTGTATCCCTGCCCCTTTATTTTGGCCCAGCCAATCACGTCACTGACTGCGGAGCATTTTATTTGTTCAGCGGCCATTCAGCAGTGGGCCACGGGACCTTCATTTGCATATCAATCCTCACTGGCAGTGTGTGGAAACGGCAGTTTAACTACTCGTTGGCAAAGGGCCCGCTCTTCAAATACTGCTGATTTCGTTTTCCGCATCCAATGAAATCACAGGCCCTTAGTAAAGGTGAGGCATTGTGCACTCTCACACATCTAATCAGCGCACCGTCTGCCTCAGAGTGTGCTGAGGAGGAGGAGGAGGGAATTTGAGGAAGACGAGCCGAGTGAAGTGAATGATGAGGAGGAGAGCAGTAGAGGAAGCAGAAGTAGGATTTTGAAAAAGGAGAAGCAAATGTCTTGCTGTTTTCCTAAAAACAAAAAGTGGTTTCACCAGGAGAACACTAGGCATTGGTGGGATTTCCATTATAATCAGGTGCTTTCCTAACGCCATTATGCGTCTGGTGTGGGCAGAGAGGATCATGGGAAGGGACTGTGAGGTGTTTACCCAGGAGAAACCAGTAGGAGCGGTGCTTTCCATAAACTGATACTTGTCTATTTAAGACAAGGTTTGTTTGGTGTTATCTCCGTTTCATTTATAGTAATAATTTCGCTTCATAATAAAAGCGTGGTGATTTGGACTTTATCCTGTTCGTTGGTTATAGCCAAATTTGATTGGCTCTAGTTTTTAATGCATCACTAATCATCAACCGTTATCAAATGACTGTTGCAGTAGTGCAAACAAATGGGTAAATTATAGACATGGGTGTGATTTCTCCTGTATTTTGGCCCTGAATGTCTCTTGATCACAGTTATGTCTGAAACACATTGGTACGCCATAGAATGTCGAGCGGTTGAACTGAACGTCAGTTTTTCCTGGTTAATGTGAAGGAAAAGCGTTGGGGAGACTGGTGGCTGCGACTGCAAGCTGTTCTCTGAGCGTCCCACCGCGGGATCGCGGGGGTGTCGGAAACGCCGTGGGCCTTTTCACCGCCACACTCACAGGGGGAGGAGGCCGCGACTGGCTTTGTTTGGGCTGGGTGCATTTTGTTTTTGGGGATTACGCGGAGCCGAAGTGACTGTACCCCTCCCTGGCCCCGCAGGACCAGTACGACGTGCTGGACAGCACATAACAGTCTGGCTGACCGTGACTACGCAAGTTTGTGATAGAGGACCTGACGACTCAGCAGAACTACGCCAAACAGCTGAGGTAGGGCTGCTGTGTGACCCTGCCCTCATGCAAAATAACCCCTTCCTCATGCACTGTAACCACACCCTCATGCACTTTATAACTCTGCCCCAATGCACTATAACCCCACCTTTATGCACTTTAGAACCTCACCCTCATGCACTTTATAACTCCGCCCCAATGCACTATAACCCCACCTTTATGCACTTTAGAACCCCACCCTCATGCACTTTATAACTCCGCCCCAATGAACTATAACCCCACCTTTATGCACTTTAGAACCTCACCCTCATGCACTTTATAACTCCGCCCCAATGCACTATAACCCCACCTTTATGCACTTTAGAACCTCACCCTCATGCACTTTATAACTCCGCCCCAATGCACTATAACCCCACTCATGCATTTGAATAACCCTGCTCCAATGCACTATAACCCCTCCCTCATTCACTATAACCCCACCCTCATGCACTTTATACACCCTTCCCAATGCCCAATGCCCTATGACTCTGCCCTCATGCACTTTATAACCCTGCACTCATGCACTTTATAACCCCGCCCTAATGCACTATAACCCCACACTCATGTTGCTGCGGCATGCGCCCTAATGACTCTAATGTCCTAAGGGCATTGGCTACAGGGCGGCGCTGTGGTGGCAGTAGGTAGCACCGTCACCGTCACTGGGGCCTTTCTGTGTGGAGTTTGTGTGTTCTCCTCATGACTGTGTGGGTTTCCTCCAGATACTCTGGCTTCCTCCCACAGTCCGTAGACGTGCAGGTTAGGATACTTGAGGGGGCATTCACAGGGCATTGCTGTAAAAGAACATGTGCGCTCAGTCAGCCCACCCTGTATAAATAAGTAAATAAATAAATAAATACATACCGGGTCAGGATTGTTAAAGCCACAGTGTTTCCATGGTGATTATAACATTGTGGTGATGGTTATCATCCGCTTTTCGCCCAGGGGAGAGGGACACTCACATGTTTTACTGTAGTCCTCTTAACTTAAGTGGTCGTTCCATTTTTGGAACTGCAGGCAGTAGAGAATTGCCTTTGAATGCGTGCAGTGCCAAGATCCACCCACTAACTGTTTAGCCATTGATGTGCTCCAAGGTGAAGTCACCTGTACTATGATAGGAATCTCTTTCATTTCGCCTGAACAGAGCAGGAATTTCGGGCTGGGGACCCATCAGACGGTAGCACTGCCACATTACTGGAATACTACTGTAATGCGTAATCAGGTTCTGTAACGTGCTATGAAACGTTCCATGATGAGGTGCTCGGGGTAAAGTTTCTAGGAAACATTGGTATGGTATGGTAGCTCACTTGCTAAAAGCTCCCATGGCTAGCTCTCTGCGCTCACGTATGATTGGGTCTCCTTCCCCCTTGCTATGCGCGGCTTGTGGCTGTGGTGTGAAAAGAAGCGTCTGTCTTTCGGGGGAGAAGCACGGGTTGTCTTCGCTCTCCCGAGCCGGCAGCAGGGGGCGTATGTGAGTGCACTTGTACACAGTTTGTGAACTGGACATTCCAAATTCGGGTGGGAGTGGAGATGCCAGATTTGAAAAAAAAAAAAAAATAATAATATGGCCACTAATCTAATAACTCTACTACTAGTAATAATAATAATAATAAAACATGACTTAATGATAACAGTAGTTATAATACTGACAGGTCTGTGAGTGGCTTACTCCTCTCTGTATTCCTCCTCCTCCCTCCGTACTGCAGTCTGCGGCTGCAGAGCCAGGTGGCAGATTATCTGAAGCGGTTGACCGAGCCCTTTCTCTTTCGGAGGGGTGTGCCCTCTCGCCAGGGTGTGTAGCGCGACACACGATTAGGGCACTGATTAACAGGAAAGGCATTTCGTTTTCCTCTCTCTTTATCGTCCTCTATTTCTGTTTCACTCGGTTTCTTTTTCTCTCCGTTTCTCTTTCCTTTTTTACTCTCTAATTCTGGCTGCTCTGTTGTCGTGACAAACACAGACTTTGTGTTCGTACAAAAGGCACGCCCTTCCAGTGGCCTTTATAGTGACTCTGCCCGCTTAAAATATCTGGGCACATCAAAGCATAAACCAGAGTAAACGGTTAAAAAAAAAAAAAAATGAAAGTGAATATTAATGCATTTTACTTGATGTCTCCTCATTAAAATTCACACGTGCCTTATTTGCATGACAAACAAAACATTTTGGTTTGAATATAGTAAACAATTATGTAGAAACACTATTGGTATAAACAATGATTATATATGCTGGTATGCATAACTATCCATATACCTCTCTGTCTGTTCTTTTGTCTGTCTCTCGTTCATTGTTATATATGCATTTATATAAATAAATCATTTGCACTGTCTCTCGCATGTCTCTTTCCCCCCTCTCTGTTCCTCCCTCTTTTGGAGAGAACAGGAAGTGAGAGCAGACGGTCACATGTGCACTGGCCCTGGGTCCCGTCTCTAACAGCGAATGAACACAAAGAAAACAGCTGTGCGCTCTGACGGGTCACATGGCATTATTCAGATGCGCTTTATTGGCTGGCCAATGTCTATCACTTGAGTAAAGATTACAGCGGTAATGTCATGGTAACGGTGATAACTGGTATCGGGTAGCTACTGCAGACAGACATCCGGAGTACAGGTCACCAGATATTGGTCACAGAGATGATTGGGGCTGTGGACTTTGATGATGTCGGAAATGACGGAATCATAGGTTATGGCATGCCGTAACAGAGATGACCGAGTGATTATTTTCTAAACAAATTATTTATTTTGGTTTCCCGAAAGTATTTCAGAGCGAAGAACCCAGTAACAATGATAGCAGATTTAAGGTAACCTGTGAGCCTGTCATCTCTAGAGTGAGCTGCAGGTACTGATTAGAGATTACAGTGTGCAGTCACGGATCTTACACAGGGACTATGTTTGTGAATGAGACGGTCTGCAGAGTGGCAGTGATGTAACTCTTTCTCTCTCACTCCCAGAAACCTGACAAAGAAGTACACTCCCAAACGCGGCAGCAAGGAGGAACAGGAGTGCCGGTAAGAGGCAGCTGTGTGCAATGAAACTGTGTGATTATACTGTGCGCGATTAAACTGTGTTATAACGCAGTGGCCTGTAGCTTTGCTTTGTCACACACAGTTTCCTGTATCTGAATTATTACTCTGTGTCCAGTTTGCGGTTATAACACAGTTTCCTGTAGCTTTGCTTGAGCACAGGCTACTCTGTCACTGTGGCTGAGGGACGCTGTTGTACAGGGTCAGGTGCTTGTCAGGGCTCTGGTTGCCAGTGTTTTCTCACCGACTGCACTGAGAAAACATTCTGAATGCAAATCGCCCTTCAGGCTCACAGAGCATGAAGCTGCAGAGAGACAGGGACTCCTGTGAGCCGCCATCTTTCAGGACATTCCAGCCTGTTGAATGCTCCTTGGAGGAGGAACGACGCTCTCGGATGCTTCAGTGAGGATACACAAGTGCATCGTCTGCTGAAGCATGACGTATAAGTGATCCATCTGTGGATCTTCCTCTCCCCATCTGCCTCGTCTGTAACTGATGTGGCTTCGAACAGGCGCTCGACTGAGCCAAGGACATTTCATTTGACTAATACGCGTTTCCTCAATTCTTCCGTCCACGTATCTTTTTTGTGCGTTTTTTCCTTGCATCCTCCCACGGGTGGAGCTAAGGAAGCGAGGAAAGATGCAAGGAAAAGCTACGCGGACAGAGGAGTCGAGGCAGTGTGTATTAGGCAAACGGAGCGTCCTTGCTCAGTCAGGCATCGCTTTGAAGCCACGTCGGTTACAGAATAAGCGATTGGAGTTAACCCATGAATCTTGTGAGGAGGTCGGGACGAGTTTGGCGGAAGCAGGAACAGGGAACAGGGAACAGTGTGTCAGAAAGTCTCCCGCAGGCCCTCTCTCATGAGCCGTCACATGATGACCTTCCTGCTCGCAAATCACACGCGGGAGGGGGGGGAGAACAACAGGATTAATATGGAGAATTGGACAGCGGAGGAGAGTAGAGGAGATGAGGAGAGTTCTAGAGGAAGAGAGAGTGGTGGAGAGTTGGGAAAGCTGAGAGAGAGAGAGGGGTAGGGAGTTAGAGGTGGTGAGAAAGGAAGAGTTTGAGGAAGTGAGAGAGAGTGATGGATAGATGAAGGTGAGAGAGAAAATGAAAGATCAGGCGAAAGATTGACATGCCTTTTGTTCCTGATATGTGTTCTGGCTCCCTGGTTCTGACTGTGTCCGGTTCTGACTGTGTGAGGTTCTGACCTTGTCGGGTTTAGCCTGTGACTGGTTCTAGCTCTGTCTGGTTCTGGCTGTATCCAGTTCTAGCTGTGTCTGGTTCTTGCTCTGTTCTGGTCTGACTGTGTCTGGTTCTAGCTGTGTCTGGGCTGTGTCCGGTCCTGGCTCTTACAGGAAGGGTTTGAGTGGAGGGCACACGCCCCCGTGTGGTCTTACCTCAGACCCCTCCCCACGCTCATCCTCTCTGTCGCCCCCTGCAGGTTCGCCAGTCAACAGGCCTTTGTGGACATCCTGAACGAGATGAACGACTACGCCGGCCAGAGGGAGGTCATCGCCGAGACCATGATGCTCTCCATCTGTCTGGAGCTCACCAAGTACCTGCAGGACCTGAAACAGGAGCGCAAAACTGTGAGAGAGGAGGAGGAGTGGAGGGGGGGAGGGAGGGGGAGAGAGGACGGAGAGTGGGAGAAGGGGAGGGGGGGAGAAGAGGTACAGACAGACAGCCAGTGAGAGAGAGGGGGACAGACAGACAGACTGACAGGCTAACAGACAGAGATGGGGGGAGATGTGAGATATATGGGGAACGAATCCAGGAAGGAGAGTGGGAGGATAGATAGAGAGGGAAGGTGGGGGTAAAGGGAGGAGGGACAGAAGGAGTTGGGGAGAGACTTGGAGGGGGGAGGGGACTCTAATTCTGACTCTAATTCTTCCTCTCTCTGTCCTGCGTCTGTCTGCCCCCCCCTTTCTCTCTCTCTCTCTCTCTCCCTCTTTCCCTCTGTCTCTCTCTCTCTTTCCCCCTCCCTTCCTTCTTCCAGTGCCTATCGGAGGCTAAGAAGGCCCAGCAGACACTGGAGAGCAGCTACAAGCACCTTGATAATGTGAGTTCACCTGGGGGGTGGGGGGGTTTGTTTTGGATATGGGGGGGGATGGAGGGCGGTGGTGATGCAGTACTGGGGTACTGTGGTGCAGGGTCTGTGTTAGCGTGTTGGTGTGGTATTGGGGGGATACAGGGGTACAGGGTCTGTGTTAGCGTGTTGGTGTGGTATTGGGGGGATACAGGGGTACAGGGTCTGTGTTAGCGTGTTGGTGTGGTATTGGGGGATACAGGGGTAGAGGGTCTGTGTTAGCGTGTTGGTGTGGTATTGGGGGATACAGGGGTAGAGGGTCTGTGTTAGCGTGTTGGTGTGGTATTGGGGGATACAGGGGTACAGGGTCTGTGTTAGCGTGTTGGTGTGGTATTGGGGGATACAGGGGTACAGGGTCTGTGTTAGCGTGTTGGTGTGGTATTGGGGGATACAGGGGTACAGGGTCTGTGTTAGCGTGTTGGTGTGGTATTGGGGGATACAGGGTAGAGGGTCTGTGTTAGCGTGTTGGTGTGGTATTGGGGGATACAGGGGTACAGGGTCTGTGTTAGCGTGTTGGTGTGGTATTGGGGGGATACAGGGTAGAGGGTCTGTGTTAGCGTGTTGGTGTGGTATTGGGGGGATACAGGGGTACAGGGTCTGTGTTAGCGTGTTGGTGTGGTATTGGGGGATACAGGGTACAGGGTCTGTGTTAGCGTGTTGGTGTGGTATTGGGGGATACAGGGTACAGGGTCTGTGTTAGCGTGTTGGTGTGGTATTGGGGGATACAGGGTAGAGGGTCTGTGTTAGCGTGTTGGTGTGGTATTGGGGGGATACAGGGTAGAGGGTCTGTGTTAGCGTGTTGGTGTGGTATTGGGGGGATACAGGGGTACAGGGTCTGTGTTAGCGTGTTGGTGTGGTATTGGGGGGATACAGGGTACAGGGTCTGTGTTAGCGTGTTGGTGTGGTATTGGGGGATACAGGGGTACAGGGTCTGTGTTAGCGTGTTGGTGTGGTATTGGGGGGATACAGGGTACAGGGTCTGTGTTAGCGTGTTGGTGTGGTATTGGGGGATACAGGGGTACAGGGTCTGTGTTAGCGTGTTGGTGTGGTATTGGGGGGATACAGGGGTACAGGGTCTGTGTTAGCGTGTTGGTGTGGTATTGGGGGGATACAGGGGTACAGGGTCTGTGTTAGCGTGTTGGTGTGGTATTGGGGGATACAGGGGTACAGGGTCTGTGTTAGCGTGTTGGTGTGGTATTGGGGGATACAGGGGTACAGGGTCTGTGTTAGCGTGTTGGTGTGGTATTGGGGGGATACAGGGGTACAGGGTCTGTGTTAGCGTGTTGGTGTGGTATTGGGGGGATACAGGGGTACAGGGTCTGTGTTTGGGTGCTGCTTGGTTGAATCACTCTCCCTCTGCAGACTAAGAAGCGCTTTGAGAGGGAGTGGCGTGAAGCTGAGAAAGCCAATCAGAACGCAGAGAAAGCAGACCAGGACACCAACGCCACTAAAGCTGATGTAGAGAAGGTGGGTGCTGTACGCACACCCGCATGGCCACATGTGCACATACACACACATAAACACACATGTGCACATATGCGTAGACAAGAGCACACACACACGCCCACATACTCACAGTAGAAATAATTCAGCTTTCCAAACTGAGCTTCATTTATAAGCATTGTTTTATTTTTGTTGTGTGCTTCATGTATATCTACCTGTGTATTTATGTGTGACTTTGTGTGCGTGTCTGTGCATGTGCACGCACGGTGTGTGCGCGCGCGTGTGTGCGTGTGTGCGCGTGCGTGTGTGTGTGTGCGCGCGTGCGTGTGTGTGCGTGTGTGTTGCGTGCGTGTGTGTGTTGCGTGTGTGTGTGTGTGTGTGTGTGTGTGTGTGTGCGCTCAGGCCAGGATGCAGGCGCATGCGCGCACACACACAGCGGAGGAGTGTCGCAACGATTATGCTGCTGAGCTGCAGAAGTACAACAAGGAGCAGAACCAGTTCTACTTCACCGACATTCCACAGATCTTCAGCGTAAGCACACCGTATACTCCTGTAGGCAGCTCTGGGTGTTTATACCCCTGTAGGGACGCAGGTGTTTATACCCGTTAGGGCAGCTCAGGGTGTTTATACCCCTGTTAGGGCAGCTCTGGGTGTTTATAACCCTGTTAGGGCAGCTCAGGGTGTTTATACCCTAGTTGGGGCAGCTCTGGGTGTTTATAACCCTGTTAGGGCAGTTCTGGGTGTTTATAACCCTGTTAGGGCAGCTCTGGGTGTTTATAACCCTGTTAAGGCAGCTCTGGGTGTTCATAACCGTGTTAGGGCAGCTCTGGGTGTTTATACCCTTGTTAGGGCAGCTCTGGGTGTTTATAACCCTGTTAGGGCAGCTCTGGGTGTTTATAACCCTGTTAGGGCAGCTCTGGGTGTTTATACCCCTGTTAGGGCAGCTCTGGGTGTTTATACCCTAGTTAGGGCAGCTCTGGGTGTTTATAACCCTGTTAGGGCAGCTGTGGGTGTTTATACCCTTGTTAGGGCAGCTCTGGGTGTTTTAGTAAGCCTTGTTCTAGCCCAGCACTGCTTAGCTTTCACCGTTTCATAGGAGCGTGGAATACAGTGGTGTGACTGCTGCTAAAAGCAATATGTGGTTGAATTTAATCTGAGAGGCTGAGGGCATCTACACTCGTGTGCTTTAGGGGAGTTCTGGAGTCTTCCAGAGCAGCGTATTGTGCCTCTGCAGTCACGGTTGAGTGTGCGGCGCCCCCTGTCTGTCTCCCACAGAAACTGCAGGAGGTGGAGGAGCAGCGGGTTCGGAAGCTGGCGGAGGGGTACGTGTCTTTTGCTGACACAGAGAAACGTGTCATGCCCATCATCGGGAAATGCTTGGAGGGCATCTCCAAAGCAGGGAACCACTCCTACAGCCACGCAGCGAACGTGAGTCTGACACACTCATGCGCGTGTGTGTGTGTGTGTGTGTGTGTATATGTGTGTATGGATGTGTGTGTGTGTGTGTGTGTGTGTGTGTGTGTATGTGTATGTGGATGTGGATGTGTGTGTGTGTGTGTATGTACATGTGTGCATTTGTCTGTCCGTGTTTGTGTGTATATATGTGTGTGTATATGGATGTGTGTAATTGTGTGTGGGTGTATGTGTGTGTGTGTAAGTAAGTGTGTAAGCGTTTAACTGAACCCTGCTCTGTGTACCCTTTTCCCCCGTGCTCCTGCAGGACTCTCAGCTCCTCATCGAGCAGCACAAGTCCGGGTTCGAGCGGCCGGGGGACGTGGAGTTTGAGGACTACAGCCACGGCATCAACCGCGCCTCCTCAGAGAGCAGCCTGGGGACCCTCAAGGGGAAGCCTGACCTGCTGACCAAGAACAAGGCCAAACTGTGGCCCTTCAGCAAGAAGAAGGTGAGAGAACCGCTACTGCTGCGCAGCCCCGCAGCGCTAGGCCTGGGGCTGCGCGTTCCTTTACCGTGAGAGTCTTTTTTTCACTTCCAAACTGATGTGACGGGATTTCTGTTCCCTGTTTTCGAGTTATTTGTCTCGTGTTCGTACAGACAAGATGTCCTATTTGATCAGGGACAGCTTGCTCTCATCTGGAGATTTTCCCTCAGCTGCAGAAGGTTTATGGCTCTTCCTGTCATTGCAGGTCGTATGTTATCTGAACGAGAACCTGCCCCGTAAATAGGGGGGAGGGGGTCAGAGTTCAGAGGTCACGTGTGGGTTAAATGTGTGCCATGCCATAAATGTGTGACTCGCTCGGCTGGCTGTCTGGAAGCAGACAGTGGAATGGCTGCTGCATGGCTGTGAATCCCTGACCATCACACCTGTACCTCCTGCCAACCACACACCACCCTGCTGGATACTAACCAGTTACACTCTACTCTGCAGTATACTGACCAGTCACACTTCACCTTGCAGTATACTGACCAATCACGCTCCACCATACTGAAAAGTAACCAATCACATTCCACCATATTCCACAGACCAGTCGCACTCCAGGCAGGCTGTTGTCTCACCCCTCCCCCATGTCTGTATTGCATGCCTCAGTTTGTGACCGCGTGACTCACAGCTAGCTGACAGGCTGCATCAGGCCCTCCGTTCATGTCTCCCATTTCTTTATCATTGGTCAGCTCGCCACAGGGAATCTGTCTGATTGGACAGTTTATCAGGGAACCAAGATCTCATTGGGCAGGTCAACGCACAGGAGTGGGATCTCATTAGGTTAATGTATATCCAATCACACTGGACACATCGACAAAATAAAAACAAAGTAATTCAAGTGCAGTGTACATTGCAGTGTAGATTAAGTCTCAGTTTGAGGTGCTGAGGTGCATTAATTGTGAACGTTAGTGACATCATCAAAGATAACTCCATGGATATCCAGAACCATGCGCCCCTGTGCACCCCCCCAGCACCAAACCCTGGTTTAATCGCATGCCTCCCACCCCACCCTCCTTCACTTCCACCATCCTTTTGTGTCCTCTGTCCTGTCTCTTCCTGTTCTGTGTCCTGTTGTCTAACACCGTGAAGATACTGAATCGCCATATGCTTTGGCTTTGCGATTGGCTGCATGTAGCTTTGTCTCCGGGCTCCGCCCCTTTCCTCTGATTTATTTTCTTTTATTTTTCTTTTTTTTTAAATGATTAATTGCACAGGTTCCTCTGAGAGAACTTTCTGACATCCTTCTGGGTCCTGAACACTCAGGCCAGTGTTTACCACACTCCCAGAAGAGGGCCGATGGGAGCGGCTTCAAACCGTGCTGCTCACACCTGACACTGCGGCCTGTGTGTGTGGGGCGACTCGCGTGGGTGCGGTTGTGCACCTGGCCGAGCAGTCTCAGCGTTAGGAGGACGCGCTGACGTAGCCCAGCGCCGGCCCAGGAACTTCCGTAGAGGCCGAGCGGTTTTAGTGTGGTTTTTAGTTTGATACCGGCACACACACACACACACTCTCATACATACACACACACACACACACACACACACACACACTCTCATACATACACACACACACACACACACTCACCACTCTCATACATACACACACATACACACACACACTCACTCACACACATACACACACACACACACACACTCACTCACACACATACACACACACACACACACACACACACACACACACACACACACACACACACACACACACACACACACACACACACACACACACACACACACTGCATCAGTTGGAAATAAGTGGCTTTGTGGGGACCGGTGTGTTTCCTCACTGTGTCGTGTGAGGAAAGCTGTGTCTAAGTCAGGCATGCAGACGCTCTTACGGCCTGCCTGGGATGCAGCTGATCTGAGATCAGTGGAAAGGTGGTCCGGTGGGACGGGGCTGATCGTGTCCCTCTGTCTCTCGCTCTGTTGTGTCATTCAGTCGGCCAGTGAAATGCCGGTGTGCTGCTCCGTTCATAGGCCTCTGCTGTGTGCGTGCGTGCGCGTACGTGTGTGTGTGAGAGCGAGTGAGCGTGTTTACGTCAGTGTGTGTGCGTGCGTGCGTGTGTGTGTGTGTGTGTGTGTGAGGGAGTGAGCGAGTGAGCATGTTTACGTCAGTGTGCGTGCGTGCGTGCGTGCGTGTGTGTGTGTATCTGTGTGTGCGCGAGTGAGCGTGTTTATGTCAGTGTGTGTGCGTGCATGTGTGTAGTGTGTGTATGTGTGTGAGAGAGCGAGTGAGCATGTTTACGTCAGTGTGTGCGTGCGCGCGTGCGTGTGTGTGTGCATCCGTGCATGCGTGTGTTTGCACGCTGAGGTGATGGTCGTGTATGCTATGTGGCGGCGGTGTTCTCACTGTCTCTCCTCTCCTCTCTGTGTAGTGGTGATGGGTTGTTCCTTTCTTTCCTTTGTCGTCCTCGTCCTCCTGGCTCCTCCCTCCCTCCCTCCTCCCTCCAGCTCCCCCCACCCCCACTCACCCCCTTCTCCACACACCTCGACCCCTCGCCAGCTAATGGACTCCCCGCCCCCAAATTCAGCCGGGACCCCCTGTCGTACTGCCTGAAGGAGATCAATAGGACGGTTAAACCTCGAATATCCTCCTTCAGAACGCTGAGGAGAACGGTGAGTCCCCCCCAAGCAGGTCAGGGGTCAGGTGACGCACGTCATCCGGCATGTCCGTTAGATTGGCAGGCTGGCTGACTATGGATGACATCGCCTCCCGATTTCTGACGGTGCTATGGAGGCCCCGCTGGGCGAACTGGGGGGGAGGAGAGGGTTAAACTGGCCCTGGGGGGGGAGAGCTCCTCTCTGTGTGTGTTAACTGCTGTTGATAGTGGACGTGCTGTTTGTGGTCTCTCTAGTGAACAGCAGTTATACAGTCTCTCTCTCTCTGTCTCTTTCCCCCTCAGATGTTTACTCCAGAGAAGTCCTCGGTAATGACTCACATGGTCAAGGGTCTCTAATGGTGTTCCGGATGGGTTTAAGGGTAGTGATGTCATAATGGGGCATCAGAAACCTCATAATGGCCAGAGATTCTGTATACTTAAAGTTGATTAGTTGTTTGCACCAATCAAACTAACCCACTTGATGCACTGGTCAGCAAATAACACTTTGGTTCAAATTGATTGGTTGGCTATGGCATATAATGGTTTCACCCATTTTGGTTTTTGTGGAATTTGGTTTCGTTTGTTGGTTGAAGCCTCACTCTTCTGTCACTATGGTAAGGGGGAAGAAAGAGTGTGCAAACGTCAGGTGACAGTAACACCTGTCACTTGTGGAGGGGGTCACCTGTTGGCGGGGTTAGCTGTGACTGGGCGACGGTCTGCAGTCTTCACTCCTGAGTGGGACCACACCACAGAAACCATCACTGGGGTTTCTGGAATTTTCTGGTCTCTGAGAGACAGGACTTGGGGTGAACATTGCAGAGGTTGCCCCCTGGTGGGCATAATTATTATCGCACACGAGACTCCTCCGCTGTTCCACACTTTTCTCTTTTTTTTCTGTTGTTAAAAGCGGAGCGAGCGTTGATCTGTGTCCCAGCAGACGTACTCAGATCTGGCTCTGTAGTAGTGCCTGACAGATAACCGATTTAATAATGCCGCTGATTGGCCAGAGGATCCACCCACCTGGTGTCGCAGGCTTGAATCATTCCCTGATTATAGCTGCGTTTATATGTAGGCTTTTAGCAGACACTCTTATCCAGAGGAGATCGTGTAGTGCACAAGAATGCAGGTGGAAGGAACAAGCGGGGGCGATGCGGTTATCTGCTTCAGCTGATAGTAGTTAATGGATAAACCAACAACATGACACAGTACAGCATTTAATTAGAGGCCTGATTTGGGTATCCCAGTGTGGGTAAAGTTGAATATCCATGTGGAAGAGTGGGGGTGGGGGTGTTGGGGGGGGTCTGTGTCGGGGCGGTGGGGGAGAGGGTTTGACGTGGGGGTTGGTTGGTCTCTGGTGGAGCTCTACTGGTGGTGCTGGGTTTGTTTCACAGGGCTGTTGATCTGCTCACCACACTGTCAATACTGGGAAGGGCTTTATCTTCCTCACCACACAGAGAAAAACTGAGTGTATGTGCATGTGTGTGTTATTGTGTGTGTGTGTGAGTGTATGTGTGTGTTATAGTGTGTGTGCGTGTGTAATATATGTTTGTGTGTATGTATGTGTTTGTGTATAATGTATGCATGTACTTAATATATGTGTTTGTGTGTGTCATAGTGTGTGTGTGTAATGTGTGTAATATGCCCCTCCCACCAGCACGCAGTCTCAGAGGACTTTGCCCACCTGCCTCCGGAGCAGCGCAGGAAGAAGCTGCAGCAGAAGATGGATGAAATCAGCAAGGAGCTGCAGAAGGAGGTGGACCAGAGGTGAGCATCGCCGTCTCCTTGGCGACGCCCACCGCCGGCTCCCTGACACTATCGGCTAGCCCGCCCGTGGGATGCATGTGCCTGGGCCCCTCCCTCTTTCTCTTCCGAAGGACTGCACCTTCTATAGCACAGTGTCCCCATCACTGTACTGAGGCATTGGGTTTCTGTTGGGTCTGAACGGAAAAGCGCCCCCTGCTGGCCCACCAACACCTCGATTAGCGGTCCAGTTCGTTTCTCCTGTCCAAGTACTAGCCTTGCCCTCACCTGCTTAGCTTCAGCAGTTACAGAGGTACAGGGCTGTCGGTTATACATTATAGTGTGACTATGGACACTGCATTGCCAAAGCAAATTGCCAGTGGCCATGGGTAATATGTATTTGTAAAGAAAACAACAACAGTGTAAGAACAACTAAACTAGGCTTCCTGTGGTTAACTGGTCAACAAGGATGGGCTGTATGGTCTGGAATCTGTTAAGACTCTGTTCCAGAGTGTGGATGGGCCCCACGGTTTGGTATCTGTTAAGGCTCTCTTGCATTGGGTAGATTGGCTCCATGGTCTGGTATCTGTTAAGGCTCTGTTCCAGTGTGTGGATGGGCTCCATGGTCTGGTATCTGTTAAGGCTCTGTTCCAATGTGTGGATGAGCTGTATGGTCTGGTATCTGTTAAGGCACTGTTCCAGTGTGTGGATGAGCTGTATAGTCTGGTATCTGTTAAGGCACTGTTCCAATGTGTGGATGGGCTGTATGGTCTGGTATCTGTTAAGGCACTGTTCCAGTGTGTGGATGGTCTGGTATGCTGACTGTGGCCGGCAGCCCCCCTTGGGAGCACATAATTGTCCATAACATTGGTGGACAAGAAAGCAGGAAAGCTATCTTCCATCTTAGTCAGCTGCAGTTGTCTGACTTCATAGACGCTTTACTCTTGGATTTCTTATGCCGTCCTTTTGCTGTTTATGTACTGTGTGGTTGCTAGGCTGCGTTTGTTCAGATTTTTCTTTTGAATTGTTTACAGTTGGTCTGCATTAAATGGTTCTGCTTTGGGCTAAAAAGAATTCGGTTTGTTCTGTGATTTCTACTAAAATTTTGGTGGAGTGTGTCGGTGTTTAAGGTTGAGCCATTTTTTCTTTGGAGTGATACTGTGAAGCCACATTTTGGTTTAAGTTCTGGTTTGACTGGTTTGGGTTGAACTGGTTTAGACTAGTTCATAATTGCTGTCTTTTCTTCAGCATCACAAAAGGGAATGAAAGATTACCAGAATTTCAGTTGAAATGTTTTTTAGAGCTTTTCCCAGTTCTTGAATTCTTCAATTCTTTATCCTTCATAGGGCTGGTTTGGAATTGCGTCCAAATTTTATATTTTGTTTGAAATGCCAGTCTTTTCTTTTTTATTAACGTGTATGGCCAGGCTATATCCCCTTTAAAAAATAACGCCTGTTCAGCATGTTAATTCGGTGTTCCATGGTACCTGTCTGCAGGGATTAAGATTTCCTCTGGAATGCTGTAATTCTGACATGGGATTCTGACAGTGCCTGTTTCTGACAGCACTGCTATAGCAGTGGACCGGGGGCTGTGTGCACGGAGCACAAAGCTTCCCTCTTTTTCTGTCTCTGTGTCAGTGAGGCTTTAGGGAGGATGAAGACACTCTCCCTCTCTCTCTCTCCTTCCTTTACCCCACTCTCTCTCCCTCTCTCTGTCACTCCTCAGTCAGGCGCTGGAGAAGATGAAGGATGTGTATGAGAAGAATCCTCAGATGGGGGATGCTGGCAGCCTGGAGCCTCAGATCTCCCAGACGGCCCACAATGTGGAGAGACTGCAGGGGGAGATGCACAAATACGAGGTCAGCCTGGCCTGTCTGTGGTCTCACTGTTTCTCATCGACCAATCCTCTGGTCTTCGTCTCATTCATTGACCAATCCTATGGTCTCTTGTCACTCATTGACCAATCCTGTGGTCTCTGTCTCTCTCATTGGCCAGTCCTCTGGGCTCTGTCTGTCTCAGTGGCCAATCCCGTGGTCTCACACTGACCCCTGTGTGTGTGTGTGTTTGTCCTGCAGTCTTGGCTAATAGAGGCGGGAGGTCGAGCTGAAATCCGACATGGCTTCAGCAACAACAACTCCCACAACACATCCAGGTGGGTCAAAGCATCGCTGTGATCAGCTGTGCGTGAGTGTGCGTGCATGCGCGTGCACTTGTTGCGCATGTGTGTTGGGCGTGTGTGCATGCTTTAATCAGTGTGTGGTTCCAATCGCAGTCCGGGCAGTACTCGCTCTCATGAGGAAAAGACGGACTCCCCCCAGGCCATCTACGAATTTGATGATGACTTTGAAGACGAGGAAGCCTTCGCCCCCATCGGCCAGTGTACAGCGCTCTACAACTTTGAAGGTGAGATCTGCAGCCAGTGTGACTGCTGCGGCCACACCTGTACTGTTTCACCTGCATCTCTGCTCTTCTCTCACCTGTACTTGCCCCCCCCCTCACCTGTGTGTCTCTCGCCCGTCCGGCTGCAGGTTCGAGTGAGGGTACGATCCCCATGCGGGAGGGCGAGGTGTTTGCGGTGGTGGAGGAGGACAAGGGCGACGGGTGGACACGGGTTCAGAACTCCAGCGGGGACGAGGGCTATATCCCCACCTCCTACGTCAGAATCAGCCCCCGAATGTAACCGCGCTAGCCAAGAGCTACACACCTGCCTGCCGTGCCTGGGACTGGTGTGTGTGTGTTTCTGTGTGTGTGTGTATGTGTCTGGGTGTGTGTGTGCATGCGTGCGTGCGTACGTGTGTGCATGCATGTGCGTGTGTGTCTGTGTCCGTGTGTGTGTCTGTGTGTGAGTGTGTGCGTGGGTGTGGACCTTTTTTGTGCTACATGGAGTCAATGCTATCTTTTGTGTGTGTGTGACTGGGTTAGAAAGGAGTGTGCACATGTGAGGATTTGTGTGTTTGTGTGTGCACATTTGAATGATTGGGATTAAAGAAACACATTTCACTCACATACTACCACTTCCTGTTTGAAATGCAGACCAGTACTTCAAGACAAACATTTGCAGAATTTTTTTTGTTGGACGATCATATTTATGTAAGAAGTAATATATTTTATCTGTCACAATACCACTGTCTTAGTTTTTTAAATCCTCATAAACCTTGTAAAGGGTTGAGCAGATGTGTAAATCTATCTTGAGGTCTGTTCTTTAGTTTCCTTTTTATTTTTTGCAATTTATTTCCAGAAACGCCAACAGTGACTTTTTCATCACTGTGGAACAATTTAGTCGAGTCTGTGACCTGTATCTACTTTCTCTTTTACTGTAACAGGACATAGATGACTTTTAAAAAAAGAATAATAAATGACACGTATGTATTTCATGTGTTCTTGAACCCTGTCCTTATTGGTGTGTGTGCACGTGTGCGCATGTCCACACACTTGGGTTTAATTTCCAGCTTTAAATCAATTTGTGTTCCCTGTCAATACCAGGGTTTTTTTCCACATAAAAAAATGAATCATGCCAAAATGCACCAATGTTCCAGTAGTTTCTTTATTTCAAAACATTCATTTTTTAAAATGTAAACTGAAAAAGGGTGGGGGGAGGAGAAATATCCCTCACCCCACTGAAGACACTGTGGCAACAGGGCCAAAATCATCAGTTACAGTAGAAACGTTTATAATGCAGAGAATATGACCTCTTGCATCCTCTATATCAGTGGTTTTCAAACCTGTTTCTGGAGATCTGCTTTCCTGTAGGCTTTCACTACAACCCTAACAATAGCACACCACACTCAACAGCTAGAGATCTTGTTGAGCTGCTCATTCGTTGAGTCAGGTGAGCCAAATAATGGTTGAAAGACTGCCGGAAAACAGATCTCCAGGAACAGAGCTGGGCAGCCCTGCTCTATACCAGTGCTTCCCAAACTCGGGCCTGGGGAGCCACTTTCTATGCTGGTTTTCATTCCAACCACAATTGCAATCCCAGAATTTTAACAGGCTGTTATTGTTTTCTTAATTTGGTGCTTTTTGTGTTTAGAGGGATTATCTACCCTCTTAAGTCATGCATGCAATGAAGAATACAATTCCCACATTCATACTGTGAAATTGTGGACACCTGGCCACAGAAACTAACCATCTGGAAGATAATGAGGAATTCAAAGACAAAGCAAATGATAATGAGCCAAGCCTGCCTTGTGTTAATAAGTTTAAAGGGAAAAAAATATGAAATGAAACATTTGGAATTGTGCAGCAAACAAATTAAATCTTTCATTTGATCCAAAAAAATCTTTTTCTCTGAATTGTCTGCATTATAGCACGATATGCACACGAGAATCTTTTTTCTTCATGGCATGCATAGGTATTTCTGACGATGTGGTTTAAGGGTAAATAATCTCTCCAAATGTGAAAAGCACCTAATAAAGAAAAATTTACAGCTTGCAAAAATCCTGGGATTTGATTTTTATTTGGAATGAAAACCAGCATACACAGGGGAGTTTGAGAAGAACTGCTCTATACCCTGGATACTCAGATCTGGCCCCCGACTCCAAATCCGGCCCTGGTTTTCTTCTCATCCCAGGTAATTAACTGAACAGTCAGTGATACTGATTAGCCAGACTGTCTTCACACCTGACTCCCAGGTAGAGGGAGGGTGGGAAAGCAGCAGTTCTTGGACCTTGAGTGCCGTGAACTGAGTAGCGGCTTTATACACTGTATGCACAGCAGTTTTGGCTCAGATTTAATTGACATATCAGTGCTTTGACAGCATTCTGAGGGTCACATGCTCACAGTACACTGGGGTTGCATGTTATGTTTGGTCTTAAGGACCTGCAGTAGTGTCTATGAGTCCAAAAAAAACAAATGCATCTGACCAATCAGAGATAATCTGAGCAGGCTTAATGGGTGGAGCTATTGCACCGAAACAGAAAGTTGACCAGAACCATGCAGCTGGCTTTCCTGTTGACCATTCGGGAGAGTGCTGACAAGCGTTTGCTCTGTAAAAAGAGATGTCCGTTGACTGCTTCTTTTTACCCAACAGGCGCGAGTTTGCCTTAAAAGGGAAGTATTTTAAAAAAAAAGGAAGATACTTCTGATCTGTGATCAAACAGAGTTGATAGAATTAGTCTGGGGTGTTCATTTCACGATTGGGCTGTACATTTATACTGTAGCAATCACACCCAAGGCCCAGTGCCATCTTATTTTCAGAACTGGAAGCAGGAGGGAATCATGGAAATTGGCGAACAGGCCGCTGTGATTGGTGGACCCTTGGGAGAGTTATTGTCCCGACTCTTCTGAGACTGGCTCCTTTGTCTGACGTGTCACCAGCTCAGCGAATCAGAAGACAGGAATAATGAGTGACATCGCCCCAGACCTGGAAGGAGTTTGTTCTCTTTCTTGGTAGCTTCAGTGATCAGGGCTTAAGATCGCACGTGCTCAGTAAAAGCGCCGCCTGTGGCGTCTGGAGTGAGCACTGCTGTTTCGGAACGAATCCAGGCCGTGCCAGTGCCGACTGTGGCCAGCAGCCCAGCAGGGCAGGCGCATCGTTGGCTGGTGGCCGTCCGGGCATGTGCTCTTTCATGGTTGCGGTGTGAAAAGAAGCGGCTGGCTGGCAGGCGCGTGTTTCGGAGGAGAACCGTGAGTTGTGTTTGCACTCCCGAGCCGGCAGCAGGGGGCGTATGTGAGCACATTTGTACATGGTTTGTGAGCTGGACATTCCAAATTTGGGTTAGAGAGGGAAAAAAAAAAGATTGCATGAGCTGATCCTGGATCATTTCTTGGTGGCAAAAAAGTACCAGGAGACTCGACAACTTGTGAGTCTCTTGTATGCAGCAGGTGGTAAGTCTGAATCCTGGCTGTGGCACAGCTGTTTTTTTCTCCAGTGAAAATACAGACATTGTAATTATAATGTCCCTGAGGACGTGGCCCCATGTTTAAGGGTGTGGCACATCATTGGGGGCGTGGCCTCAGAGTTGCCCTCTGTTTGAGGGTATGGCCATGTGCTAGGGGGTGTGGCCCTGAGTGTCAGATTCAAAGGCGTGGCTGTATGGGAGAAAAATTAAAACAGCTTAATTACAACATGGACACAGTATCACATGCAACGTCTCTCCCATGTGTGAGCACCAACGGTCCGTTTGTCTCGTCTCCCTGAATCCTCTTTTCTACTGTTGACGGTGATTACAGGAAGGAGGAGGAGGAGGACAGACCAGTTTCCATGGTTCCCAGGTGAAACGGCAGGTTTCCTGGGTTTTGGCCATGGAGAGGGCATGGAGGTGGTGTGGAAAGCTCAGGGTAGGGTCCAACCCCCCCCCCCCCCCCCAAGCTTGTACAGAGCTCCAGTATCTGTGGGCCGGGAGTCAGGGATCAGGCATCAGGGGTCTGGGGTCAGAGTCCGGGGGGCGTCTCCGGGTTCCAGTTTCTCCGACAGCACCCTCAGCACCTTGTCGAACTTCTCCCAGCGTTCCTGCTTCTCGGCCGCTGCTCCCGACTGACCCCAGAACAGTCGCAGGGCGAACTCGGTGCGGAACGCCTCCAGCAGCTCGGGGATTGGTTCCCAGCCTGCTGGAGAGGGAAAAGGGGTGGGAGAGGCCAGGTGATTCAGCCAATCGGCTTAATCCATGTCAGGTTCCCTTGCTTATGTTGGCTGTCCTTGCCTAACATGTGCAGGCTACTGTGTGAGTACTCGTGATGAATTAAGACCTCATTGATGTTGGGGTTTCAGGTGCATTTGAATGTATTTGAGGGTATTTGTAAAGTGTTGGGTGTCAGGTGCATTTGAATGTATTTGAGGGTATTTGTAAAGTGTTGGGTGTCAGGTGCATTTGAATACATTTGAGTGTATTTGTAAAGTGTTTGGTGTCAGGTGCATTTGAATGCATTTGAGTGTATTTGTAAAGTGTTTGGTGTCAGGTGCATTTGAATGCACTTGACTATATTTGTAAAGTGTTCGGGAGCCTGGTGCATTTGAATGCATTTCAGGGCATTTTATTTCATTTGTAAGTGCTTCTGCAGTGCACTGAACACTCAAGGCACCTGTGAGCAAGGTGTGGGCGTGGGCCTGGTACTGGGGTGCGTTGAGGGCGGCTTGGCGGGCGGACTGCAGGGTGTTAAGCAACAACTGGCACCCCCGCTCTGTGTGCTCCCCCAAATCCTCGCCCTCCATCACCCGCAAGAGGGGCAGCACGTGGGGCATGGAGAGAGGGCCTTGGACCGCCTCAGCTAAAACATTACACAGTGCAAAACAAGGTGTTACATAGTGCAAAATAGGGCTTTTTTACATTTGGTAAAACACTGAGAAACGCTTTAGAAACTTTTCAGAGTGTAACGGCTTTGCCTTACTGTTTCCCTCGTTGAGAGCTTGCAGGAAGGGCTTGAGCACCTTCTCAAAGGCCACAGCGCTGTCTGTGTGGTTTCTCCTCAGAGCTTGCCACGTCATCTCCAGCCTGGCCACCTGGAACACACCTGAGTCTCAGTCACCTGGAGCACACCTGAGGCTCTTTCACCTGGAACACACCTGAGGCTCTTTCACCTGGAACACACCTGAGTCAATGTCACCGGGAACATACCCGAGTCTCTTTCACCTGGAACATACCGGAGTCTCTGTCACCTGGAACATACCCGAGTCTCTGTCACCAGGGACACACCTGAGTCTCTTTCACCTGGAACACACCTGAGTCTCTGTCACCTGGAACAGACCTGAGTCTCTATCACCTGGAACACACCTGAGTCTCTGTCACCTGGAACACACCTGAGTCTCTGTCACCTGGAACATACCGGAGTCTCTGTCACCTGGAACATACCAAATCTCGGTCACCTGGAACACACCTGAGTCTCTGTCACCAGGGACACACCTGAGTCTCCTTCACTTGGAACACGCCTGAGGCTCTGTCATCTGGAACACACTTGGCTGTTTGTGGTGGAGTGTGTGAGCAGGTGAGATGCCGTGGAGAAGTGAGGTAATGTGTGTGTCTGTGTTGGTGTGTGCACCGGTGAGGGTGTAAGGTGAGGGGGAGTGTAAGGTAAGGGGGTGTAAAGTGAGTGGGGAGGCGGGGTATAAGGTGAGAGGGTGTAAGTTGAGGGGTGTGTGTAAGGTCAGTGGATGTAGGGTGGGGAGCTGTAAGGTGAGGGGGGAGTGTAAGGTGGGTGTAGGGTGGGGATGTAGGTGAGGAGGTGTAGTGAGAGGGTGTTGAGTTTAAGGGGCGAGGGGTGTAAGGTGAGGTGGTTGGTGAGGGCTGGAGGTGAGGGGCGTTTAGGGTGTAGGTGAGTGGTGTGTGAGGTGAGGTGGTGTTAGGTGAGGGTTTAGGGAGGTAGGTGTGAGGGGCGTTAGGGGTTTAAGGTGAGGTGGTGTGTGAGTGAGGGCGTTGTAGGTGAGGTGTTGAGGTGAGGGGCGTTTAGGGGTGTAAGGAGGGGGTGTGAGGTGAGGGCGTTAGGGTGTAGGTGAGTGGTGTGTGAGGTGAGGGGCGTTTAGGGGTGTAAGTGAGGTGGTGTGTGAGGTGAGGGCGTTTAGGGGTGTAAGGTGAGGTGGTGTGTGAGGTGAGGGGCGTTAGGGGTGTAAGTGAGGTGGTGTGTGAGGTGAGGTGGTGTGTGAGGTGAGGGGCGTTTAGGGGTGTGAGGTGAGGTGGTGTGTGAGGTGAGGGGGCGTTTAGGGTGTAAGTGAGGTGGTGTGTGAGGTGAGGGGGCGTTAGGGGTGTTAAGGTGAGGTGGTGTGTGAGGTGAGGGCGTTTAGGGGTTTAAGGTGAGGTGGTGTGAGGTGAGGGGCGTTTAGGGGTTTAAGGTGAGGTGGTGTGAGGTGAGTGGCGTTTAGGGGTGTGAGGTGAGGGGGCGTTTAGGGGTGTAAGGTGAGGTGGTGTGTGAGGTGAGGGGCGTTTAGGGGTGTAAGGTGAGGTGGTGTGTAGGTGAGGGGCGTTTAGGGGTGTAAGGTGAGGTGGTGTGGTGAGGTGAGGGGCGTTTAGGGTTTAAGGTGAGGTGGTGTGTGAGGTGAGGGGGCGTTTAGGGGTGTGAGGTGAGGTGGTGTGTGAGGTGAGGGCGTTTAGGGGTTTAAGGTGAGGTGGTGTGTGAGGTGAGGGGCGTTTAGGGGTGTGAGGTGAGGGGCGTTTAGGGGTGTGAGGTGAGGTGGTGTGTGAGGTGGGGGGCGTTTAGGGGTGTAAGGTGAGGTGGTGTGTGAGGTGAGGGGCGTTTAGGGGTTTAAGGTGAGGTGGTGTGTGAGGTGAGGGGGCGTGTGAGGTGAGGGGGCGTTTAGGGGTGTGAGGTGAGGTGGTGTGTGAGGTGAGGGGGCGTTTAGGGGTGTAAGGTGAGGTGGTGTGTGAGGTGAGGGGCGTTTAGGGGTGTAAAGTGAGGTGGGGTGTGAGGTGAGGGGGCGTTTAGGGGTGTAAAGTGAGGTGGTGTGTGAGGTGAGGGGGCGTTTAGGGGTGTAAGGTGAGGTGGTGTGTGAGGTGAGGGGGCGTTTAGGGGTGTAAGGTGAGGTGGTGTGTGAGGTGAGGGGGCGTTTAGGGGTGTAAGGTATCCCTTGCTGGGGTACCTGTGGGAGCTCCAGAGCCTTCATCACAGCAGAGAAGGCGTAGAGGTCGTGGGCAGTGTGGCGCAGCTCCTTGGCCAGCTGGATGAACCTGTGCAGGACGTTCGCCCGCTGCCCCACCGTGCCCGTGCAGCCCAGGATGTCCACCGCCACACCCAGGGCGATCAGGTGGTGCCTGCCAGAGACAGCGGGCATCAGCAGATAGCTTAACACTTCCATACACGCCCAAACACCACAGGAAACTCAACACTGCTTAACACTTACACAGGAAACTCAGTACAATCGTTTAACACGCCTACAGGAAGCTAAGCCAGTTCAGCCTATCAGCTTGATTGTTCAACAGGAAGCAGTGATTAATCATCAGATCAAAAGTCGTAACGGCGACGGCCTGTTAATCATCAAATCAGATGCTGTTAACAGCGGTGGCGTTTTAATCCTTCAGCTTAAAGAGAGACTAACAATAACAATACTTTAACTGTTTGAAAAGATCAGAGGCAGTATCAGCGATGATTTTACCATCCTTTCTCATCCAATGCAACTTTCCTCTTATACTAATTATAGTGCTTGGAATTTTTTCTGGGATAAAAGATAGAAGTGATTTCCAGTATAGGTGGGTGAGGAATGTTGTGGCGCAGGGTGATGATGTCACTACCTCTCCAGCAGGTCCTGTCTCAGCTGTTGGCCGTGTGGTAGGGTGATCAGCTCCAACCCGGAGCTCACTCCCATGAGCCTCTTCTGCTCCTCCGTCACACCAGTGATCCGGGCCACCTGCCAGGCAACCAGCAGGTTAATGTTTGTGATGGGATAATGAGTACGCAGGACTGTGGCACAGATTCTGTAGCCAAACCAGATGGTCAGCTCCTGCATTATGCATATTTATGAACAGTCTTTTTTGTCCGAAATCTTCGTGACTGCGGGACAAATCTGTGGCAGCGACGCATTGGGGGAATGTCTTATAAGAGTGGATGACTGTTGTACTGGTTTGTGAGAGCAGAGCAGAGCAGCGAATTGTGGGACTGGTTTGTAACTGTGGAGGACCCTGGGACTGGCTTCTGAGAGTGGATGGTCATTGCCCTGGGTTGTAACTGCAGTGCATTGTGGGGCACACAAACGGTCTCCATGGTAACTGTACCTGGCAGTCGACACTGAGCATGTGCAGGGCGATGGTCTTGGGGTCGCTGCGGGTGAAGAGCTCCTTCAGGGCCAGCAGCACCGCGGGCTCCAGGGGCCGGTTGTTGTCGGGCAACAGGAGGGAGCTGAACTGGTCCAGGTCGAAGCTGGAGGACGTCTCCACCTGCGGCCTGACAAAGTGTGGCTCCGCCCCCTGGTCCTGGGGCTCCACCTCCTCCCCCACCCCCAGCAGCTGGGGAGCCCCGCCCATCTCCAGGAAGCTGAAGCTGCTCTCGGTGAGGCGGGCGCGGCTCTGCCACTTCTCCTCGGCGCGCAGGCGGTCCACGTGCCCGCGCAGGCGGGCCGGGGGCACGCGCGGCACCAGCTCGTCGTAGAAGGAGGCGGGGTCCTCCCCGGGGGGGCGGGCCGGGAACACGGCCGACACCCGCAGGGGCTTGGGCGGGGCGCGGGAGTGCAGCTGCCCGTCGGAGCCGCGAAGGGTGTCGCCCCCTGCTGGGTTGGAGGGGTGGGTGTGGCGGGGGGTGCGGGGGCTCAGCATGGGCTCGCTTCCTGTCCGAAAAAACGGGGACATGGGGGCGGGGCTGGGGTCCTCTGTCTGGTTGGATGGTGGGGTGCCTATGAAGGGGGGGGGGGTCAGACAGGGATGTAAGATGTGCAGATAGTTCATTTACCTATATGCAGACAGGCTGTACCTGCACTGGTGAGTTTACCTGAGCGCAGGTTGCTATCAGACTGTGCAGTCTGCAGGGAGGGTCTCCGGCCCAGGTTTTCCAGGTTACCAGGGTGACTCCCGCTCTTCTCCTTGTTCCTGGTACACACAGACACACAGCCTGTTAATGCAGGACAGCAGCAAGCAGCATACTGTGGTGTGTGTGTAGTATAACTCTGTATGCATGTGTGTGTGTGTGTGTGCATGTGCATGTGTGTGTGCGTGAGTGTGTATGTAGTATAACCCTGTGTGCGTGTGTGCGTGAGTGTGTGTGTGTGTGAGAGTGTGTGTGTGTGTGCATGCGTGCATGTGTGTTTGTGTGCGTGTAGTATAACCCTGTATGCGTGTGTGTGTGTGTGTGAGAGTGTGTGTGTGTGCGTAGTATAATCCTGTATGCGTGTGTGTGTGCGTGTGTGTAGTATAACCCTGTATGCGTGAGTGTGTGTGTGTGTGTGTGTGTGTAGTATAACCCTGTATGCGTGCGTGAGTGTGTGTGTGTGTGTGTGTGTGTGTGTGTGTGTGTAGTATAACCCTGTATGCGTGCGTGAGTGTGTGTGTGTGTGTGTAGTATAACCCTGTATGCGTGCGTGTGTGTGTGTGTGTGTGTAGTATAACCCTGTATGCGTGCATGAGTGTGTGTGTGTGTGTGTGTAGTATAACCCTGTATGCGTGCGTGAGTGTGTGTGTGTGTGGTGTAGTATAACCCTGTATGCGTGCATGAGTGTGTGTGTGTGTGTGTGTAGTATAACCCTGTATGCGTGCGTGAGTGTGTGTGTGTGTGTAGTATAACCCTGTATGCGTGCATGAGTGTGTGTGTGTGTGTGTGTGTGTGCGTGTGTGTGTGGTATAACCCTGTATGCGTGCATGGGTGTGTGTGTGTGTGTGTGTGTGTAGTATAACCCTGTATGCGTGCGTGAGTGTGCGTGTGTGTGTGTGTGTGCGTGTGTGTGTGGTATAACCCTGTATGCGTGCGTGGGTGTGTGTGTGTGCGTGTGTGTGTGGTATAACCCTGTATGCGTGCGTGGGTGTGTGTGTGTGTGTGTGTGTGTGCGTGTGTGTAGTATAACCCTGTATGCGTGCGTGAGTGTGCGTGTGTGTGTGTGTGTGTGCGTGTGTGTGTGGTATAACCCTGTATGCGTGCGTGGGTGTGTGTGTGTGCGTGTGTGTGTGGTATAACCCTGTATGCGTGCGTGGGTGTGTGTGTGTGTGTGTGTGTGTAGTATAACCCTGTATGCGTGCGTGGGTGTGTGTGTGTGTGTGTGTGTGTGCGTGTGTGTAGTATAACCCTGTATGCGTGCGTGAGTGTGGCGTGTGTGTGTGTGGTGTGGTGTGTATGTGGTATAACCCTGTATGCGTGTGTGTGCGTGAGTGTGTGTGTGTGTGTGTAGTATAACCCTGTATGCGTGCGTGAGTGTGTGTGTGTGTGTGTGTAGTATAACCCTGTATGCGTGCGTGAGTGTGTGTGTGTGTGTGTGTAGTATAACCCCGTGTCTAACCTGAGCAGGTTGCTGTTGACCTGTGAGGAGTCCATCTGGCCAGAGTGGAAGCTCAGTCTCTTGCTGCGCTCGGAGCATGGCTGCTGTTCCGCCCCCGGCCAGCGGAGGTCGCTGCTGCTGTGGGCGCGGGCTGCCTGCCGCTCCCTGATCACACGCAGGGGCACGGTGCGGTTCACGGGGTGGAAGACGATGGCCCCCGACGCCTCGGAGATGGGCCGACGCCCCCCCACGTGGAAGCGGACGAGCGCCGGGATGTTGTCGAACTGGTCCTGTTCAAACTGGAACAGCTCCCGCGAGTATCCCTGGGCAACCAGAGGTCAGATCGCCATGTCAAAAACAGACGCAACCGGCCTGGCTGTGGGCCCAATTGGGTGGGCCCTAAGCTGCGATTGGGTGAGTCCGGGGGGAGAGTGAATCAGGCAGAGAGTAACTGCTGGTTTGGGGAATGCACACAGCAAAACACCAGCGGCATGCTGGGACACATTGACAAAATGCTGACTGCTTGTCCACGGTGGGGGTGGATTCTAGGTGAGAGGAGGCTTTATAGGGGCGACATAGCTCAGGAGGTAAGAGCGGTTGTCTGGCAGTCGGAGGGTTGCCGGTTCGATCCCGCCCTGGGCATGCCGAAGTGTCCCTGAGCAAGACACCAACCCCTAATTGCTCTGGTGAATGCGAGGCATCAATTGTAAAGCGCTTTGGATAAAAGCGTTATATAAATGCAGTCCATTTACCATTTACCATGCAGTCCATTTATAGGGGAGGCGGGGGGTGGTCTAGGAATGGGCAGGTACTTTAGAATGGGGGCAGGGTTTAACAGTGGTGGGTTGTATAGGTTGAGGGTGGGGTCCAGCAGTGGTCAGGTATAGAATGGGGGTGGAACCTGGATGTGGGAAGGTCCTATAGAATGGAGGCGAGGTTCAGAGTAGGCTGATGGTAGAATGGGGCGGAGTCTTAGAAAGCAGATTATATAGGAGTGGGCAGGCACTGTCGAATGGGGCTGTGAGAGTGAAGGTTATGTGAGATAGGGGCAGAAACAGTCTGGGAGTGGGCGGTGTTTGTGGGGTGGGGGGCAATGGGCAGTGTGGCAGTCGGTGGGGTTTGCAGGGTGGAGGAGGGGACAGGGGTGGTCTGGGAGTAGGTGGGGTTTGTAGGGTGGAGGCAGGGACAGGGGTGGTCCGGGAGTGGGTGGGGGCAGGGACAGGGGCGGTCTGGGAGTGGGTGGGGTTTGTAGGGTGGGGCAGGGACAGGGCGATCTGGTAGTGGGTGGGGTTGTAGGGTGGGGGCAGGGACAGGGGCGATCTGGGAGTGGGTGGGGTTTGAAGGGTGGAGGAGGGGACAGGGGTGGTCTGGGAGTGGGTGGGGGCAGGGACAGAGGCGGTCTGGGAGTGGGTGGGATTTGTAGGGTGGGGGCAGGGACAGGGGCGATCTGGGAGTGGGTGGGGTTTGTAGGGTGGGGGCAGGGACAGGGGCGATCTGGGAGTGGGTGGGGTTTGTAGGGTGGAGGCAGGGACAGGGGTGGTCTGGGAGTGGGTGGGGGCAGGGACAGGGGCGGTCTGGGAGTGGGTGGGGTTTGTAGGGTGGGGGCAGGGACAGGGGCGATCAGGGGTGGTCCAGTACTCAGAAGTACCTTCTTGGGCCTCAGTACCACACGGATGATCTTGAAGTGCATGGGCTCGTTCCTCCACTGGCAGCTCAGCACGTAGTCCCCAGGGCTGGAGAGAGAGTCTCTGATCAGGAAGTCCCCGTCTCTCTCCAACAACTGCTCCGCCCCCTGTGGGGAGAGAGAGAGAGAGAGAGAGAGGCAGAAAGAGGGGGACGGGGGGAGGGAGAGCAGAGAGAGAGTGAGAGAGAGAAAGTGGGCGAGAGGGGGTGAGGAGGGAGACGGAAGAGAGAGGAGGAGAGGGGAGGAGAAAGAGGAGAGAGAGAGGAGGGAGGAGAGGAGAGGGGAGAAAGAGGAGAGAGAGAACGAGTAGGGAGAGGAGAGAGGAGAGGGGACAGGGAGAGAGAATTTGTTACAGGTCTGTGAAAAACTCAGAGAGACTCAGGGGCATATCATTTACAGGTATGTAATAGAGTTACAGTTTTGTGAGAGTTACAGGTCTGTAATTGTGCTACAGGTGTGTGAAAGTTACAGTACAGGTATGCAACAATTACAGGTATATGAGAGCTAAAGGTGTGTGAGCAATAAAAGCATGTAATAGAGTTACAGGTGTATGAAAGTAGGTGTGTAATAAAGTTACAGGAACGTGAGACACAGCTGAGGTTTAGAGATGGTAGGTGTGTTGAGGTGATGTACATGTGAGGTTAGAGACAATGTGAGGGTTACATTTGTTCAAGTGATGGTTACAGGTAAGGGTTGTACAGGTGTCTATGTGATGGCCACAGGTTGTACAGGTGTCTATGTGACGGTCACAGGTTGTACAGGTGAGGGTTACAGGTGTATATGTGAGGGTTACAGGTGCGTTTATAGATTGTACAGGTGAGGATTGCAGGTAAGGGGGTAGTACAGGTGAGGATTACAGGTGTATATGTGAGGGTTACAGGTGTACAGGTGGGGTTATAGGCTGTATGGGTGAGGGTTACAGGTGTACAGGTGGGGTTATAGGCTGTATGGGTGAGGGTTACAGGTGTACAGGTGGGGTTATAGGCTGTATGGGTGAGGGTTACAGGTGTATATGTGAGGGTCACAGGTGTACAGGTGAGGGTTACAGATATACTGGTGAGGGTTACAGGTGTGGTTATAGGTTGTACAGGTGAGGGTTACAGGAGTATATGTGAGGGTTACAGGTGTGTTTCTAGATTGTACAGGTGAGGATCGCAGGTAAGGGGGTAGTACAGGTGAGGATTACAGGTGTATATGTGAGGGTTACAGGTGTACAGGTGGGGTTATAGGTTGTATGGGTGAGGGTTACAGGTGTATATGTGAGGGTCACAGGTGTACAGGTGAGGGTTATACAGATGAGGGTTACAGGTGTACAGGTGAGGGTTATACAGGTGAGGGTTACAGGTGTACAGGTGAGGGTTATACAGGTGAGGGTTACAGGTGTATATGTGAGGGTTACAGGTGTACAGGTGAGGGTTATACAGGTGAGGGTTACAGGTGTTTATAGGTGTACAGGTGAGGGTTACAATCTTGAGGGTACAGGTGTACCAGGTGATGGGTTATACAGTGAGGTTACAGTGTTGTGAGGCGTTACAGGTGGGTTACAGGTGAGGGTTACGTTATATGTGAGGGTTACAGGTGTACAGGTGAGGGTTATACAAGTGAGGGTTACAGGTGTACATGGAGGTCTACCCGAAGTGGCGGTACGATCAGGTGCAGTATCACACTCTACAGCTTATCAGGGGTCCACCACGCGTCAGGTACGCATACACCTGAGCTTCACAGACTGCAGTCAGTACACGCTACACCTGCTACACAACACTGCAGTCAGTACACCGCATACACCTGCCTACACCACACACTGCAGTCAGTACACCAGCACCTCCACACCATCAGTAGCCTGCTACCTACACACTGCAGTCAGTACACCATGCATACACCTGCCTACCCACACTGCAGTCAGTACACCATGCATACACCTCCTACACCACACACTGCAGTCAGTACACCATGCATACACCTGCCTACACCACACACTGCAGTCAGTACACCATCATACACCTGCCTACACCACACACTGCAGTCAGTACACCATGCATACACCTGCCTACCACCACACTGCAGTCAGTACACCATCATACACCTGCCTACACCACACACTGCAGTCAGTACACCATGCATACACCTGCCTACACCACACACTGCAGTCAGTACACCATGCATACACCTGCCTACACCACACACTGCAGTCAGTACACCATGCATACACCTGCCTACACCACACACTGCAGTCAGTACACCATGCATACACCTGCCTACACACACACTGCAGTCAGTACACCATCATACACTGCCTACACCACACACTGCAGTCAGTACACCATGCATACACCTGCCTACACCACACACTGCAGTCAGTACACCATGCATACACCTGCCTACACCACACACTGCAGTCAGTACACCATACATACACCTGCCTACACCACACACTGCAGTCAGTACACCATGCATACACCTGCCTACACCACACACTGCAGTCAGTACACCATACATACACCTGCCTACACCACACACTGCAGTCAGTACACCATGCATACACCTGCCTACACCACACACTGCAGTCAGTACACCATGCATACACCTGCCTACACCACACACTGCAGTCAGTACACCATGCATACACCTGCCTACACCACACACTGCAGTCAGTACACATACATACACCTGCCTACACACCACCACTGCAGTCAGTACACCATGCATACACCTGCCTACACCACACATGCAGTCAGTACACCATGCATACACCTGCCTACACCACACACTGCAGTCAGTACACCATGCATACACCTGCCCCACACAGACACACTGCAGTCAGTACACCATGCATACACCTGCCTACACCACACACTGCAGTCAGTACACCATGCCTACACCTGCCTACACCACACACTGCAGTCAGTACACCATGCATACACCTGCCTACACCACACACTGCAGTCAGTACACCTCATAGCTACACCACACCTGCAGCTAACATAACCTGCCACACACACACTGCAGTCAGTACACCATACATACACCTGCCTACACCACACACTGCAGTCAGTACACCATGCATACACCTGCCTACACCACACCACTGCAGTCAGTACCACCATGACATACACCTGCCTACACCACACACTGCAGTCAGTACACCATGCATACACCTGCCTACACCACACACTGCAGTCAGTACACCATGCATACACCTGCCTACACCACACACTGCAGTCAGTACACCATACATACACCTGCCTACACCACACACTGCAGTCAGTACACCATGCATACACCTGCCTACACCACACACTGCAGTCAGTACACCATGCATACACCTGCCTACACCACACACTGCAGTCAGTACACCATACATACACCTGCCTACACCACACACTGCAGTCAGTACACCATGCATACACCTGCCTACACCACACACTGCAGTCAGTACACCATGCATACACCTGCCTACACCACACACTGCAGTCAGTACACCATGCATACACCTGCCTACACCACACACTGCAGTCAGTACACCATGCATACACACCCCTATCTATACTACACACTGCAGGCAGTACACCCCATACACACACCTGCCTATAGTACACACTGCAGTCAGTACACCGCATACACGTCTGCCTACACTACAGACTTGAGTCAGAACATCCCACCCCTCACAAACACACACACACACAAACAGACAGACAGACAGTAAAACTCAAATACATCCTGCTCTAGCTCAAATGTCAACTGAATAGCAGTCTGACAGTGAGTGCTGATACAGGGAAGCCTTAAGCCCTCTTTGTTCCAGGGAACTGAATACATGTCTCTACAAAGATGTGATGTCATCTCCTGTTTGTTAGTGCATACACAAACTACGGGCAACTACAGGCTGCATCATGCATATGCAACTTCTTTGCCAACAGCCAATGACATCATCATTTCCTGTACATGCATGACCATGCAAGGAGAGGTCGCCCTTACCTTAAGCTGACTTAAATACACGCCAACACTCTTCCGTTTGCTGGAATCAAAGCACAATAATTGCATATTAGGCACCACCAACAGCTTTAACCTAAATGGAAATAGATCAGGATGCTGTTTTTAAAGAATTCCAAAACTGCAAACGTATACTTGTGTTTTTTGGTAAGCAACTTGCTAGACTGCATCAGCCTGGTAATCAGACCTGGGTCAAATATGTATTTGTTTTGGATTCAAATACTTTTCTGTACTCTATTGATCTTGTCTGGTATAATTGAGCCTGCCAATATGACCCGAAGGCAGGGTTTGCACTTTTTGAGAGTATTTCATTGGTTCCAATACACCAGACAAGATCAGTAAAGTGTAGAAAAGTATTTGAATCCAAAACAAATACATATTGGACCCAGGTCTGCTGGTAATATAGTAAAACTAAATGATGGCTCAATGAGTTGGAACTATAACAAGTGACTAGCTCTCAAAATAAAGTATAGTCCCAGATTGTGCAGTCAGACAGGCCCTTGTAGGCTACCCTATGATCTCTCAAAACGGGTTGCACAGGCATTAGAATAGCTTGTAGCATTGCTAATTTGTGGTTGAGAAATAAATTGAGAATACAGGAGCAGCAAACTAGATAGTTACTGAGGGGTTTTGAGCTATAACTCAACCCTTCAATAGATAATGCATTTTTGGATAAGGGATTTCAGAAAGCATGATGCCTGCATGTAAGACACTGTTAGCCAAGGCAATGACACTGGGGTTAAGCCTGCTAATTGAAACTCTCTGTCTGCATGACGCTATGACCAATTGTGCAACTACAACGGTCATAATTCACAACTGTACCGTCGGTCGCGTCACTGCACACGCCCACATTGAGTATACCAATCGAGTTTAAAAAAAAAAAAATCCCCACCATGAAAACGTCCTTCAAATTTTTGCATAGCCCCGAAACGAAGTGACAAGAAATTTAAAAATGATTGTTGTTTTTAACGTGGCACTGGGCTTTGTGGAAAGTAAGCAAGTTTATTTAATGTTATGTGTTGTTTTTAACGCGGTTCTGTGTGGGACATCGCTGTCGTCTACTAATGCGGACTGTTTTCCGCACGAATCGGTACAGGTAACAGGCCACAACGGTTCACACGTGACTAAGAATCAACCGCTGCCACCACGCGCTGCCACCTGCCCCTCTGTTTCGCTTACAAAAGACCTCATGGCATAGGCTTTCAAACAGCATAATCAAAATTATTTCTGTTAACTTTCTACTCCCCCCTGGATATTTAATGAAATCCACTGGATCATTTAACATTCACGAGCTCTGAAGGGAGGGCATTTCAGCAGTGACCTCCGCAATAGTCTTGTCCTCGGCTGGAGTTGTCAGGGACACGGGCAGGATGAAGACGCTGCCAAAATCCCGTGTTAATGGCCAAAACGCTGCCTTTTAATAGCCACATCCTTCCTGATCCAACAGAGAGGAAGCCATTGTTCTGTGCGTCACCGCAAACATACTGCGTAACCGCGGGAGAGACCTCGGAGGTTACTTCCACTGCCATGGGCGTTACTGCTGACATAAATCCTCGGAGAGTGCAGACATGCATTCCAAAGGTTTTTTGGAGAAAAAAACTCAAATGGTCAGCAACGGCACGATCCGTTAACCAGATATAAATAGTGTACTTAAATGTTTCTTTAACCATCTGTATGCAGCATAACTTTGAATGTCCGTCCACAGAAACTGGCTTAGGTTTCATTTCAGCTTTGTGGGAGACACTGCTTGGAACATCTAGTCTCGCCTACCTAGTCAAACGTCTCACAAATAGCTAGTTTAGCAATTAATTGATATGAAAGAACTCTGGGTCTCCCCATCTCCCCGAAATCCTACGCCAATTGGTTCGTCCACCAAAGGCACGGGCATCCCAATTGAATTTCGTGTTTACTTCCTCACATTTTAGTCCATTCGGATACACAATACAAATTTGCATTTGCACAGGACTTCCAATTCAATTACGGGATACATCCCTTTAAAACGTGCCGGGACAGCGACTTTCTACTTATGACACGCATTTCAAGACTCAATTATGAAAAAAATAAAATAAAATTAAGCAACTGTACTCCGGAGTCAAATCGATGGTTTCTTGCAAAATAACTGTTGCAAAAGTATGTACGGTCATGTTACATAATATTACTCATCAGTCCTGTGAGATGTTTTGAACGGAGGGAATTACGTTCAGGTAATGGATCGCTACCTGCGTTTCCTACCTTGCGAAAATGGAATGTACTGCAAAGTACACTAATTATAGTGGTATAGGGTATATTATTTCGACACGTAACATCATACAAGTAAATAAGCGCATTACTGCCGATATCTGATTTTTAAAATGTACTATTAAAAATACCTGTCCATGAAATATATTCAAATATTCCTAATATGTCAACATATTTTCAATATGTGGTAGTATATAAAATTTCACAGTATCCTTACAGCTTCAGTAGACAATTCAGTAGACGACTTTAAAACATTTTGGGTATCTTAAAAATAAAACTTCGATCGTGGTGCAAGGTTTACCACGATATTGTCAATGACAATTAAAAAGATATGCTTCGTAGTTCTATAGGCGTTTTCCGCGTAAACGAAGGTCCAGGAGCCTGGTCGTGAGAGGGACACCTTACTGGCGCAGAATATAACCTGGAATCGGCAACGGAACGGCGGAGTCAACCATCGCACCGTAGCTTACCTGCACGCCCCGAGCCCTCCCCTGTCTTAATGCCGTAACATATTCGGATTTGTTGTTTCGTATAGCGATGTCCAGTGTAGAAATTCAAAACGAAATGGGAGTTTAAATCCATCCGCCGTCAGCCTCTCACCTCCTAAAACACGTTGCAGTTTTTAACGTGTCCTTACAAGTTTTCGGAATCCATTTTCAGCGCCTCGGAGCAAAAGTTAGCACTATCTAGGCATTCCACGGATTCCGCGCTCGCGCCCCATTCACTGCGTACACACAGTCTACAGTCTGACGAATTCCTCCCGGTGAAAAAAGTTTGTAAAACACCGTTAGGCGACATGAAAGTGAAAACTGCCAACGCTAACCAAAAGTCACGATTGGCTGCCTTTTGTCAGCTTGATTCGTCATTTCGCACCCCTCCCCTACTACAGTCGCTATCTGAAAGAACTAGCAGTTTTTTTTACTATTATCTCGAGCATTGCACAATACAAAGTGTACCTTTCCAAGGCTGTACCATTTGCAATGGACCGCGGAGGGGCATTCGATTTATTTCGACAGGAGCTATGTTTTTCCAAGTAGGTTAATGAAGACTCAGCGACTAAATCCAATATATAGACAGGCATTTCTAACGCGCTCTGTAATTATACAATATCGACAGGACCAGTGGACAGTTAAAGATTCCTAACTGCGTCTTGATTGCAGTATCCACCTGGACATTCACGGCCCGAACTTGACTCGCCAGGAAAAAAAAATTCCGGACAGACGAGAGAGCTTTAGTTCAAACTCGTGTTTTAGCGTTCTTATAATCCACTTAATTCATTATATTGGTTAAATGTAGAATCTTAAAGTGGACGTAATTAAGTTCGTGTTTTTTCTCAAGCTCAAAAAGTATCCGTGCTGTTTGTCCCGGGTACTAGCACAGGTGGTAATGTTTACCTTTATTTCCGATAATGTTTAAAGAAAAAAGAATATCTATCATGATTTTTACTCTTCATCACTGCATGTCTGGCTCACTATTCTCTTTATACCAGTTTCACCAGTAATTAAAAAAAATAATTAAAGGATTACTACTACTACTCATGTTACTTATACCGTTATTATTGTTACTTCTACAAAGCAGTAGGCTAATGAACAACATAAAAACAACACAAGTTATAATCACAGTTAGTGCAAATGGTGCTGATAGACTGACTTTGTGCAATATGTAGCATTTCATATAGAAAAAGTCTACCACAAAAAAAAACCTTAGGTTAAAGCGATCTGCTACCTCCCGTTGTTTGCTAATATTGTGGTCAATGGACTTTACATCATTTGTAATTAGCCTCATGACAGATCGTGGCACATTCCAAGTTGCCACACCCAGCCAAATGGGCTACAGTAAAGGAATGCTGTAAGTGTGTGTGTGTGTGTGTGTGAGAGAGGGAGAGAGAGAGAGAGAGAGAGTAGTTGCTATGGGCAATAAATGCAGGCCAGTAGACAAAGTGCAGGTCATGTATCCTAAGCCTGGTTGTTCAAACTGCAGCTCAACCTGCATGTGCTCACAGTGGCCAACATCGACCAGCAAGGCTGCACTGGACAGACCTCCCATGCTGCATCACTGGTGGTTTCCAGGTATTTCGCATAAAGGTAACTAACAGCATGATGCATTAAATTATTACTGAACTGTAAATGAAGGACCTGCTCTTAAAATCTACACTTTACCTGATACGCTATATGACCACAAGTGTATGGACACCACTTTGTCTGGGGCTGTTTTTCACGGTTTGGGCTAGGCCCCTTAGTTCTAGTAAAGGCAAATCTTAATGCAATGACATTTTAGATGATTCTGTGCTTCCAACTTTGCCGCAACAGTTTGGGGAAAGCCCTTTCAGCATGAAAATGTCCCTGGGCTCTCAGCAAGTTCCATATAGATATGGTATTGTTGAGATTGGTGTGGAAGAACTTGACTGGCCTGCACAGAGCTCTGACCTCAACCACATCCAACACCTTTGGGATCAATTGGAAAGAACTGCGAGCCAGGCCTAATCGCCCAATCACTGCACGACCTCACTAAAACTCTAACGGCTGAATGGAAGCAAATCCCTGCAGCGATGCTCCAACATCTAGTGTAAAGCTTTCCCAGAAGAGTGGAGGTTGTATAGCAGCAAAGAGTGAACCTGTACCAACTCCATATTAATACCCATAATTTTGTACGAGATGCTGGATGTAAGGTGTCCACATTCTTTTGGCCATATAGTGTACTTACGCCACAATTGTTTTTTATCCTGTCATATGGTAATATTTTGTTGTGTGTGCCAGCTTCAACTGTGAAGTGTAATACTCTGCTGACCTTCGCATTGTTTGGAGTTCACCTCATTAATTGTTTGGAAAAATGTCCAAAAAATGTTAAAATGAGATATACACAAATAAATAAATCATTAACATCCACTCTCCTTTATCATCCCTCAGTCTAATATTATCTGAAAGGTTAATCTGTTATTTGCTGTGAGTTACATTTATTATATTTGTTACATTTAACTTCTCGCACACAAGCCCTTGTCAATGAATAATTTATGCCGGCAAGCTTGTGTTTGTGGTGTTTGGTCCGTGTGTCACGTGAGCTGAATCGATGTGGTGTAAACAAATTCTCCTTCCGTACAGCTCTTTTGGGCGGGATGTTTCTGCTGTTCCAACATCTGGTCCGCGCGGCTGACGTTAATCATCAGCCAAAGCCGTGTGGGTCTTAAGGGCTTTGCTCTACATGCATGTTCAGACAGATGTAATTGACGGACTTGTACCTGCAATATTTGGAGAAGCACTGAGTGCTTCAGGTCTCGTGGGAATGTCTACACCAGTTCCTGTTTCCTGGTATTTATTCGTGGAGCATCATGGGATTGAGATTATTCATTACGTCATCGGCATATAGTATTATCCCTGCAGCTCTGCAGACTGCTGTAAGGCTGAACAACACTCAGGCACCTACAACAGAGAAGTGTGTTTGTGTGTGTGTGCATGTGCGTACGTGTGTGTGTGTGTGTGTGTTTGGTGTGTGTGTGAGTGTGTGTGTGTGCATGTGCGTACGTGTGTGTGTGTGTGTGTGTTTAGTGTGTGTGTGAGTGTGTGTGTGTGTGTGTGTGTGTGTACAGCATGTTACCTATTTGTTAGATGTATTACCTATTTAGGCCATAAGTGGGGGCCTGATTAAGTAAGGAGAGGTGCAATGTCTGGCAGTTTGGACAGAAGCACTGTGGCCTGTTGAGTGGGGAAGTGCAGTGATATGTAAGACAGGTAAGTGTCGTGACCTGTAGGAGAGGTAAGTGCAGTGACCTGTGGGGCAGGTAAGTACAGTGACCTGTGGGGAAGGTAAGAGCAGTGACCTGTGGGACAGGTAAGTACAGTGACCTGTGGGGAAGGTAAGTACAGTGATCTTTGGGAGAGGTAAGAGCAGTGACCTGTGGGACAGGTAAGTACACTGACCTGTGGGACAGGTTAGAGCAGTGACCTGTGGGACAGGTAAGTACAGTGACCTGTGGGGTCGGTAAGACAGTGACCTGTGGGACAGGTAAGTACAGTGACCTGTGGGGTCGGTAAGACAGTGACCTGTGGGCAGGTAAGTACAGTGACCTGTGGGGTTGGTAAGACAGTGACCTGTGGGACAGGTAAGTACAGTGACCTGTGGGGTCGGTATGACAGTGACCTGTGGGGCAGGTAAGTACAGTGACCTGTGGGGTTGGTAAGACAGTGACCTGTGGGACAGGTAAGTACAGTGACCTGTGGGGTCGGTAAGACAGTGACCTTTTGGGCAGATAAGTACAGTGACCTGTGGGGTTGGTAAGACAGTGACCTGTGGGGCAGGGAGGCACTGTGGCATTGAGGTTCACTGCAGTACCTGTGTTGTTCTTTGTTGGTGGAGGCAGCTGGCTGGGAAGGGTGGAGGAGTTCCGGGCCAGGGGAGGGGGGCACCAGCACCTCCTGCAGGGGGCTGAGCTGGGAGCAGGAAGAGGAGAGGGTGACCCGGTCCCTGCGCTTCAACCGGGGCAGTATGCTCTGCCGGAACAGATCCGCCGTCTGCCCTGACAGCCTCCGGCTCGGCTTCATCATGTCCAGGGAGGAGCCCAGCGAGTACTTCCGGGTCACCCTGCGTGAGGTCACTGTACTGTTCCCTGGAGGTCACAAAAAGAGTGGGAAGGTCAGAGGTCGGGGGTCAGTGGTGTGTCACATGCTGCTTCCAGGTCATCCTGCACAAGGTCAGTGCGCTATTCCTCTGGGTAATCTAAATGAAATCAGGAGGGTTACAGCAGGTCAGGGGTCAGTGGTGAGGCACAAAAACTACCTCCAGGTGACCTTGTGCAGGGTTCCCATTCTGTCTGTAGTGGTCACAACACAAGAGCAGAGGTAAGTATCACAAAGGCTGCTGGGTCAATTGTACTGATGCTCTGTGGAAAGTCTGGCTCACATTCTGTGTTGAATATATTTTCAGTCTGGCACAATGTACTGACACAGCCTGAAAGGAGGAGGCTACTGCTCAGGAGAAGGGATGTGTTGACTGAAATGTTCATGTTTTTAAAACTGCATTTGGAGGTCAGCAGTGTGCGTGCAGGCGTACCCAGTTCTTCCTGTCCCATGCCCGACTGTCCTTTGCTTTTATGTCTCACAGCCTCACCCAAATCTGCTGTGTCAGGGGTTTGAGCCAATATGTGTCTGTCTCCTGTGCATATCAATAAGTGCCTTGTTTTGTGCTTGGATAGCTCTGTCGGTAGAGCATCAGACTTCTAATCTGAGGGTCCAGGGTACAAGTCCCTGTTCGGGTGCAGTTGTTTACACTGGTTGGCACGTGTTGAATGTTGTCCTGTTTCAAGTCTTGATACATTTGTTTCACGTGTGAAAAGTATCACATACTTGTGAAATGGCAAGAGATGGTGGAATATGTGTGATTTAAAGCCTGTGTGTGTAAACCTGTTGTATTCATGCATAGCGTGCTTTCTGAGGTTGCTGCAAGCGCCTACATAAAAAGAGACTACACTGACCTCAACGTGATTTGAACACGCAACCTTCTGATCTGGAGTCAGACGTACTGCCGTTGCACCACAAAGCCAAGCTGGCTATGAGAAATGGCTTACTCATGCCAGGTTAGCAACTGTGCTGTGGAAAATATCACTGATACTAATGCTTTTTAAAAAATCTGTCCAAATATGGATCTGAATCCTGATCCTCTGAATCATTGCCACGTTCCGGTGCATCAGTTGGTCGACCATCGGACTTTTAATCTGTGTGTCCAGTCCCTTTCAAGTCCCTGTCCGAGTGTGATGATTTGCATTGTTTGACCGACACTAAATGTTGTGAACTGGCTGTGTTTTAAATTTTGAAGCTCTAGTTTCACGTGAGAAAAGTCACGGAATAATTGCAGGGCTGCTGACCCCTGTTCCCAGAAATCTACAGGTTTTCACTCCAACCCAAACAAAGCACACCTCATTCAATGAATTAGCAGCTCAATGGGATTTTTTCGCTGTTGAATGAAATGTGCTTTGTTAGGGTTGGAGTGAAAACAGCGCTAGATCTCCAGGAAGCCCCGGATTACGGATTTCTTATCTATCTATGGAAATCACTCCTCAACGTTTCACATATTTGTCAAACAGCATATTACTATTAGTAACTGCACAGTGCCAAATACCACAGACTATGAATGTTTCATATGTTTCCTTATATGGATCCTTCTTCTGATGCACTATATCGAGCTGTTCCTTAGAGCCCGGATAGCTCAGTCGGTAGAGCATCAGACTTTTAATCTGAGGGTCCAGGGTTCAAGTCCCTGTTCGGGCGTGTGCCTTTTCATGGTTTGAATATTGTGAAGCTGCTGTCCTTTACATATCGAAGCTTTAGTTTCATGTGTGAAAAGTCACAGATGTGACCATGGCTCCCCAACCCTCTTCCTGTCGATGCAATAATGACGATAACAGGCCATTCAGCCCAGCAATGCTTGCCTCTTTCCGAACTAAATTGTACCAAGTGCTCTGATTACCAACGGACTAGATTGTATCAAACACTGTATCAAGCCTGATCTTGAAAATCCTCAGAGTTTCTGCCTGTACTGCATGACCTGACAGGTTATTCTACACTTTGACGACTCTCTGCCTGAAACATTGCTTCATAATGTCTGTGCAGAATTTTTCTTTTACTAATTTCCATATATGTCCCCTTGTTCCACTAACCGAACTCAACCTGGAGAATCTCTTGTATTTCACTTTGTAATCCCTTCATGAATTTCAAAGAATCAGTCAAATTGCCCTGAAGTCTCCTTTTACCAAGCTTGAAGAGATTAAACATGTTTACTCATAGCTTTTGTCTTTCATACCAGGAATCAGTTTGGTTGCCCTTCTTTTGTCTTATCCTGTAGCCTGTTCTAAACTCACTCTGAAATACATTCTGTAATACAGTCTTCATTTTGCTAATAAGTATCTCATGTGGTGCCTTATCAAATGCTTTTTGGTAATCTAAGTGTATAATATCAAAAGCCTTGTTATAGTCAGAACACTTAAGGCAGTCTGAGTACTGAATTGCTTCCTGTCTATTCGTAACCTCCTCTTTAGTAAAACTCCCGACAAAGTAACTATTTAAGGTATCAGCAATATCATTATTCTTATAAAGCAATGCTCCTTCTATATTCCTCTACTTGACATCTTCCATAACTTTCCTTTTCCTGCTACAGTATTTTGCATCTTGAGTAATTTGTCTTTCAAAAAGCCTCCTAGTTACCCTTAATCAGCATAAGCAGCCTTTTTGATGCACAAGTTTTCAAGATACTCTTTGGCTGGATTCACACCAGATCAGATTGCCACAGGGTTGTGCGGCAAAAACGGCAGTCTTCCCATTCATTTGAATGGGGGTAGTGTGTTTAGGCTGCGGCAGTGGTTGACCGCATGGGGTGCCGAAAAAAAACGCAGCGGCCTGCGGCAAGAAAGTTGAACCAGAATCAACTTTTGCCGGAACGCAACCCGACGTCATGCTACAGTGGCCAATCACGTAAGTTGTTTAAATTACCACGTGGCAGTCCGCTGTTTACCGAGGCACTGTCAGATGAATTACTGATGCGATTCATTTCCTAAGATATGATTTTATCATTGTCATCGTGATTTGACAGTACCGGGTAATGGGACGCGTACCGAAACAACAATTAGGCTACTAGCTAAATATCAATTCCGAAAGTTGGAATTAAGCTGTATAAAAGATTAGCTATTTAGCAGTTTTTGCATGTTAGTTTATTGTACCTAGCACTATGGAGTTCATGGACCAAAGGATGATACTCTCCCAGTTGTGTCCTCGCTTGGTTTATTTTGTGTACACAGCTTCGACGTCTGCGTCTGACTGGCAGTCTACGCTGCAAAATAACGATAGCAAGAAGCTTCCTTCGGTTTGCGTTTTTGTCCATTTTTTTTTTTTTGAGTTAGCGGACAGGAAATGGAGGGGGGGCGGTTAAAGTTCACAACACGACGTCACACGAATAGGCCACGTAGTGACACGCCCACACCGCCACGGCAAGGTGCTGCATTGCCTGATTTCGCAGAAATTCGTTTCACCAGCGCAACTGCAGCTCTGAAATTCTTTGCTGTCAAAAAACACAACCACTGACCTCAACATGATTTGAACACGCAACCATCTGAGCTGGAGTCAGACGCGCTACCGTTGCGCCACGAGGTCTGACAGCAGATGTTGTCTGGGTGACTGACATCAGGTCTCCATATTTCTATGTAGAAGTAACTGTTCGGTGCCTGATATCACAGACTTTGAATGCTCTATTACATGTACTCTTATCGATCTAACTCCTCTCAATCGAGAACCCTTGCCGGGCCTGGATACCTCAGTCGGTAGAGAATCAGACTGCTAATTTTAAGGGTCCAGGGTTCAAGTGTGTGTGCATGTGTGTCTACCTGTGGTGGGGTTCAGCATCTGCTGATGTCGTTTCAGTTGGGTCATGATGGTTTCTCTGTGTTCAGGATCCTCCACTCCTGCCTCCTTCAGATCCCCCTCTGTCACATACAGCAGGCCCTGTGGAGGTGGACACGCACACACAGAGTGCATTAGAGGTGTTATAGCATTGACCCGTTAACCTGCACTCTCCACTGTACTGAACATATGCCTGGTCTGCAGCCTATAAAACGTTCTCCTGAAGGGGGGACAGACAGGCAGACAGACAGACGGGAGAAAGATGGAGAGACAGACAGGCAAACACAGAGACACTGACAGAGTGGGAGACTGATGAATTTTCCATACTTCTCATGTGTAATGCATGTGCTGGCAGTGCTGTTTTGCTTGTCTGACCAGTAAAGAACCATTGAACTGAGCTGACTGCCAGAAATACAAAGACAGAAGGACAGGCAGACAGTCAGACAGACAGGCAGACAGACAGGCAGGCAGGTAGACATGCAAAAGGACAGGCAAACAGGCAGTCAGACAGGCTGACAAAAGGACAGGAAGACAGGCAGACATACAGAAGGACAGGCAGACAGACAGACAGACCTCCAGTCCATAGTACTGTCCCTCCAGGGTCTTGGTGTACTGAGGGAGGCCGATCTGCCGCAGCCACCAGGCTATGGAACGGTTGTTCATCACTGAGGGGTCCTGAGTCCGCCCTGGCACGGGTCAAACCTAGGTCAAACCCAGGCCAGACCTGGGCCAGGTTCTGGAAAGGAGCAAAAAGACAAAGATCATCCTTATAAACTGGTTTAAACACTAAACTTCCTGTGTGTGTGTGTGTGTGTGTGTGCGAGTGAGCATGTGCGTATTATGTGTTTGCGTGTGTGACTGTGTATGCATGTGCAGAAACGTGTGTGCACATCTGTGCATGTAGTTGTGAGCGCTCATGCGTGCATTTGTATGTGCATGTCTGTGTGCATGCACAAGCATGTATCTGTGTGTTCAAATGCATGTATGTGTACGTGTGTCTGCACGCTCGTGTGTATTCATGTGTGAGAGTGTGTCACCTTGTTTCAGAGCACGCTTGTGTTTACATGCTTGAGAGTAATTTTTTAATGAAGGATTTGTTTGTGAAAGACAAATGCTTAGAAAATTGTCAGTAACCTTTGTTTTACACACACATACTTTTGTTTAACACCCAGCTGGTTTGCTGAATGCTGAGAGAGTATGCAGACTGACAGGTAGGGTCCTGCTCTCTACATACCAACAGCGCAGACAGCTTTATAGACGTCTATAATAATTACGAACGCTCTCGTTTTCCAGCTGGTTTTGTGTTAACAGTAGAGTGCACACATATTCTCTGCTGCTGTCTCTCTCTCTATCTCTCTTTCTCTCTCTCTCCCCCTCTCTCATTCACACACACACACACACCCCTGGCCCCATGCACCCGTATGCACACATACGTATGCATATGCAAACACACGCACACACACACACACACACACACATCCCACTTGTGTTGAGTGGTGAAAGAGGTATGTGGCACCTACCTGTGTGTGTGAGGAGTGGGGGGGAGGCCTATGCCCCAACTCCCTGTAAGTCTCACTCTCGCTCAGCTTCTCTCTGTCTTTGAGTCTTGCTTTTCTCTCTTCTCTCTGTTTCTTTAATAACCCGGGTCAACTCCTGTCTTTCTTTCTCTTTCTATCTCTCTCTCTTTCTCTGTCTCTCTTTCTCTCTCTCGCTCTCTCTCTCTCTCTATCTTGAATTTCCAGTGTGTGAGTTCCAGAAGCCCGCGGTTGCTCAAACATGCACATTTGCTCTCCTGGCCAATCAGCGTTCAGGGAATGCCCCTGGGGTCCCTGGTCTAGCCAATCAGAGAGTGAGGACTCTTTGGGTGTACTAAAGAGGCTAAATGTTACAAGCTGGGGCAGATTCACACATACTTGAGATTCAGGATAGGAGAGGAGGGAGAGAGAGAGAGAGAGAGCGAAGGAGAGAGAGGAAAACAAGATGATGGAGGGAGCATTAAGGAAGAGAAAAAACAGGAAGTTTCAGTCTCTGAAGGAAACATGTTCTGACAGAGAGCGCTGTCCATCTGCGTGTCTGTCTGTCTGTTGCTGCTGAGCTGTGCATTTGCTCAGATAGACAGGAGAAAATGAAAGAATGAAACGATAGCCAGCGGAGTGTTCAGCCGTGGAAAAAGCAATGGATCTGGTGAAAACACACCTTTCTTTATAAATAAGAAGCGGGTTCATTTGAATTTGTCTGTCTGGGAAGTTGCTTTGGTAACGGCAGCAGACCTGCTCCTATGTACCTGCGCTAGCTACATTACCATTCTCTGGGTTGCCACACCTCGTTATTGCCTAGGGTTGCCAGATTCAGAATTAGTTCAATCTGGACAACATGCGCAAGCTTTTTGGTGGGGGCTAAGAGAACCTATGGCAGGGGGGAATTATCGATTATTGGAATGGATCGCAGACTGGGGGTGGCTGGGGTGCACATTCATTACAAACTAACAGTAAATTATTTCAATCAATTACTCAGACCAAACTTTATATTGTCTAGTTGGGACCACAAACCGGACCTGTAAAAATAATTTGAAAGCCGAACATTCTGGCTAAAAATCCAGCATCTGGCAACCCAATTGTCATATTATGCTCTTATGCCATAATTTCTGCTGGATATATCTACCTTCCCGCTGTATCTCATGGTCATGATGACAGCATTTGGTGGTTAGAATTGTCTCTTTGGAAAAAGGATCTGTTAATATACAACACACTGTCTGTGTGTTTCCACTTCTGTGTTACTTTCAAAACATTTTGTGTCATGGTGACTACTTTTGTGTTACAAATATACAATTTACATGTTACAAAAAGGGAGACTTTTGTAACACAAACTGTGTTGAAAGTAATACAAAATGTGTAGTCCTCATCTAAGCATAGAGTGGCCACAAATAAAAGAGGATTACACATTGTTTTCAAGGATTATATTTTATTTATTTGCACACACACACACACATTTATATATATATATATATATATATATATATATATACACACACACACTTCACCAGGTGAACCAACAGGGGGCACTCAAACGATCCATAAAAGGTTTATTAAGAGGTTTCTGCTTTTGGCTCCATTGTATTAATGCAGTGAATATACAGTACAAAGGAAATACTATTCAATATATAACACAATGTTTATTTTCTAAAGCATACAGTGTAGCAATCCAGGTAGGTAGCTTGGCTTGTAAATTCTATTGGTTGTAATTCTATTCACAGTTGGGACACTGCTGTTGTACCCCAGAGCAAGCTACTTAACCCTAATTGCCTCATTAAACATGCACCTATTTAAATGGATTGCATACTTCTGCTCAGTACCTGAATGTATGAATGTAATCTCATTTGTGTGGTGAAATATTACCCTTTTTACAGGTGCTGAACAAAAGCACGAGGCCCAGGTTGCACAGCACAGGAAATTAAGATATTAATATTGATTTGGTGGACACCAAAAAACAGTGAAGAAGAGAATCATGGCTGTTGTAATTAATCGTAATAAATGTCATATCAGTTCCTGACTTGAGAAAGAACAAGATAGTAATCTCTCATTGAGAGCTGTCTCTCCAGAAAGAGACCTGATCTCCCCTGAAAGAGATCTGCTCTCCCCTGAAAGAAACCTGATTTCCCCTGAAAGAGATCTGCTCTCCCCTGAAAGAAACCTGATTTCCCCTGAAAGAGATCTGGTGTCCCCTGAAATAGACCTGATCTCGCCTAAAAGACGCCCGATCTCCTGTAAAAAAAGAGACCTGATCTCCCCTGAATCAAACCTGATCTCCCCTGAAAGAGATCTGCTCTCCCCTGAAAGAAACCTGATTTCCCCTGAAAGAGACCTGCTCTCCCCTGAAAGAAGCCTGAGTTCCCTTGAAAGAGATGTGCTCTCCCCTGAAGGAAACCTGATTTCCCCTGAAAGAGACCTGCTCTCCCCTGAAAGAAGCCTGATTTTACCCTGAAAGAGATCTGCTCTCCCCTGAAAGAAACCTGATTGCCGCTGAAAGAGATCTGCTCTCCCCTGAAAGAAATCTTATGTCCCCTGAAAGAGACCTGATCTCCTGTAAAAAAAGAGACCTGATCTCCCCTGAAATAGATCTGCTCTCCCCTGAAAAAACCTGCTCTCCCCTGAAAGAGACCTGATCTCTCCTGAATCAAACCTGATCTCCCCTGAAGGGACCTGATCTCTCCTGAATCAAACCTGATCTCCCCTGAAGAGACCTGATCTCTCCTGAAAGACCCCCAATCTGCTCTCGCAATCCCTCTTAGCCAGACGCCCCTCCCGAACCAAGTCTGATTTAAAAGGGATTGTTGAAATTCACCACCCACATTCTTAGTGACCACATAGCAGGTCTGCTGAACCCCAAAGTAACAAAGCACACCTCCAACCTCCCTCACTCAAAAAAAAAAAACAAACTAATAAATCAGTTATAGTTCCTGTAACATGTCTGTTTCAAAACAGCCAATTTCAATTTTTGTTCTTTATAAACCCTTTCTACCATTGTTCATCTTCCAATAATATTTTTGTTGTTATCGTTGTTATTTTTTAGAGCAATAATAATAGAAATATTCATTTTGTTATTTATTTTTGGTTGTTAGCTTGCTCTCTGAGCCATTGTAAAATAACTATATGAATGATACACTATCGATGTATTTTAAATTCAATGCATCAGTATTACCATCAGCTCCTCTCTTGCCGATTTTTAATTTGAGGGGCTGCAGTACTAAAATAGTACACTAGAGGGAAACAGAACCGCACTGACAAAAGCACTTGGCCAACGTTTAAATTTGCTATAAAACTACGACCCCGACATGCTGTCTGATTTGTATACACAGACACAAAATTATGGCTTTTCCATACACACACACATACATACATGCACGCACACATGCATAGACAACACACACACGCACCCATGCACACATGCACACACACAAATACACATACATGCACAATGCTCTACTGATCCGACTGCAGTTTTATTTTTGGGAAAACAAATAGCTTTACATATATCTGTTAGTCATATATATATATATATATATATATGACTAATATATATATATATATATATTAGTCATAGATGTACCCCTGAATCAGCAGTGTGTTAAAATAGCTTTATCTTTCCCCTACATCTGTATCAACGAAACTACTGACTTGTGTTGGGCCATTAAAGGAGTTGAATTTGATCCAGGAGACGGTCTTCAACCACAGGTGGTGTCATAAAATTCACACTAAATTCACAGTTACAGATCTGGGCTCCATACTCACATTGTTAGTGTAACCTTTGTTATACTTTACTGACCCTTAACTTGGTGGATGGCACAACTTCAAAACCAAGCTTCCATCTCACAACACAATGATCAGTAATGAATGTCTTAATTATCTCAACGATGTAATGATGTCTTTGTAATGCTATTTGGTTTTGATTTGATAGGCTACAATTAATTTGTAGGGCCGCCATGATCCCTCCACAACTTTTTAACCAAAGATTTATGCAAATCAACGTGATTAAATTCCCATCATGGCGATGATGGGTTTCTTGAAACTGTACACTATTTTCAGTTTCATTCTGCATAAATTGTGGTTGTTAAAAAGCGTGTGCATTTCAGTTATAGAATGAGGAAGAACTGTAAGGCACACATCATCAGTCTAAGCACTCTCTTCCACATACACCTCTAAAACATTCTAGACAGCAGTTGTCAGGGGCATTTCTAGGGATTCTGGGCCCCCTGATAGAATACTGATCTATAGAACACATTGAATTGATTCTTTCATTCTACTGGCATTTCTGCGGGTCCTCTCGAGCTGCACCCCGCCCCCCCCCCCCTGGTTGTGGGCCCCTAGAATCTTCATGAACCTTCACCCCACTAGCGCTGAAAGTTGTAGTCACTATTGGACTGGCCGTGCCATATTGGCCAGTCTAATTTTGACCCACATTGCCACCTTTGGTTCACAATCACCCCCACACCCCAACTCCCCCCCCACCCTGATAAAAAGGCCGAATTATCTTCATTTATTAGTTTTATGCGATTAAAATGATCTAAGTTCATTCATTTTACAAAGGTTGTAGGTAGAAAATATGTGTGGAAAATGTCCTTATTCTGAATTTTGATTTCCATCACTGTTTTCTGTAGTGTTATGTTTAAAAAAATTAAAGGCTGCTTCCTTTAGCAAGAGCAGAAGTGTACAGTGTTCTTATAATATCAAGGGTGTTATGTTGATTTTACTTCTCCTATTACACGGTGGATCAGTCTCACCCATTTTCAGCTTTTTAATGTGCTGCCTGTAATGCATGGGAAAGTCTCATTCTCAGAACTTTTATGACTTTTACTCCTTTGGGGTCCTGGACTTATATGGAGTTGTAATGTCTACAGGAAGTGTTGTAACACTAGTGTGCCACCTGCTGGTTACTGTTATTATGCGGGAAGTCAGTAGAGTATGACCCATGCCCTGTATATGCACTGGTAAAGAAAACCTCATTTGAATTGGTTGTCCGTTGGTTTCTTAGGTTATACACATCAGAAACATCACAGGACTGTTGTCATGCCCAGCTGTGCATGAAAAATATCTGTGCACATGCTGGGCCTGATTTATTGAGACCTTGAGCAATAAGATGACCAATTATTGGTCATGGTATTTGTTTGCACCAGTCATGGGTTGTGCAATTAGTTTTGTGCGTGCTGAAAAAAGTTTAGCTTATTCTAAAGCTATTAGTTAATCCAACCCTTCATGAACGAATTGGGGACCAGTTTGGGTCAATAATGATTTATCGTTAGTTTTATGAAATGCAAAAATGTTCTTGTATTTGTTTGTTGTGAATGGAAATATTAAACTAAAAGTTTTCACTGTTTAAGGTTATATATTAGTCATTATGACTATATTGACTAGATTTACACTGTGTGGGTCAATTTGACCTGCAACATAAGAGATGTAACTATTTTCCAAACGTAATACAATTCATAAATAAAATAATTAGTTGTTATCATTTTCATTGCCAATGTATTGCCAAGTGTTGCATTATCTTTATAATAAATCTTATTTTAAATATATTAAATTTCTGTAAGGAAAAGCAATTTGCACTTCCACAGATATAATCTGTATAATCCCACCATTGTCATAAATATCACATAAAATGGCATCTCTGTACCCACATAGCTCTGTTACCCACATTACTGGTAACGTCTAATGTTGTAACTATGATGTAATCTCTCTGTAAGTTCACAGATGAAATGAGATTGCTTTAATCTCCCAGGTAGAAATGTCATTTGCCTTCTCACTGGTGTAGAGTAGTCTTTGTAATTGTTTCACAAAAAAAGTTACAAAGCAGCCAGAATGTTCTTATCGAGGTGACGTAAGCCATTCGATGTCTCTGCACTCTGACCAATGAAATGAAACATGCCCTTTTGATTGTAGGTCTAGTGCTTGAACACTGACTCGCTTTACCGTGCGTGTCGTGCTGGGCAGAGTGTGAAAGTCACTGAAGTACACTGCACTGCTGATACATCCGTGTTTACTGTGTCAGGTTTGCCACCTCCAGAGCGGTGGTATGGCTGACAGTGCCGTGTGAAATCTGCACTGTGAGATCCAGCCCCACAGCGCCCTGCAACTCCTACACTCACTGCAGACTTCCTGCTGCTGCTGTGGTAAATGCAACACACACACATGCACACACACACGCACGCACGCACCCACACACACACAGACACACGTATTCGCACACACACGGACTCACACGTATGCACACACGCACACATGCACGTGCATACACACGCACGCACGCACACACACGCAGACACACACACACACACACACGCAGACACACACACACAATGCCAGACGCACACACACACAAGCGCAGACGCACACACACACAAGCGCAGATGCACACACACAATGCCAGACGCACACACACACAAGCGCAGACGCACACACACGCACACGCAGGCGCGCACACTCACACAGCTTTCTGAGGTAACCGCTCTGAGCAGAACTTTGTGTGGTGGCAGAAAGAGGAAGTTGAGCTTTGCAGTTAAAATATTTCACTGAGTGAGACAGAGAGAGAGAGAGAGAGAGAGAGAGAGTGTTCAGAGAGATAAGAAGAAAGATTGAGACAGAGAGAGACGAGATTAGCAGAAGAGCTTGTGGAGTGGAGTCAGCTAGCGGGGCACAGTGGTGTGGATCTGGTGCTGGTTCTGGTTCTGGTTCTGGTTCTGCTGAGGTATGGAGCTATGGCGCCAGTGTGCAGCCTGGCTGATCCGGTGCCGGGTGCTGCCAGAGAACCACCGCGTCACCTGGGACTCGGCACAGGTGTGCGACCTGGCTCACGCGCTGCGGGACGGTGTGCTGCTCTGCCAGCTCCTCAACAACCTGCTGCCCCAGTCCATCAACCTGAAGGACATCAACCTGCGGCCACAGATGTCTCAGGTGACTCACCTACACCTGCGCGGCTAACGGCTAACTCTGCTACAGGCACACAGGCACACGCACTCACCCACACACACACACACACATACATACACACTCATGCTTATACACACATACACATACCCACTCACGCACACACACACACACACACACACGCATTAACATGGACCCACACAGACACACTTTCACACACTCACACACACGCAGACCCACACACACATACACACACACACACGTGCCCATCTTCACACCTTCGCATTCCAACATACACCTCAGTATTTAGCTATGTTATTGTGTAGCCTCTGTGTGTTATTTTGCATGGTACGGTAAAGGAAGTGAACACCAGCTACACTGCAGCTCCACTCACCCTTAACGCTGTTGACAGCTACCCCATTTCACACGGAATTTAACACTTCAAAATGCCGGCACCTCGTCATGCGCCATTTTATGTTTTCACAAACATAGCCTGTTTGTTTTGCCCGAGTCAACGGGTTGCAGTTTGTGTTGTGTAGATGGTAAAACTGTAGTGATATTAATGAGCTTTGGCAATCCTGTGTGTGTACGTGTGTGTGTGTGTGCGTGTGCGTGTGTGCGTGTGTGCGTGTGTGTCAGTGTTTCTCTCATTATGTCTCGGTGCTTTTCTCTGAGTTTCTCAGTGCTTCTCTCAGAGATTCTCAGTGTTTCTCTAAGAGTGTCTCAGTGTTTCTCTCAGAGTGTCTCAGCTTTTCTCTAAGTCTCAGTGTTTCTCTCAGAGTGTCTCAGTGCTTCTCTCAGAGTGTCTCTGTGTTTCTGTCAGTGTCTCAGTGTTCCAGAATGTCTCAGTATTTCAGAAGTTTCTCAGTTTTTATCTCAGAGTGCCTCAGCTTTTTGTCTAAGTCTCAGTGTTTCTCTCAGAGTGTCTCAGTGCTTCTCTCAGACTGTCTCAGTGCTTCTCTCAGAGTGTCTCAGTGTTTCTGTCAGTGTCTCAGTGCTTCTCTCAGTGTCTCAGTGTTTCTGTCAGTGTCTCAGTGCTTCTCTCAGTGTCTCAGTGTTTCTGTTAGTGTCTCAGTGCTTCTCTCAGAGTGTCTCAGTGTTTCTGTTAGTGTCTGAGTGCTTCTCTCAGAGTGTCTCAGTGTTTCTGTTAGTGTCTCAGTGCTTCTCTCAGAGTGTCTCAGTGTTTCAGAGTGTCTGGGCGCAGCTTTAGCAGCGGCGCTCCATGCCCGTTGTGTGCGTTCTCTGGCCCCTTTGTCCCGGCATGCCGGGCATCACGTACAGATGCAAAGCTTCCACAGAGATTTCCGACAAGATAGACAGATCTCAGATAAGAAAATGAAGCCATTCCCCTCATGCAACATGGTGTAGGACTGTGTTGTTTTTTTTAGATTGGCAACCCTGTCTGCATAATGGTGTGGTCTCAAATCACAATGTGTAGGAAACACATATATATTTCTACACTATATTTTATGCATACAAAGGCTGTAATTGTTTCATGTTTGACCTGGTATGGATGTAAATTCCTTCAAATTTAAGCTGATAGTTTGCACTTCAACCTCATATTCAATATTTAATTTCAAATAATACAAAGTAAAATACAATGTGCTGAAGTAAAGGCTCATTTGACAAATGCAAAAGACTCTGATTGCATTTGACACTTGACTCTCTCAGTCTACTTTATATAGTTGACTGAGAGAGTCAAATGTCAAACGCAACCAGAGTGAGAGAAAAAGAGATACAGAGAGGGAGTGAGAGAGAGAGAGAGAGTATAATGGTCAAGGCACTGATATTCTAATTGTGTGTGAAACAGGTTGTGTGAAGGGAGATCCTGGAGTTGAGTAAAGCCATTTTGTAAGATGCAGGAAAAACTCACTCATGGCGTCATTTCAGTTGGTCAGGCCCATGTGAATCAGCGGCTGTCCGGCAGTGACATAAGACTTGCCAGACTGCCGTCCGGTAGTCACATCAAACAACGTGAGAAATTTAGTCAAATTACCACCTTGAGAAATTGAGCTCCGGACATCCTTCATGCCTTGTGGTTCAGCGTGAACCAGCCACAAAGACCTGAGGGGTGATTTCTCTGACCATATTTTTATAGTACACATTGATACAACAATGGAAATTGATTCTGAGAAGGTGAAAACGTGCTGTTTTTTTTACAAGACGTTTTAATTCGTGCAATGCTCCTGATAGAGTGGAGTTCATTCAAAATGACGCTGCATATAAATAATGCAGAAGAAAAATGAGCTGACATCTCCCCTATCCTTTTATACCCTACATTAGTGACGTGTGTCTTTTACAATCAATTTTTAAATTCTTTTACTTGTTGTACAATTATTTATCAGAATATCTTGTCCAGAGTATATTCAATAGTATACATTTAAATGCAAATAACAATTTTATTTGTATTTACATATAAATGCTAGATTTCATTATTCTTCATTAGCTAGAGGTCCACATACCTAGTTTCTATTCCATAAATTGACTGCTGATTGAAAGGAAACAACAAACACAAGCAGACCCTGTGGCCCTCCAGTACTGGAATTAAACCTGCAGACTCTGTGGCCCTCCAGGACTGGAGTTAAACCTGCAGACACCGTCGTCCATCAGGCCTGGAGTTAAATCAGCCTCCCTGGTCTAGAGTTTGGGAGACGTGCGAGTTTGTCTGATTCATAGCGTGCCTTGCCTGTACATATAGAGGTGTGCACAGGTACGCACATCTGGGTACCTGGCCCACATTCAGAAGGCACCTCCGAGTGGGAGGACTGATCTGAGGTCAGTTTTGAGTTACAGTGTAAAATGTTGGTGATATAGAAGGGGGACACCTGATCTTACATCAGCGCTCCTGACTTGAGACACTTCATGAAAATCAGCCCAGTTCTCCATCAGGCTTCCAGTCAGAGGTGCGGCCAGTTCCTGTTCAGTTCAGACTCAGGCTATAACGTAATCCCAGAGGGCAAATGATGTGCAGCATGAAGATCAAATGCAGCACAGAACATAAAAGAACCAACCGACAGTATGATATAAAACACTCACACACCCGTACTTCATGCAAATAGATTAGTGGCTACTGGGGTGTCCTTAGTCAGCTCCAGGCTGAACTGAAATTCAATGCATGAACTGAAAAACCCCCATAGAACATTGCGGACATTTTTAAAAATTGATTTCTTATGTTTCACTTTTATTTATTGGATTGACTGAATTGACGTGGAATTGACCGCGGCTCTGGTACTAACTTCAGTAGAACTCAGATCACATTTTTTTTGGGAGTTTATTTAGCTTCAGAGCTGGAACTGAACAGGGAGCACTACCAGGATAGCACACCGTCAACTGAAGCACAACAGGGAAAAGTACCGTCAGGCTTGACTTCCTCTCAAAGAGGAAGTGGGGACAACAGTGCCTGCGCCGTGTTCTGCATGAACTGTTTATTTAGGCTCATGGTGTGTGCCAAAAACACAGAAGACCCAATTGTGCAAGGGTGTGAGAGTGTACCTTTGTGCCTGTGCATGTGTGAGTGTGCTTGTGTGTCTATGTGTGTGCGTGTGTGTAGTTGTGTGTGTGTGAGTGTGTCTTTGCGCATGTATGTGTATGCCTTTTTGTGTGTTTGTGTGCGTGCATGTGTGCGTGTGTGTGTGTTCGTGCATGCATGTATGTGTGTGTGTGTGTGCCTGTGTGTGTTTGTGTGTGGTGTGTGTATGTGCGTGTGTGTGTGTGTGTTTGTGTGTGTGTATGTGTGCGGGTGTGTAGGGGACATGTTGTCTGGATAACAGACAGTTTAGCACACTGACTGTTTAGCTTACTGACTCCCATAATTCTGAGATTGAGGTGCAAAGTAACATTTCCTCAGTGTAAGTCTTATCCCACCCGGCTGTGCTCTGATGACCTGCTTATTCTGTGAGAGAGCACCACCGCACAGCCCAACAGCCTTTAAAGGGGTTGCCCAAACTATTTTCAGGTTTACCCTCCAAATGAGCTCAATTGAGGTTTTTTTTTTTGTTTCCTGGTCTCTGCAAAACATCTGTTGTGAAGTTTTGTGAGACACAGTGTTTGTAAATGGCGATGTACAACTGTATAAATTCACCCAATTGATTAATAGATGTTTGATTGATTGATTGATTGTGCCTGAGTCTGCTGTTGCAGTACTGTAAGAAATGGACCTGGCAGTACCTCAGACAGATAGAATTATCCCCATGTGCACAGTTTAGATGGAGTAGCACCAGAACATGAGGAAGTCACGGGCGTGACGATGTGTCACTTGTTTCCTCTTTGACAAACCTATCAGGAAGGATTGCCATGGTTATTGCCATGGTAACATACACACGCTATATCTGCAGCATTTCAATATGCCTGGCACAAATTACATGTATTTTGGTATATATATTTAGCCGTTGGCTTTGATTCAGGGCTGTTGTAATTAGACCCAGGACTGCCCCCGTCCTTATGGGGACACTAAACAAAATTTCATCACCCCCCTTTGTATGGCTATCATCCCAGGAGCCTTAAGCATTGCAGACTGGCTAGTCGTTGTCATTGCGGACTCGGGGCGGGGGGGGGGACAAGAAAGTCCTCTCTTGGACCCTATCCAGGGGTGACATAGCTCAGGAGGTAAGACCGATTGTCTGGCAGTCGGAGGGTTGCCGGTTCAAACCCTGCCCTGGGCATGTCGAAGTGTCCTTGAGCAAGACACCTAACTCCTAACTGCTCTGGCGAATGAGAGGCATCAATTGTAAAGCGCTTTGGATAAAAGCGCTATATAAATGCAGTCCATTTACCATTTACCAATAACAGGGCCTGATTAGTCCACACACACCTTCAGCTTTTTGTTTTGCTCAGTTTGGGCATGTAACAGCCTTTGTTTCTCTGTTTCTGTGTACGGCATGCCTGGTTCGTTCAGGAGGATTTTTTTCTCCAAGCCTCAGAGCAAGCATATAGAGGAACACACTGCATGGATTTGCCTTCTAAATTTCGTTCAGTTCCACACTTGTGGAAAACTTTTTCAGAACTGGAGAATGAGCCAAAAGATCCACCTAGGCGCTCAGTTTTACAAGGTTGTCTAAGGCCGGTTGCAAATGAACCGTGGCCTGCTTTTCAGAGTACAACAGTAATCAGCACCCAAAATAAGATGGCGGCTGCATCCACAAAGGACAACTGCGATTCGGCATCTGTCCAAACTCGGTGACTTGCCCCCCAAACCGGTTAGTGCACATGCGCAGCACTGACAACACAAAACCAGTGTTATGCAAACGCGTTCACGTTCAGCAGAATTTCTTTACAAATCTAGACTAGTAAAAAAAACTGGAATGACAAGCGCACTGTTTCAGTCTCTATCGAGTGAAACAGATATGAATGAACCCTCAGGGGAGAACTCTTTGGTATTGTGTGTGATAATATTGCGTTTGACCCGTGGTGGAAGCCGTACCCTTTGCCAGTGAGTGGGTCCGGGTTTCCGTTGTGAGAAATCTGTGGCCGTTTGATTGACCTACAATGGGACTGCGTTTGAGGAGCTGGAGAGAGAGAGAGAGGGCTAAAAGAGACAATCAAAGGTATAAAATTATCCAAGTGAATTTTGGAATGGAGAGGGGTATTTAAGAAGCTCTCTACCACCAGAGCTTAATGGGCCTTGCAGGAGGAAGTGCCCCCTCCCCCAAACTCCAGGAAGGGGAATCCGTGCGGGTGGGGGGGGAGGGAGGTGGTGAGACTAGAATCAGGATCAGCCTTGTCAGAGTACACCTGAGGGAACTGCTGTGACTCACGGGTCATTTGCATACGAAATGGAGTCCAAAAAACAGGTCACGTGCTGAGAGCAATAAATAATAATAATAATAACAATAGTAATAATAGAAGTAGTAGTAACATAATTGTTAGAGAGCTGGCATCTGTGTCATAAAGCTGGGCCCTGTTTCACCAAGCAGGATCATTTGACTTAGCTGGAGAAAAACCCGGAATCCTTAAAAAATCTGGAACATGGACTGAAGTAAAAAGAGCTGTTCCGGGTTTTAGTGCAGTGCAGCAGCTATCCAGCTAACTCAGTAATCCCGCTTTGAGAGCCAGGCCCCAGGCCTTGTAACTCCAAGGTTGGAGGTTTGATTCCCTGCCATTGTACCCTTCAGTAAGATACTTAAGCAGAACTGCATCAGTAAAATATCAAAAGGAGAGTAAGATTTGTAAGTTGCTGTGGTTAACAGCATCTGTCCAATACAGAAATACAACTGTTTGTGGGATGGTTGTGTAATGGTTGTGCAGGAATCTCTGGCTCAGTAGATTAACAGCATTACGTTTTTATGTAGCCAGTAATTTATGTCTTATAAGTAACTCATGACTTGTATCAGGCCACCCCATTACAGCGATGTTCCTCTTTTAAATTTAACCTTCCCCTTTTTAATTGCTGGAATATGTCACTTTAGCAAAAAATGTTGTCTTGGGAGAGGAGAAACACGCACACACACGCACACACACACACACGCACGCGCGCACACACACACACACACACTTAACATTCCATCTTATCCTGCTTTCTCCTCTCTGACTGCTCAGCATAGCATGTTTGCTAGTTTGCTAGTTTGGCTTGGCATAAGTTCAGAGGTAGAATAATGTTCACAGCATGAACTAAACTGTGTTCTATAAATAGCTGTACGAAATGAGTATTGTACCTTACTGAACCTGTGTTTTGTAGTTGTCCAATGACAATAATATGCACTGTACGTCGCTTTTGATAAATGCGTCAGCTAGATAAATGTAATGTAATGTAAGCATGTTTGGTAGCCATTATTAATTAAATATTTCTGCCTTTCTCAATAGAATAGGCTGTGGTCAGTGCACTTGTGCTCAGTCAGGTATACATACTGTAAAGGCTTTTGTTTTTTTTATGGCTTCAATGGTAACATTTTTCCCACATTCGTGTTTATTTCATAACATACAGTTTGTTATAAGTTGCGGTGGTTTGTTAGCACATCTGTTTCCAAGAATGAAATTTTACAATGGTGTTCTGCCTCATGTGCGCATCTATACCTTTCTAAGGTAAGCGCTGCCAGTCCAGAAAGTTTTCAGATAGTAGCGTAGCAACACACGACTGACAGCAACATAGCATATTTAAAATAGAGATTGTGATTGCAGGCTTCCCCCTCGCATCAAACGTAAAGGGGAACCTGGTTCTCATTGTCCTGCCATGTTTAAATAAAGGTGTCCCCAAGCTATCAACCGCTGATCTGTATTGATACGGATCGTAGCCTGGCTTGCGGAGTTTGAGTTTGACGTGTGCTTTAGGTGCATTGGCAGCTAAAACGAGCTGTATCCCTTGTTTGCTTGTTATCCATGGAAATCAACCATATAAACCAGGAGATTGGGAGCGAGCTGCCAGGCGACGGCGGGGCGCTCGTGCGCAAACCGAGGCAGGAACACGGCGAGTAAGAAACGAAACGAGGCCGCAAGTGAGCAGCGGGGAAAACCACGGGGAGGTTGTGAGCAAACCGAGGAACGAAATGAAGAACATTGTGACACACCCTTGGCCGTGAGAAGGCCGTGAGGAGGATCTGAGGCAGCTGCTCTGAGCAACCGAGATGTTGCCTGAGAAGTAAAACTTCTCTACTGCTAACGCAGAAAGAATGCCGTTTTAAGCGGACCCTACTCTGGCTAAGCTCCACATTGAGAGGTGGTCTGGTTAGCACCTTTTCGAACAAGATACGCTCCCAAATTAACTATGTGGCTTCATTTGCTGACACGAGAGTGCCGGAGGCTGGTGACTATAATTACTGGTCTATCGATATTTTTATTTCTTAAAAAAGCAGCACTCGCGAGACAGAAAGACTCTTGTATGAACGCCCCTAAGGTTCCTAAACCTTCTGAACTCACGGTCTGAGTGATGAATGAGGGATCTCTCAAAGCAAATAATTAAATGGGTTGGGCTGGTTACAGTCAGAGGTATTGAACTCGCTGCCAAAAGCCAGCCAGCCCAAGCAAAGAAATGTCCATTAATATGCTCTTCAGAGGGGCGGTGCATAAGGACCTTAGGTTCCATCTGAGACAGAAATAATCAAGGTCGATCAGCTCCTCATAAATTCATTCTGGTGAATTTCAAACTGTAATAGTTGAGTGTAGGTGCTGTTTCATTGCAATTAGAGAGAAAAATTAACGTACACATACTTGAACATGTTATGTATAAGGGCACATGTTTATTTTGGGAAAATAGACAAAAATGCAAAAATATATTACTATAAAAAGCCATTTCAATGCAGTTTCCAGGATTATCCACTGCTGTCCACGCACAGAGCGTATATCTGTCTCATGGTGCACTGCATCCGTCTACATCCAGATATAACATTATATGCAGAGCACACAGAGAGAGAGAGAGAGAGAGAGAGAGAGAGAGAGGAAAGGGTTTAGCAGACTTGCAGTGATATGATGCACAGGAAGTTGTGCAAAATGTATGTGTGCATGTGTGTGTCTATGTGTGCTGACATATTTCTATAATTTCACATTTCAATTTGTCTCATATAAAGAATGTGTGTGTCTACATGCTTGTCACTGCGCAAGCGAGTGTGTACATGTGCATGAGTATATGTATGATTGTGTTCATATGTGTGAGAGTGTGTCTACATGTTTGTCACAGTGTTTGTCTGTCTGTGTGTGGGTGTACGTGTGTGTGTGGGTGTCATCTGTGTATGTGTAATATTCTCTGTCTGTTTGTCTGTCTGTGTGTGTCTGTCTGTGTGTATGTGTGTGTCTGTCCGTGTATGTGTGTGTGTGTGTCTTTGTGTGTGCATGTTGGTTTGTGTGTGTGTGTGTGTGTGTGTTTGTGTGTTTGTGTGTTTGTGTATGCATGTTGGTTTGTGTGTGTGTGTGTGTGTGTGTGTGTGTGTCTGTCTGTCCGTGTGTGTGTGTGTGTGTCTGTCCGTGTATGTGTGTGTGTGTGTGTTTGTGTGTGCATGTTGGTTTGTGTGTGTGTGTGTGTGTGTGTTTGTGTGTGCATGTTGGTTTGTGTGTGTGTGTGTGTGTGTGTGTGTGCGTATTCACACGCCTTTCTGACTTCACCCAAGTGACCTTTATGAGAAACAGAGCGTGTTTAAGAACAGATTCTCTTCTGAGGCCCAGAGCTGCAAGGTTTGCAGAGAGATGTGTGTGTTTTTTTTTACAAAGCCCCCCCATCTCCCCTGTGATGTGGGAGCAGATTGAGAACTGTGTGGTTTATTTTACTGCGCGAGGGTCTGACTCTAACTTGTCGCTTTTACAATAACACCCCAGTAACTTCAGTTTACAAAAAGGAACTGAGAACGTTCAGACTGCGTCCCTCACCGCCAAACATGCTAACTAAATGCTAACATGCTAACTAAATGCTAATGTTCTAATTTTCATTCCTGTTGAAGCTGCTGCTTCTGCAGCCTAATATAGCTCTCGCCACAAAAGGTGCACCTGAAATTCGTACCAACTTCTGCTCTTATTATTTCATTTCTCCAAAATATAGCGTGATAGATAGATTTAAATAAAATCCAGAAGTTGGCGGAAACCTGGCGAATGAAATTTAATATAGCCAAAACTCAGTTTGAAGAAGACTTGGGAGTAATGGTTGATCAAAGCGTTTCTGGTTCTAGGCTCTGTGCTGTAGCAGTAAAAAGGCCAACAGGATGCTGGGATACATAGCCAAAAGTATTGAGTATAAATCCAAAGAAGTTATGCTTATCTTATACAATGCATTTGTTAGACCACACCTAGAGTATTGTGTGCAGTTCTGGGGATTGTACTACAAGAAAGATATAGAGGCTCCGGAAAAAGTTCAAAAAGCAACAAAATTGATTCCTGGTATGAAAGATAAAAGCTATGAGGAAAGACTTAAGATGCTTAACATCTTCAAACTTAGTAAAAGGAGATGCAGGGGTGATTTGATTCAGGCTTTTAAATTTATAAGGGGGATCAACAAAGTGAACTACAAGATACTCTACAGGCTGAGTTCTGTTAGTAGAACAAGAGGACATAAATGGAAATTAACAAAAGGGTAGATTCCATACAGACATTAGGAGAATAATTTTTTTCACACAGAGAGTAGTCAATGTGTGGAATAGCCTAGGTCACGTAGTAGAGGCAGAAACTCTGGGGATTTTCAAGACTAGGCTCGATACAGTGTTATATACTATCTAATCTGTAGGTAATCAGAGCACTAGTTTAGTTAGGAAAATGGCGAACATTGTTGGGCTGAATGGCCTGTTCTCATCATTATATTATGTTATGTTATATAAATTTTCAGCTTCGTTTTAGAATTTACTGATAAGCTCGCGAATGGAAGACCAAGACTATTATTGGGTCGATAACATTTTACTTTCGCCTAATCTAAGAATGAACTGGGCATTGGTTTAATGCTAATTAGCTAATTAAGACAGGATTAATTGGTAAAGGCTAAAACCTGTGTACGCTGGCATTTCAGGAATGGAGTCGCCCTTCCTTGGTCTAATAAGCTGTTTGCTGCATTGTAGCCTGTATTCAGTGTGTGTGCTTATTTTGTTACAACCAATTACCCTGGTTTTGTTTTCTAAAAACAAGAGCTGGTTTATTACCATAGATCAGATCACAATAAAATGTATTCTGCAAGGATGAAACTGCTGAATGTTTTATAAAATCAGATCAAGTAAACGACTGAAGCAATCAAATTATTTAGAGCAGGGGTTGGAAAGAAATCCTGAAATGGATTTGCCCCTGTTGTTAAGATGGGTGGGGGAATCCTATTCCTGGGGTGTCTGATATTTCCCCACAACCCCCCTCCTCCCCACCTCCTCTCCATGGCAACACCACATTATGCTGCTCCTCTTTCTCTTCCTCTACTTCTGCTGCTCTCAATCTCTCTATCTCTCTCTCTGTCTCCCCTTTACACCTTTTTCTTTCTCTTCCTCTCGTGTACTTGTTCTTTGTCATCCTGTCTCTCTCACTGTTTACCCCCATTTATATTTTTCTTTCAATTCCCTCTTTTTTAATGTAGGAGAACCTCTTTCCACCTCATTTGTCTCAAATTTACTACACAGCCTTCTCACTACTATGCCTGTTTATAATGGCCTATCTTATTATCCCGACTGTGGGAACTGAGCCCGACTGTTCATAATGGCCTTTCTCATTGGCCAGGCTGTGGTCATTGGGCCTGTATTTGGTCAGGATCTGTCTTTGTATCTCTGATGGTGGTGAGATAGTCTGCCAATATGTGATCATGTTATAGGGCCTATCAATTTGCTAATTTGCTTTCCATTTTGGCAAGGTTTTCGCTATGTTTCATGATATGGTTCATTCTTGGTTGTCATAGACCATTAGCAAAGCTGATCTGAACCAGTTTTAAATGATATTTGGTTTGTAAGCTTCAAGGTCATTTGACTCATGGTACTTTTCAGAGGAGTTTGTCTCTTGTATTTTTAATGCTGTTAATTGTATCTGAAATCTTGATTGCCTTCTCTCTCATCTTTCCTTTCCTCTCTCTATCTCCCTCTCCATCCTTTTCTCTTTCTTTCTTTTGGTCTCCTTCCCTCTATTTATTCTCATTTATTCATCTCTGTTCCCATCTGTCTCTCTCACTTCACTCGCTTCATACTTCCTGCTCTGTCTCTATGGCAACAGCAAACCCAGCCCCCCTGTGTAAGCACTTCCTGTAAGCCTGGTGGCAGGTTTCCCCCCGGCGACTGGTTTCCCCACTTCAGGTTATTGCGGCGAAGCGATTCGATGCGCTGCACGCCCATGCAGGGTGTAGACATCCTGCAGGATCAGGGCTGCACGGGTCCCCTCTACCAATCGTCTTCCTGTCACCATAGCGATGCAGTCACTGTCTGTAACTGTGGACTCATGCCTGTGTGTGAGGGAAATGTATGGGCACTGGTACTGAATTAGACAAGGTCTAAGACATCCCTGACATTTTTAAAAATCGGGGCCTTTTCCTGAGAGCTTAACTGAGCTATCAAATAAAGAATAAGTGTCACTGCCAGCAAAGCAGGCCACCATCTGGCTAGAAAATTAGAAGTGAGCTCAGCAGTCAACCACCTGGTAGACCTCAAACGACCTCAAGACCATAATAGTTGAGGTATGTCTGTCACTGGAACTGGCTCACTTGTCTTCATTAATGATGAAGATTGTTGACTGCTGACAGCAGCAGCAGTGATAAATTCAGAAATTTACAGAAACATCTTATCGGCTCAGACCCAATCAAATGCTTCAAAACTTGGACGGTGCTTCATCTTGAAGCGGCATAATGATTCCAAACACAGTGCTAAAGCAACCAAGGAGTTTTTTAAAGGGACAAAAAAGTGGAATGTTCTTTACTGGCTAAGTCAATCACTCATCATGAATCCAATTGAACATGCGTTTCACTTTCTGACTATAAGTTGCAGACTTCAGGCAGCCATCCAATGCAGAAGATTTGCAACCACATACTACACATGATGACTTATTTTCAGATTATGTAAATTTGTCCCATTATTTTCACTCCCATCAAATGGAAAGACGATGTTTTTGTGCTGTGGGGTGGAGTTTTTGTGATTTGCTTGTGTGGTTTTGTTCTGATGGGAATGCACTTGTCTATGTGTCCTGCAGTTCCTCTGTCTGAAGAACATCAGGACCTTCTTGTCCACCTGCCAGGGCCGCTTCAGGATGAAGAAGAGCGAACTATTTGAGGCCTTTGACCTCTTCGATGTGAGGGACTTTGGCAAGGTAAGAAACTCCCCTTACCAATGATCGCCAAGCTTGGTTCGTAACTCCTGCAGCAGTAGCCAACTGTGTCACAGCGACGTCCTCACAATGTCATGACTGTGTCACAGTAATGTTCTCATAATGTCATGCCTGTGCCACAGCAGTGTCCTCATAATGTCATGACTAGGTCACAGTAATGTCTATAACTGTAACATCACCCACAACAGGTTACAAACACTATGAATGAAATGTACGGTAGCTCAAGTTGAGAAGCTGACACATGAACCACTGTTTCTCCTGTGGAGCAAGATCCTGCAGGCACTATTGTAATGCATAAGATGGATAAACTGTTGAAAAGCCGGGGTAGTCCAGAAGTAACACATTCACATTTGAAATTCGACTGATCACGATCTAAGCAGCTACATTCACTGGAAATTTATCGAAAAGCATGTGAGCATTTTGTCCTCAAGTGGTCTTCAAACAATTTGCATATTTTGAAACTATTTTTGGCTACATTGTTGTTTACTTTTTATTGTTCAAGAAATTAATCAATTTGGCACCCGGTGCAGAACTAAGCATATCCAATTTCTTCCCAATTTGAAATGGCCAATCATCTACAACTGCAACTGGATTGATGTGCGAATCCCACTGCCAATTCGGGAGTGTGTAGAAATCCATTTTTCTCCTCAAGTGGCATTGACAACAAATAGAGTGCCTAGCTGCTTCTTTCCCACTGCAGACTATAGCTTAGTCCACACAGAGCAGAGTGGGAGGAAGACCTTTCATATGTGGCTTTGACTGCGATCTATGGATGTGTGATTGACCAGCAGAGGTTGCTCGATAGCAATGCACACTGAACCTTATCTAACTGAAGTGTACTGTTCCCTGAGTGATACAATCGGCAATTTAATTTTGTCCCATGCAGCTACTAGTCACAGTTGGCGCTGGCACAGTCTATATTTCATTTGAAGCCATGAGGCTCATCCATGTACTAAGGTGTGGTGCCCCAGCTGCTCCCCCCTCTCCACCCTATTACATTCATTATTAAGTATGAATTAGCCACGGGAAGCCTGCAGTCTTTACTTCCCGTAACGCTGCACATGCAGAATTTACGTATGCGGGCATTTGAAGGCTTTTGCAGTGTTCTTAAAAGTTCCTTTTCCTTCCATCCGCCAGACTTTCTCTTCCTCTTGTTTCAGGTTTCTGCACTCTGCGGTTCTGATCACTCTTACTAACAGGGTTGTCCCTCGGTGCCTCCCGGTCCGCAGATGGCCGCTTTTTTCCGCAGCATTGCTAACGGTCGGCCAGTCAGCCGCCATCTCTGTGCCTCAAGCTCACACTAAAAAGGGGGTGGAGTCAGGGTGGGCGGGGTTTTCACAGGCAGCTTTTCATCGAGATACAGAAAATGGCCGCCGTATTTGTGTGACATTCACACAAAGGAGGCTGTGTACTGGAAGGGTTTAGGGGGACACGGGCACATCCAAGGCCTGACAGTAAACAAACAATCATGCTAAGCAGTCTTCAGCATGAGGCTGTATGTATGAGCTCTTTTAGCTCGACTCGGCTGAAAACTGTGGAGATAAGGCTATTGACACTAGCAGGACGACATGCTCATCAAACGGGAAGTGTTCCCATGTGCCCCAGAGGGCTCTGGGTAATCTACTGTGGCAGATCTGTTTTATGATAGCCCAAGAGCACATGAAATAGAGGAAATCTCGAGGCTTGAAAATTATTCTTCCCTTTGTGCAGGATAAGTGATTAATGCCTTTGTCTGTTTCCCCATAGTACACAGTGGCTGTGTTTTTTTCTGGGAATCCCCGGTCACGATTGTATCTACTGTATACTTTCCTGTTGGCAGGTTGTGGTCCCTAAGTCTGCACTTTTGTTTGAGTTTTTCTTTAACCGTTATGGTGGGAAATCACAAATATGTGATTAGAATATTCTTTACTGAACATTACAATGCTGATGTAACAATCGCTACTGGTGATTGAAAGCAATGGGGTTCTAGAACACTGATTTCGAAGCAGTTCTGAGAGTAGATGTGTTAGTACACCACGTACGTGGGGAACCAATCATGTGCATGCTGTGGGGGGAAGGGGGATGTTTCTGTATGAATGCTCTTACCAGGAAGTAAATGGGAGCAGACCACACAACCGCGATACAGCCTGGTATTTACATTACAATAACCTTACATTACGAAAAATTAATTTATCAGGTACTCTTATCCAGTGTGATTTACATATTGTAGAGAATGTAGAAATGTATTGAAACATATTTTTAGTTTATTTCTGCATTTTACTTTGGAAAAAGATGACATAGATTTCCAAAATAGCATATGACACATTTTGACGTAAAACAAGGAAGAAGAGGTGATAGATCAAAAAAGTTAGTTGTCAAAACAAAGTCCTTGTGCTTAGATGGAGATTTGAGCATGTTGAGTTAGTGAGGATTTTGCATGTCCTTCTCTTTCAGTCAAAAATAAAAGTAAGCAGTCTCAAAACATGAATTTAAATTAAGTTAATTTAACATTAGCTCATATCCATTTGATAAATTTTTATATACACATAATGTCATTTTGCAGCTGGAAATTTACTGAAGAAAAGTTAAGGGTTGAGTTGTAGTGGTCTATCAGGGAATTAATTGAACCAGCAGCCTTTTTTAATGGTCCGATTTTCGGACCATCATATCATACCGTCCTCCTTGGTGTCTGTTTCATTTTGTTCTTTTTGAACAGGCTCAGTGGGAGTCTTTGCCTGAACTGTGCAGATAAAACTGTTATGTCGGGTCAGACCCTAAATTACAGTAGCCTTGTAGTTTGTCCCCATGGACTGGCAAATCCGTTGAATTTACTTCATTTGGTCTGATGTAACAGAGCTCTTTCACATTGTTTCCTGTTTCGGTCTTAAAAAGTAAAAGTGGGCCAGCTACTTCCCTACGAAGCCGTTTTTTAAAAGTTTTTTATCGAAAATGGTCACAATCAGGCATGTTGACAGGCTCGGGTTAAACCTATATTGTGACATAGGCATGGGCAATTCCCCCCTGACTACTAACCGGGGCTAAGTGCTAATTAGGGCCTGTCAATGGGGTAATTACAACTGTACTGTACCTTAATAGATTCATTTATACGGGAGGTTCCCAAATCTTTTCATTACTTCTGCATATTTATCACATATATTTACATATATTTCAATATAATTATATAGTAATGTATTGAAGTATGTACACAGTGAGTGTTAATCATTTCATAAATATATTTAAATATATATTTACATATATCTTGTTAATTTATGCATTTCATACATTTAAGTAGATTTTGAATATATTTAATTACATTAGTTTGTTGTTTGGGACTATAGGCTGAAAATGAGCTACGATTGAAGACGCTAGCACGTGGAAGCATGTCTAAATTGCGATGTCATCTTATCTTTGATCTGTGTGAACAGCAGTATTGTACAGTATAATACAGCCATCGAGTACAAAATTAATATTCAATATTTACATTGATCACAATATTAGCAAGGGTATGTAAGCATGGACAAGATTTATTTTAATCTAAAAGTCTAAAACGTGTTCATTTTTTTAAAAAGTGCTTGTTTTTAAGACGAAACATATTTCTTCCAGTTTGCTGACGACCATCTCTGAGACTCCTCTGTCAGGGCCCAGTTTGGGAAGCCCTCAATGTAATCTGTTAAGAAACTCTTTTAAACTCACGCCATGGAGGTGAAATACCCCAGAACTTTTGCCCTTTCACAAGACTGGAAAGGGAAGTTAGACCTCTGAAACTGCAATAACAGCGCAAATCAGCATCGGTTTAGGCCTGGCCACAGATATTTATGGCACAGTTTTCACAGTGTGCTGCATTTTCTAAAAATGTGTATGTAGACGCTGTAAGATTACAGTACTCGGAGTTTGTGTAAAATTTTGCTGTGGTTCTTCACTATAAGTTTTAAAAAATTAAAGAAAATGTCCATATTTTCAAAATGTGCCTCTGCCAAAGCCGCCCTTATTTGGAGCTGAACTCTTCTGAAAGGGGCGGGGCGTCTGAGTCAGCGCAGACGGAAAACAGGAAGTAGAATTATCACAGTCTAAGTAAGGCTGATTAATGCAATGAGGATAACTGGAAAACTAAATTGTTCAACAAGGACAAGCCGTTCTGACACCCCATTCAAATCTGCGTTCCTCACAGAATGACATGTTGCTTCTTTGTGGCTTAATGTTTGTTTTTCTGAGGCTGAAAAAAGAATTAAACACCTTTTCCTGAGGATGCAAAATAAAAACAAAAATAACTACAAAATTAAAAAAAAAAATCATTAATGATAAATAATTTTGGGATGAACCGCTAGGGAGTCCATACCATTCAGTTAATTTGGAACAATGCTAATGTTCAACTTGTTTGAACTGTGATGTCACAGGAAATAGCGCTCTGTAGGGCTCAATTACAAAGATAAAGGAAGCAGAAAGCAGTGAATGAAAAAGAGCATGTGCACAGGACGTGTTGACACTTGATGAATTCATTATTTAATTTATTAATCACTTTGATTTCATTTTACCTTTATGAAATGATAGATGAATTTAACTTTTCATAAAGTGACAAATGAATCTGTTTTGATGGACTTATTTGAGCTTGTGGCATGCATTTTTTATTTTGAGCATTACATCATTTTGCTAGTGAAAAGTGTGTTCAGAGGATTCCGTTATCTGTTCTTAAAAAGTGACTTCTGTTTTAAAAAATTATTGTAACAGAAACATATCAGTCAATCAATCACATTTATTTATATAGTGTATTTCACAGCAATTATCGCAATATGTTTCACAGACAACCCTGGCCTAAACCCCGACAGGAGCAAGCCTAAAGCAACACAAATACTGTAAAGGGGATCAATAAGGATCTTTATGTTTTCCTTAATGCTTATTCCAGGGGGAGAATCATTAAGCAAAACAATAAAGATTAAGGAAAACAAAGTTTAAATAAAGATTCAATAAGCGGTTCAGTAAGGACATGGGAAACAGGAAATGCAATTCAGTTGGGTTCAGTACATATAAGAGGGAAACAGGAAGTACAATTCTGGCGGGTAGAGCAAAGGATGGAGGTTCAATTTTGTTGGTTTGAGTGAGGGATATAGTTGATGTGTTTGTATCTTGGCAGACTGGACAGTGAGAGTAATTTAATCAAATAATTAATTTTCCCACACGCAATATAATACATGGGCCATTATGAATAAAGGACCGAAACAGTAAGGACAATAAAATAAATAAAAAATAGCAGTAATATTAGCTTTGCTGTTAAGCCATTTTGACCTTTGATGCTGTTTAATGTTGAATCTTTTTTCTCAGAAGGAAACAGCTGAAATTCTAAGAAAAAAAAAAAAAACCCACGAAGGCGGAGGGTGTGATTGAATCCATGACGACAATTAAACCACGGAGAGAAAAGAGAGCGTTTCTCTAGAAGTAATGCTTCTGTCCTTTTTCAGGTGATTGAAACGCTGTCATCCCTGTCCTACACATCGATTGCAACAGAGCGGGGAATCCAGTAAGTACCTGGCCACCCTGTATTAGCAGCAGTCCAGTTCAGATCAAGTTCGTTTTGTATAGAGCTTTTTACAAAGGGCATTGTCACAAAGCAGCTTTACAGAGATCTGGGCCTGAACCGTACCTCAAGCATTATACTACAGAAGGGGTTCAAACACTGTCAAGACCCCCAACACCCCTCTGTTTGATGGCTTCTGTTACAGCCAGCATCTTAATCAAGGTTGCTGAAAGCACACACATAAATTCTTTCATTTTTTCCCCTTACATATTTCCTTTACTTACATGTTGGCACAATATAGGGTTGGCTCCTTGCAATGTGTTTTGTCTTTGGCAATATCAGTTGTCAGAATATAATTTAATCCAGCCTTTTGTGATCCAGGGACCTCAAGCCAAGCTCAAAGACATCCGGGGGACCTGCATCATAAGTTAAAAAGGGTCCTCTTCTAAAAGGGATTTATATTTAGAAAAATTTTCCAAAGTTTATATATATATAGTCATTACATTTACATATCTAGTCTGGCCAGGGACCTCATGCAGTACCTGCAAGGACCTCCAGGGGTCTGTGGATCCCCTGTTGAAAAGCCTGGATCTAATCAATTGCAAAAGTGACCTCGTTGTAACACATAACAGACAGAAAATGAAAACACTGGTAAACGTACTCATTGAAGGTCCAGGGATGTGAATAAGGGACGTTTATTCACGGTGTACATAGCTATTCGTTATGTGGCTTTAAGAGGGGAAATCTCTCCACAAACAGAGATCAGGTGTATCTTATCGAGAGCGATTGATGACTCATTTACGGATTGTGCTTGTGGTCGGAATGAAAACCGCAGGGGTCCCTTAAAGGGGCGTGCTGAAAACCCTGTACTGTAGGCTGTGCAGGTGGAGTACCGGTGAGTGCTGCCTGATCTGGCGCTTAGCATGTTCATTTCATTGGCTACGGATATTTCAGTATGACCAGTGTGGTTTCTATGTCTTTTACTGATTATTATTGCACTGTCATCAGTGTGAGAGATAGGTTATTGCTGTGGTCAGAATGATCATATTTGATTGATGTTTATCGCAGTGAGTTAATGTCAGTATGGCTTGTGCGATTCGTGTACGCTTAATTGATCTATGATTTTAGTGTGGTTAATGTGTGTTTAATTATGGGGTGGGATTAGTATGGTTATTACTGCATGATTAGTTGTGATCAGTGTTATTGGTGCGGTCAGTATGGTGAGTGCGTGTTTGTGGTTTACTTTAGTCACAGTGGTCAGTATGGTGAGTGCGTGTTTGTGGTTTACTTTAGTCACAGTGGTCAGTATGGTGAGTGCGTGTTTGTGGTTTACTTTAGTCACAGTGGTCAGTATGGTGTGTGTTCATGGTTTACTTTGGTCAGTGTGGTCAGTATGGTGAGTGTGTGTTTGTGGTTTAATTTGGTCAGTGCAGTCAGTATATTGAATGTGTGTTTATGGTTTACTTTGGTCAATACGGGTAGGATAGTGAGTGTGTGTTTATGGTTTATTTGGTCAATGCAGTCAGTTGTTCTTGTCCCTGAGTGGTCGTTCTGTTTCTACAGGCCATTTCCATTAGAGGGCAGTGTTCCCGATGAAGAAATCTACAATGGCCTGTCCGACCAGATAGAGTAAGTTTTTGTGTGTGTGTGTGTGTCTGTGTGTATGTGCAGTGTGTGTGTGTGTTTGTGTATAGGTGTGTGTGTTTGTATGTGTACGTGTGTGTGGGTATGTGTACGTGTGTGTGTGTGTGTATGTTTGTATTTTTATGTGTGTGTGTATGTGTGTGTGTATGTGCGGTGTGTGTGTGTGTGTGCATGTGTGTGTGTTTGTATTTATATGTGTGTGTGTATGTGCGGTGTGTGTGTGTGTGTGCATGTGTGTGTGTTTGTATTTTTATGTGTGTGTGTATGTGCGGTGTGTGTGTGTGTGTGCATGTGTGTGTGTTCGTATTTTTATGTGTGTGTGTATGTGTGTGTATGTGTGGTGTGTGAGTGTGTGTATGTGTGTGTGTATGTGCGGTGTGTGTGTGTGTGTGCATGTGTGTGTGTTTGTATTTATATGTGTGTGTGTATGTGCGGTGTGTGTGTGTGTGTGCATGTGTGTGTGTTCGTATTTTTATGTGTGTGTGTATGTGTGTGTATGTGCGGTGTGTGAGTGTGTGTGTGTGCATGTGTGTATGTGCAGTGTGTGTGTGCTTAACTCTGTGACAGTGGCAGTATGACGGGTGTCTCTCTTTGTACAGTGACACAGCAGATGAGGATGATGATCTGTATGACTGTGTGGAAGACGAGGTTGATGAAGGAGACGAGATCTATGAGGACCTGATGCGGGCAGATGCCCAGGAGGTGGGTCGAGTCAGGGGTGATATGGAGAGAGCTCTAGTGAGGTTACCTCAGCTGAGGGAGAAGGAGAGACCAAATTTAAATATTACCCTGTGCTGAGAAAGAGATCAAATTCAATTTTACCTGAGTTAGCGAGATCAACAGTAATTCAACCTGAATGTCAGATCCTCTGTAATGTTACCTGGGCTGAGAGATATACTGTAATGTTACCTGAAAGGTAAGATATTTTCTGTGATATTATTACCTGAATAGAGCGTCACTTAATTTACCTGAGTTAGGAGTCAACAGTAATTCAAGTAAGAGGTCTTCTGTAATGTTACTGAAAGGTAAGAGGTCTACTATGATGTTACTTGAAAGGTAAGATATTTTCTGTGATATTACCTGAATAGTAAGAGGTCTACTGTAATGTTACCTAAAAAGATAAGAGGTCTACTGTAATGTTACTGAAAGGTAAGATATTTACTGTAATGTTATCTGATAGTTAAGAAATCTACTGTACTGTTACCTGAAAGGCAAGAGGTCTACTGTAATGTTACTGAAATAAAAGATATTTACTGTAATGTTACCCGAAAGTTAAGAAATCTACTGTAATGTTACCTGAAATGTAAGAGGTCTACTGTAATGTTACCTGAAAGGTAAGAGGTTCACGGCAATGTTACCTGAAAGGTAAGAGGTCTGTTGTAATGTATCTGCAGCAGAAGATGCCAGAGGTGGACAAGAGGAACTGCTGCCTGCAGGAGATCAGACAGACAGAGGAGAAGTACACTGACACCCTGGAGTCCATATTAAAGGTGCCACTAAAACTACACAAGTACACATGTAGGCAAATATATATATATATATATACAGAAGCATACACACATAAAGAGACATATACACCGTATATCCAGCTGTATAAATGATATATAAATGCCATATTTTTACAAAGTTGTATAAGTACACACACGCGCACACACACTCTCTCACCACTCGCCCTCACACACTCACACACACACACACACACACACACGCGCACACACACATGCTCACGCACACACTCTCACCACTCACCTCACCACCACACTCACACACTCACACACACACAACACCACACTCGCACACACACACGCTCACGCACACACTCTCACCACTCACACTCACACACACACACACACACACTCACACACGCACACACACACACGCTCACGCACACACTCTCACCACTCACACTCACACACACATACACACACACACACTCACAACTCACCACACACACCTCACGCACACACTCCACACACACACACACACACACACACACACTCACTCAACACACACACACACACGCCACGACACACCCACCACTCACACTCACACACACATACACACACACACACTCACAACTCACCACACACACACTCACACTCACTCACACACACACACACACACACTCACACTCACTCACACACACACACACACACACACAGTCTCACTCCCGTTCTGTCTCTGTCTCCTGCAGCACTTCATGAAGCCTCTCCAGCGGTTTCTGCAGCCTCAGGACGTTGAGAACATTTTCATCAACATCAAGGTTTGTCTATTTCTCCATCTCTCTATTACTCTCTCTATCTCTCCATCTCTCTATCACTCTGTCTCTCCATCTCTTTATCACTCCCTTTATCTCCTCATCTCTCTATTACTCCCTTCATCTCTCCATCTTTATCTCCACATTATGTGGCAAATAGCCCTCTTATTATTTAGCTGGACAGTTTGACCTGTTTTAGCATGGGGCGGGATGTAGCCCCTCCTGCACCCCTGTGAGTGTGTAAATGTTACATGTAAATCAATCTGACTGGGCAGGAGCTGGCCTCTACACACCGCAGCCTCCTGGAGGAGATCCGCACCTCCATTCTCTCCTGTGGGGCGGAGAACCTGTACCAGGTCTTCATCAGTTACAAGGAGAGGTACCACACTGCTCACCTGAACACTGCCCACCTGGACACTATTCACCTGTACACTGCTCATCTGCACACTGCTCACCTAAACACTGCTCACCTGGACACTGCTACCTGCACACTGCTCACCTGGACACTGCACACCCTGCACACTGCTCACCTGCACACTGCTCACTTGGATACTGCTACCTGCACACTGCTCACCTGAACACTGTTCACCTGGACACTGGTCACCTGTACTCTGCTCACATGTACACTTCTCACCTGGCTAGGCTGAATGCCAGGCCTTCTCCCAGCATTCTCAGTCTGACGAGCATTCTGTCTCCAGGTTACTGCCCTACGGCCGCTACTGCAGCCAGGTGGAGTCGGCCACCAAACACCTGGACAAGATCGCCAGCACTAAAGAGGATGTGCGCATGAAGCTGGAGGTGTGAATCAATGCCCCGTCCACACTGTCAATCAGTGCCCCGCCCACCCTGTCAGTCAGAGCCCCGCCCACCCTGTCAGACAGAGCTCCGCCCACACTGTCTGTCAGAGTCCTTCTTTTGCCATGCTAATGTATTTTTTCCTTCATTCATCCATCTTCTCCTCTCACGCTCTCTGCCTTTCCCCATGGTTCAGGAATGCTCCAAACGAGCAAACAGTGGCAGATTTTCCCTGCGAGATCTCCTCATGGTCCCCATGCAGAGGGTCCTTAAATATCACCTACTTTTACAGGTACGTCTGCACCTACTAAATACACTAACTACTTTCAGAGGAACATGACCGTGTGTGTGTGTTTGTGTGTGCGTGCGTGTGTTTGTGGATGTGTGTGTATGCGTGTGTGAGTTGCTGTGGCTCAGTGTGTTTCTCTCTCTGGTCTCAGGAGCTGGTGAAACACACCACTAATCCTGCAGAGAAAGAGAATCTGCGCACAGCCTTGGATGCCATGCGGGTGAGTCCTGTACTACACACCCTCTCACCCTGTACTACACACCCTCTCACCCTGTACTATACACCCTCTCACCCTATACTACACACCTTCTCACCCTCTACTATACACCCTTTCACCCTGTACTACACACCCTCTCACCCTGTACTATACACCCTCTCACCCTATACTACACACCTTCTCACCCTCTACTATACACCCTCTCACCCTGTACTACACACCCTCTCACCCTGTACTATACACCCTCTCACCCTGTACTACACACCCTCTCACCCTATACTACACACCCTCTCACCCTATACTACACACCCTCTCACCCTCTCACCCTATACTACACACCTTCTCACCCTCTACTATACACCCTTTCACCCTGTACTACACACCCTCTCACCCTATACTACACACCCTCTCACCCTATACTACACACCCTCTCACCCTCTCACCCTGTACTATACACCCTCTCACCCTATACTAACACCTTTCACCCTCTACTATACACCCTCTCACCTCACCCTGTACTACACACCCTCTCACCCTCTACTATACACCCTTCACCCTGTACTACAACCCTCTCACCCTGTACTACTACACCCTCTCACCCTGTACTAACACCCTCTCACCCTATACTACACCTTCCACCTCTACTATCACCCTTTCACCCTGTACTACACACCCTCTCACCCTGTACTATCACCCTCTCACCCTGTACTATACACCCCCCTCTCACCCTTACTACACACCTTCTCACCCTTACTATACACCCTTCACCCTGTACTACACACCCTCTCACCCTGTACTATACACCCTCTCACCCTGTACTACACACCCTCTCACCCTATACTACACACCCTCTCACCCTCTCACCCTATACTACACACCTTCTCACCCTCTACTATACACCCTTTCACCCTGTACTACACACCCTCTCACCCTGTACTACACACCCTCTCACCCTATACTACACACCCTCTCACCCTATACTACACACCCTCTCACCCTCTCACCCTGTACTATACACCCTCTCACCCTATACTACACACCTTCTCACCCTCTACTATACACCCTCTCACCCTCTCACCCTGTACTACACACCTTCTCACCCTCTACTATACACCCTCTCACCCTGTACTACACACCCTCTTACCCTGTACTACACACCCTCTCACCCTGTACTACACACCCTCTCACCCTCTCACCCTGTACTACACACCCTCTCACCCTGTACTATACACCCTCTCACCCTATACTACACACCTTCTCACCCTCTACTATACACCCTCTCACCCTGTACTACACACCCTCTCACCCTCTCACCCTGTACTATACACCCCTTACCCTCTCACCCTGTACTACACACCTCTCACCCTCTCACCCTGTACTACACACCCTCTTACCCTCTCACCCTGTACTACACACTCTCTTACCCTCTCACCCTGTACTACACACCGTCTCACCCTGTACTATACACCCTCTCACCCTATACTACACACCTTCTCACCCTCTACTATACACCCTCTCACCCTGTACTACACACCCTCTCACCCTGTACTACACACCTCTCACCCTCTCACCCTGTACTACACACCCTCTCACCTTGTATACACCCCTCACCCTCTCACCCTGTATACACCCCTCACCCTCTCACTCTGTACTACACACCCTCTCACCTTCTCACCCTGTACTACACACCCTTTCACCCTGTACACACCCTTCACCCTCTCACCCTGTACTACACACCCTCTTACCCTCTCACCCTGTACTACACACCCTTTCACCCTGTACACACCCTTCACCCTCTCACCCTGTACTACACACCCTCTCACCCTGTACACACCCCTCACCCTCTTACTCTGTATTACACACCATTTCACCCTGTACACACCCCTCACCCTCTTACTCTGTACTACACACCCTCTCACCCTGTACACACCCCTCACCCTCTCACCCTGTACTACACACCCTCTCACCCTGTACACACCCCTCTCTCTGCTACACACCATCTCATCCTCTCCCCTGTCGCCCTGTCGCTCTGTAACCCTTTGTGCTGCCACCTGTTATTGTACCTGTTGTACCTGTTGTTGGTGAAGCACAACCCAGCAGTTTTCTGAGGCAGACAGATGAAGTGATGAACCATAATGGTTAAGGGGTGAACAGTGAGGCGGAGAGAGAATAAATGTTGAGCAGAGCAGCAGTCCTTAAAGTGAAATGGTGAATAGTGGGCGTGTCTCTTTCTTTTTCTATCTCAGGACTTGGCGCAGTGTGTGAACGAAGTCAAACGAGACAACGAGATCCTCCGGCAGATCACCACCTTCCAGCTGTCCATCGAGAACATGGTGGGGACCTGCTGCAGGGAATTACCACTCTTTCATGTATTACATCAGTACAGCTACAGGGAATTAACACTCTTTCCTGTATTACATCAGTACAGCTGCAGGGAATTACCACTCTTTCCTGTATTACATCAGTACAGCTACAGGGAATTAACACTCTTTCCTGTACTCCATCAGTACAGCTACAGGGAATTAACACTCTTTACTGTACTCCATCAGTACAGCTACAGGGAATTAACACTCTTTCCTGTATTACATCAGTACAGCTGCAGGGAATTACTACTCTTTCCTGTACTTCATCAGTACAGCTACAGGGAATTAACACTCTTTCCTGTATTACATCAGTACAGCTGCAGGGAATTACTACTCTTTCCTGTACTTCATCAGTACAGCTACAGGGAATTAACACTCTTTCCTGTATTACATCAGTACAGCTACAGGGAATTAACACTCTTTCCTGTACTCCATCAGTACAGCTACAGGGAATTAACACTCTTTCCTGTATTACATCAGTACAGCTACAGGGAATTAACACTCTTTCCTGTACTCAATCAGTACAGCTACAGGGAATTAACACTCTTTCCTGTATTACATCAGTACAGCTACAAGGAATTAACACTCTTTCCTGTACTCCATCAGTACAGCTACAGGGAATTAACACTCTTTCCTGTATTACATCAGTACACCTGTAGGGAATTAACACTCTTTCCTGTATTACATCAGTACAGCTACAGGGAATTAACACAGTAAGTATTGTTTCTGTCCGTGATGAAGAGTCAGCATGTTGTCTTTATCCAGTAAGGTTCTTCTCTTCCTCAGACCCAGTCTCTCGCTCTGTATGGCCGTCCCAAAATTGACGGAGAACTGAAGATTTGCAGTTCAGAGAAGAGATCCAAACAGGACAGGTATGAGGGGCGCAGGATGGGGAGGGGCACAGCTTGTAGGTGTGACTGGAGTGGTGTGACTTTGGACTGTAACTACGGGGAGGGGCCATGGCCTGGGGGTTTGGCTGTTGTGGGGTGTGGCTGTGAGTTGTGCTTCCGTAGGGGGCGGAGCTGGTGGCTGACGCAGGTGTGTCTGTGCAGGTACGCCTTCCTGTTCGACAAGGCCATGCTGGTTTGTAAGAGGAAGAGTGGAGACAACCTGGAGCTGAAAAAGCTGATCGAACTGCAGAACTATCAGGTCCTGGATGATCCGGGAGGAGAACGGGACAATAAGAAGGTCTTTCCCTCCCTCTTTTCACTCTCTCTCCCTCTCTCTCTCTCTCTCTCTCTCTCACCCTTCTTATCTCCTCCTCTCCTCCTCTTTCAGGCATCACTTATTATCTCCCTCTTTGCCCTCTTTTTTCCTCTTCTTACCTCTCTCACTCTGGAGTATTGAGGTTGAAAGGCCTTTTGGTGTGAATCTATGAATAAATTAAACAAGCTTGATATTTTCTTTTTACCCTGAATTTCACAGCTTGGAACAAATGCATTCAAGATGATAAATTACAAATCATGAAATATGAATTTAAATGAATGACAGATTCAGATTCATCAAAGCAGACAGGGTAATATTAAATTGAGAATGTTAAACTCATACGGGGCACTGGCGTTGTTCTGCAGTGGTCCAGTGCGTTCTATCTAATAGACTCCTACGATGACAGCAGCTACGATCTCTACTTCAAAACCAAGGATCTGAAGAGGAAATGGCTGGAGCAGTTTCAAATGGCTCAGTGAGCGAAACCACCACCCAACGCACCTTAACACTGCACCCTAAGGGACCTTAACACTGCACACTGATGTGCTTTAACACTGCAACCTAACGCACCTTAACACTCCATAACACACTGTAATACTGTACCACAACACACCTTCACGCAGTGCTCTCATGTGTTTATAGGTTCTCTGAGATTTGGCAGTGTGTGTATGTGTGTGCTTGCGTGTATGTGTATACATGTGTGTTAACTCTGCATTGATTTGCATTCACTGCCACTGCCACCAGGTCGAACATGTTCCCTGATAACCACGCAGCCAACAACCATGACTTCCAGATGCACTGCTTTGAGGAGACCACGTCCTGCAAGGCCTGCTGCATGCTGCTCAGGTGGGTTCAGCATACACACACAAACGCACACGCACACGCACACGCACGCGCACGCGCACGCGCACGCGCACGCGCACGCGCACGCGCACGCGCACGCACACGCACAGCACGCACGCACGCACACGCACACACACAAACGCACACGCACACGCACACGCACACGCACGCACGCGCACACGCACGCGCACGCTCACACGCATACGCACGCACACACGCACACACACAGAACATTATAGAAATAAGTAACACATTAAAGACAGAAATAGCCTATACAAAATATAGACCCAGAAGTAACACCCCCTCCCTCTCCCTATCTCTTCCTCTCTCTCTCTCTCTCTCTCTCTCTCCCCTTTCTCTCTCTCTCTCTCTCTCTCAGAGGGATATTCTTCCAGGGTTACCGCTGCACACGCTGTAAGGTAGCAGCTCATAAAGAATGCCTGGGCAGAGTCCCTGCCTGCGGACGGAACTCAGGTACGCTGTGCTGGCACCACTCCCCTTCCAACCCTAAACCCTAATCCTTTCCCCCAAATCCCCTGTCCCCACCTCTCCCCCTTGCTTTCCCTCAAACCCCCTGTCCCCATCTCTCCCCCTTGCTTTCCCTCAAACCCCCTGTCCCCACCTCTCCCCCTTGCTTTCCCTCAAACCCCCTGTCCCCACCTCTCCCCCTTGCTTTCCCTCAAACCCCTGTCCCCACCTCTCCCCTTGCTTTCCCTCAAATCCCTGTCCCACTCTCCCCTTGCTTTCCCTCAAACCCCCTGTCCCCACCTCTCCCCTTGCTTTCCCTCAAATCCTGTCCCCTCTCCCCCTTGCTTCCCCATATCCCTGTCCCCACCTCTCCCCCTCCATTTCCCCCAAATCCCTGTCTGTACACAGCCCCCATTACACTTTCCTTGCCAGTGATTTGGCATTATTGACCTCACCTGTGCATTATCCGGTTCAGAAAGATTAAGATGCACTTTTTGTATGTCGCTTTGGATAAAAGCCAAATAAATGTAATGTAATGTAATGTAATATAATATATGATTTCTGTGCAGGCTGAGGTCAACACTGTGATTAACACTGATGGTGTGATAAGATTGTTTTCCTGTGCAGTGGTGTGAGAACAGTTTTGTGTGTTTGTTTTTCAGACACCTCTGGCACCATGAAAAAGGTACCGCCCTCCTGTTCCCTTCTGCTTTGGGCCAGCCCCTTGGGCATGGGCATGAATTTGGGGGGTTTGAGTGTTGCTATGAGTGTTGGTTTAAGAAATAATACATTTTTGTCTTTCAGAACAAGAACCAGCGGTCTGGAGGCAGCAGGCCACCTGATTCAGGTAAGAGTAAGAGGAATAGTTTCACAGTGTCTGACATTTTTAATGCTGATGCAGTCGTAAGTGTTTAATAGTGCCTGTATGTGTCTCATCCACCCCTGAACCTGAAGCATTTGCCTGTGTTTCTTTAATCCTCCACTCATAAGCATTTAATAATGCCTGTGTTTCTCTAATCCTCCACTCATAAGCATTTAATAATGCCTGTGTTTCTCTAATCCTCCACTCATAAGCATTTAATAATGCCTGTGTTTAATCCCCCTCTAAATAATGCCTGTGTTTCTCTAATCCTCCACTCATAAGCATTTAATAATGCCTGTGTTTCTCTAATCCTCCACTCATAAGCATTTAATAATGCCTGTGTTTCTCTAATCCTCCACTCATAAGCATTTAATAATGCCTGTGTTTCTCTAATCCTCCAGTCATAATTAAATGCCTTTTATCCCCCCTCATAAGCATTTAATAATGCCTGTGTTTCTCTAATCCTCCACTCATAAGCATTTAATAATGCCTGTGTTTCTCTAATCCTCCACTCATAGCATTATAATGCCTGGTTTCTCTAATCCTTAAGCTTAATGCCTGTGTTTCTCTAATCCTCACTCATAGCTAAAAATGCCTTGTTCAACCTCAGTCATAGATTTAATAATGCCTGTGTTTCTCTAATCCTCCAGTCATAAGTATTTAATAATGCCGTATTTCTCTACTCCTCCAGTCTTAAGCGATTAATAATTCCTGTGTTTTTCTCTCATGCTTCAGGATTGAGCATTTACTAATGCCTGTGTTTTTCTCATTGTGTAGCAAAGCCCATCTATGTCACGTTCTCCTTTAATAATGTTTTGTTTGACCCCTCCAGTCTTGCCAAAGATGGAGGTCTGTCAGGAGTATTTTGGATTGCCTCCACCCCCCGTTGCATTCGGCCAACCGCTGCACCTCTCCATGGGTGATGTCATCGAGCTGGTGCGGGCAGAGGTGGATCTGCAGTGGTGGGAGGTGAGGGGGCCCGGGCTTGCAGGAAGGGGTGGGGCTTGCAGATCAACAGGGTTTGAGTTGTGTACAGCTCGTAATCAAGAGGCATATTCTACATTCTCAAATATGTATTGATTTTTTTTTTCATTTTTAATCCTTCATACCCTTAAAGCATGTGTGTGTGTGTGTGTGTGAGTGTGTGTGTGTGCGTACAAAACTGAGATCTGTTCCAGGTGACCAAGTGGCTGTTACAGAAAACCTGCTCTGCTGTACCATTTGGTTCTGGACAGATGTAGTCTGGAACTGTATTTCATGATCCTATAAGCCAGTTGTTGCCAAGCTTCCTCTTACTGCTCAACCAATCAAAGCGCAGGGACATCTGGCTTGGGGGGGCTATTTGAATATATTTAAAGTAAACATTATGACAGTTTATGTTAATCTTTCACTGTCTCTTACAAATACTGGGCAGCTAATTAAAAAAATTAGCAATCAAAGAAAATTTTCGGGGCTTGTACATATGTACATTCTCATATACAAACATCAGCAGATGGACAGGCTCATATTTAAAATTCTACAGCTATTTTATGAATCTTAATTGATTCTAAAACTCGCTGTCAAACAGATGCCTACTAAATTAGAAAATGGCCCTCTCACCTCTTTACCTCCCCTTCTCCTGAAGCTTTACACGTTCCATGTGCAGAGCGTGAAGTTTGGACAGATCTTGCTGTGAGCGCGGTTTGCCTGTATCACATGACCATACAAGGAGATGAAATAGAATAGAACTTCATTGTCTAACATAGGCTGGAAACTTGTCTCGGGTCTCAAACCGGAAATAGAAATCCATATGTGGAAACAAAATACAATAAAATCACACAGAAGTCACCAAAGAATAATAAATAATAACTTTTTTTTTGGTTTTGTTTAATTGGTTGACTGCATTTGGGGCCAAGGGTCTCATATAAATGCATGCGTCCATAGCCACTTTTAAATTTTTAAATTGAATCCAGTTACTTTAGTTCTATGTGCTCTACAACACATTGGAAACAAGCGAGGGCTGTTAAGAAAAAAGAAAAAAACAATCTTACAACTTGCTTATTTATGGAAATAAAGTTACTTTTTTAACTGGCAGTAGCAGCAGATGTGATCTGAGTGAAACGATAACCTCTCTTTACACAGGACATGGGGGATGAGTCTGTGGTTCCTGTCAAGTACAGTCGTACAGTGACTGAATTAGCATGTCTGCTTACTTGAGTAGCTTCTGATCAGTCACTCCTGGGTGCAGTACTATCAGCAATCAATACCAACTATAATCATGATGAGATCAAGGGACTCTCTGATGAGCAGACATACTGACGCTGGTGTCCCTAAGAGTTATCTTCTGGCGCATCTTCTCCAGAGTGTCCTTCTAAATTTAAGTTGGTGGATGGTGATTAGAAATCGCATGTCATGAGGTCCTGGTCATCACTGTCAGGTTAATTACAAATCCCTGTGTAAAGGGGATGGAGCTCTGCCCAAATATTTTATGTGGCTTCTTCTCCACCTCCCTCTGGTTCTGGTCCAAAATGGCTGCCGTGCATCAGAGTTCAGAATTACCCCTGGCAGGGACTGGGTGGGCCCGTGTGCAGTATACTGTACATAAGAAATGAATCTTGTTTATTTGGTGTTTCAGAGTGAGGTTCACGCATAAGCCCTTTTGGACTTCTAACCTCACCTGTGCATCTATTCTTTATTCTAAACTTTTTACACTATTGTTTTGTTTTATGTATTGTAACATTGTTTGTGTGTGTTTTTTTCTTTTATTTAATGTCTTCAAAAAATAAACTTAAACTAAAACTTGATAGGGGCACATGCACATTAGATATTATTCACTCACATTAGACATTAGATGTACAGTACTCATAGAGTAGCATTGTAGCACTGGGACTAATTGCCCCTCGAAGAGAATAAAGGAAATCTTGAATCTTGTGTGTGTTTTGGAGGTGATGATGGTTGATGTGTGTGTTTTGGAGGTGATGGTGGTTGGTGTGTGTGTTTTGCAGGTGATCATAGTTGATATGTATGTTTTGGAAGTGCTCATGGTTGATGTGTGTGTTTTGGAGGTGATGGTGGTTGATGTGTGTGTTTTGGAGGTAACGGTGAAAGAGAGTCTGTGTGTTTTTGGGAGTTACTGTGGCTCAGGGACTGGGGTGCTGAATACACCCTAAGTCTGTCTCCCACTGACACTCACATGGCACGTCTTGGTTGCACGCATCACTGCAGAACAGTGAGTCTGTTTCCTGTGGCAGCAGGGAGGGGCCTACACAGGACGACCTCAGCAATAACTTTCAAAATGAAAGAGCATGAACAGCTCTTTCGTTTTCTCTCTCACCCAATTCCTCTCTCAATTTCATAATAGTGACAAGTGAACACAGGCTGCAAAGTACATATACACAGATAAATCTGAATTAAATATAAAAATAAAAAAAACACACACTACAGAATTATTAGTGCTCCCCACCACCAAAGCACACTGAAAGAACAACTGGATCATAACATGAACCTTCCTCCATGCTGTTGAATTTACTAGGTAAAATGCTTCCCCTGTTGGTGATAGTAGAGTATTACTGGCCAAGGACAATAAAACAGCAGTTGTTGTGAGTGCTGTGCTGTAGATGTGTGGGCTCCTGGGAGAAAAGTTCAAAGGTCAAAGAAGGGTCACTGATTTTTTTTTTCTCTTCTCTTCCAGGGCCGGAATATGGCGGTGGGAGAAACGGGCTGGTTTCCTTCTTCTAAAGTGCGACCCTTCATCCCAGTGAGTGTCATGTGGGGTCATTGGGGGTCATGAGGGGTTCATGTAGAGGTCATGAGGAGTCATCAAGGGGGAGTCATGATAGGGTTATCTAGAGGTCATGAGTGGTCATTTGGGGGGGTGTCATCTGAAGGTCATGAAAAGTCATCTGAGAGTAACTCAGGTGTTTATTTTTAGCTGAAGGGGGGCTGTTGTCTCTGTTTAATACATCAGCACTGACAATAGCCACAGTCTAAACGGGCAAACAGTAATGAATGATTTATCACTATGTGGCAGAGTAGTATAGTGGTGAGGAGACTGGGCTGGTTCATTCCTGGATGTAGCAGGGTCATTGATAGGGAAAATGCAAGCTGTGGAAGTTGCTCTGGATCTTTGCTAAATGCCATGTGTCTATGTGGCCTCAAATTTCTCTCCCTGTCTACAGAGAGCCACTCCAGATTTGACGGGGTTCCCCTGGTGCGTAAAGTCTTAATAAGCCTTCTGCTATATCGGTACCATTATGTGCATGTCAGCAATTCACAGCACTGACTCACTGTTCATTATAAGAGCAGTGACTCACTGTTATGTGTCTTATTCATTATAAGAGCACTGACTCACTGCTCTACCCGAGTCTTATTAATTATAAGAGCACTGACTCACTGCTCTACCTGAGTCTTATAAATTATAAGAGCACTGACTCACTGCTCTACCTGAGTCTTATTCATTATAAGAGCACTGACTCTCTGTTCTGTCTCTTATTCATTATAGGAGCACTGATTCACTTCTCTACCTAAGTCTTATTCTGGACACTGACTCACTGCTCTACCTGAGTTATTCATTATGAGAGCACTGACTCACTGCTCTACCTGAGTCTTATTCATTGTAAGACCACTGAATCACTGTTCTGTGTCTTATGCATTATAAGAGCACTGACTCACTGCTCTACCTGAGTCTTATTCATTATAAGAGCACTGACTCTCTGTTCTGTCTCTTATTCATTATAGGAGCACTGATTCACTGCTCTACCTGAGTCTTATTCATTATAAGAGCACTGACTCACTGCTCTACCTGAGTCTTATTCTGGGCACTGACTCACTGCTCTACCTGAGTTATTCATTATGAGAGCACTGACTCACTGCTCTACCTGAGTCTTATTCATTGTAAGACCACTGAATCACTGTTCTGTGTCTTATGCATTATAAGAGCACTGACTCATTGCTCTACCTGAGTCTTATTCATTATGAGAGCACTGACTCACTGCTCTACCTGAGTCTTATTCATTCTGACAGCACGGCCTTACTGCTCTACCTGAGTCTTATTCATTATGACAACATTGACCCACTGCTCTACCTAAGTCTTATTCATTATGAGAGCACTGACTCACTGCTCTACCCTACAGGTTTGCAGGGAACTTGGACCGAGCAGCTGCCAAAAACCTGCTGCAGACGCGCTCGGACGGAACGTACCTGGTCAGGCAGAAGGATGCCGGCGAGTTTGCGGTCAGCATCAAGTGAGTTTCAGTGAGGTGATGCTGTGCTGATACCTGCGGGTGTTACACATGTAGAACCACAAACACTCATACTTCTGAATGATCCATCTGTGAGTCCTGCAATTTCCATCATACAAGTGCACTCTCTCTTTCTCTCTCTCTTTCTCACATACACACACGTACATATGCACATGTAAATACATACGTTTTGGACATAAGTCAGGTGGTTATCTTTTTACCATTTAGACAGGTGTCACTCAGATTCTTCCCTGTTTTCCAGGTTCAAGTTGGACACCAAACACATAAAGATTACATCTGCAGAGGGGCTTTTTCGCATCAACGAGAAGAAGGCCTTCAAAGGGTTAATTGTATGTAACAAACTTCCTGCCAGACTCGTATTAATGGATACAGACTAAAGCATATAATTTCATCTTGTCTACAACTTAACACCTTAGTGGGTATGGATCTTCAGCACCATGGGAAATGTAGTACATAACACACTTCTGCTGTTGTGGATAATACTGACACTGTTGACTTGGGTAATGTAGTACAGTCACTCACATCCCCTCAGCTATTGTCTGTAATGAAGCACAGTTAACTTCACGGCTGCTGCATTATGGGTAATGTAGTATAGTTAGTCCAGCCCACTTGGCAATGAGAACTCTGTTCATTGGCTCTCGCAGGACCTGGTGGAGTTCTATCAAAAAAACACCCTGAAGGAATACTTCAAAGACCTGGACACACCCCTACAGTTCCCCTTTAAAGAGCCAGAGCACAGTGCCAGCCCACCTGCTCCTAGTAAGTTCCCCCGCATTTAAATATAACATCGCACCAGAAACTCCCATTACATACCAGTTCTTTCTGTAGCTAAGAAGGAGAGAGGATGGAAAAACTGCAGGAGCTGAATATCTGGTTGGCCTAAAGAATCTGTTGCACTTTCCTTTAGGTCAGGTGACACCTGTGACATCAGCAGCAGTAAACAGCTAAAGAACAGCTTGACTGGTGGGTCAACATTTTATCTGTGATTATGTAAATGCTTTGTATCCTCCCATCCAGCAGGGGGCATCACGCGATACTTTGGCACAGCCAGGGCGCGTTACGACTTCTCGGCTCGAGACCGCACCGAGCTGTCCCTGCGTGAGGGGGACACGGTGAAGATCATCTCCAAAAAGTCTTCCAACGGCTGGTGGAAGGGGGAGGTGTATGGCAGGGTGAGGGACTCGGAATGCTGACACTCCTCCCTCTGTCTCTGTCTCTGTCTCTGGCTCTCTCTCTCTCTCTTTTGGGTTAGGTCTCTCTCTGTGGTGTTCTTTCCTGTCTCTGCCTTTCCATGTCTCTCCCTCTCTCATGTGTCCTTTCCATCTCTCTTCTCCATCTTTCTTTCTTTCTCTTGTATGTCTATGGCTCGTCCATTGCATTACATTACATTACAGGCATGTACAGATGCTCTTATCCAGAGTAACTGGACCATTGTATAAGTCAGCATTCATACATCTGGATGTATTACAGAAGCAGTGAGGTTAAGTACCTTGCTCAAGGGTACAACGGTAGTGCCCTTACCTGGGAATCAAACCTGCAACCTTCAGTGCCCTAACGGTTATACTATGCCCCCCTCCCCCTCCCCCCCCCCCCCCCAGGTGGGACTGTTCCCAGCCAACTATGTAGAGGAGGATTACTCAGACTACTGCTGACCACATGAGACCAGAGCTCCGCCCCCCTGAGACCAGCACCATCCTATCCCAGCACAGAAGGGGTCCAGTCCTCCCATCCTGGAGCCGGACCCTGGCCCCCACTTTTCAGTGCTGTGAACTTGCGGTGTCCCAGACAGAGAGTTACGCTGCACCTGCAGGGGGACCCCAGCGGATATCATCAGTGTGGCTGATTCTGATCCAACACACAGCCCTCCTGCTGTCCTGTATGTGCATGTGCATGTGCGTGTGTGTGCGTGTATGCGTGTGTCTGTGTGTGTCTGTGTTTGCGTGTGCATGTGTATGTGTGTGTGTGTACATGTGTGTGTGTGCATGAGTATGTGTGTGTGTGTGTGTGTGTATCTGTGTGCGCCTTTCCTCTGCCTGTACCTCACCCTGTCGGTGCCACGCCCCTAACTGTGACCCTGTCTTCACCCCATTCCTGACAGACAGGCCTGGGAGACCTCACTGTGCTGTAGTTACATTTTGTTTATTAGTCATGTTTCAGTGTGCTGAATTCTCTACGTAAATAAATATGTTTATATTAATTTAATAGGGACCAAAGTACTCTATCCGAGTTGATTCCACATAGAAAATGCACCATAATTATCTTCATCCTGTACAAAAATCTCTACTATTCACCCTGTGCTGCACAGGCATCCGTACTGATCCCCCTGTCCTGCACAGACATCTCTTCTATTCATCCTGTGCTGCCGACATTTCTACTGTTCCCCCTGTGCTGCACAGACAGCACTACTGTTCCCCCTGTGCAGCACAGACATTACTACTTTTCACCCTGTGCTGCATAGACATCTCTACTATTCACCCTGTGCTGCACAGGCATCTGTACTGATCCCCCTGTCCTGCACAGACATCTCTTCTATTCACCCTGTGCTGCCGACATCTCTACTGTTCCTCCTGTGCTGCACAGACAGCACTACTGTTCCCCCTGTGCTGCACAGACATCACTACTTTTCACCCTGTGCTGCACAGACATCACTACTTTTCACCCTGTGCTGCACGGACATCACTACTGTTCACCCTGTGCTGCACAGACATATCTACTGTTCATCCTGTGCAGCACAGACACCCTGTCCTGCACAGACATTTTTTATCGAGAAAGAAAATGACTGTCACCAGACAACCATTCCTGCCAAGCCCCACATGCCCCCCCCCCCCAAAAAAAATAAATAAATAAAAATAAATAATTATAATAATAGATAAAACTAAATAAAATGACCTGGGAGAGAGGCTGATGGGGAAACTGCAGTGGGAGTGGCTAGCGAGCAGCACTGAAAACTCATCTCCACCCAACATAAGGATTGTGACTCCTGATGCGCCTCAATGTTCATTAGCATTAGTGAGATAGGCCACAGTGTGTGAAGTGGTTAAGAGCCTATTTAAATGACTGATAAAGATCAGTTTCATGACTTGATTTATACTAGTCTAGAGTCATGCCAAGTGTTTCTCACTTTCAGACTAAAAAATGTTTAAAGTGGAACGAGAGCCCTGCAATGGCATGTTAATCCGAAGTCATCACTATTGCTAAGATCCCCCTTTAAAAAAAGATATGCGATAAAGAATAGATCATTTGCCCTCCTTTTAAATTTGTATGGTTATTAGCCTGTATGCTTTTATGCAAGGGGCTTAATGCCAGGATTCATATCGGCAATAAAATAGAAGCTGACTTCGGCTGAATGCTGTTCAGAGGTTCAGTTTTATGTGTTTTCCTCTAGGGGGCAGTGGTGAAATGTGCAGAAATTATAATTGACTTCAGTTGTCCAGATGAGGGGGGGGGGGGGGGGGATATATGTGTACAGGTATGTATACTTTGAATGTTTTATTTAAAAAGAAAAATGTTGCATCAAAATACGGTCACCATACTGAACTACTGACAGTCCTAGCTTCAGGATGGGCTAGTGCAGACCAACAACTCATGGGTCACTGGGATTGGCTCACTTTTGATCGACCTCCCTCTCTCCAGCCCTTCTGCCTAGGCTCTGTACATCTGACAGTCAAAATATTTAATCCTCATCCTATTCACGTTTTTATAGAAAGGGAAAGGGAACTTTAATATGCAGATGAGGGGCAGATCGTATTGAGCTCACTACAATGAAAATCAAACAGCACAGAGGAGATGGATCTGTATAGGGGTCCCTTTTTTCTTCATTATGCTTCAATCGAACTAGAATATAAACACCCTCCAGGTAGCAGTAGCAGCGTACTGCATGTGCGACTAAACTTGAATATCATCCACACCAAATGGCAGCAGAATGTTCGTGTGGCCACTCAAATTAAAATGAACTTTACTGGCATGGTAAGCAGTGTGTTGAATTTACAATGTCTGTCGGCAATGAAACCATTAATGGAAAAAGTATAGCCCCTCATAAAAGCAACCGTGTGAGAATATTATAAACATTAGATGGTTTTTAAGTAACGACAGTGTCTGAATATATTTCTTCTGCTGTCTAAAAAGAGTCTACTAATACCGTGTTCTTTTTTTGAGACATTTGTGGTGCCCTAGTTTCATACCTATGAGTCAGATTGCATAGCCAGAGTGATAAGAAGTGGTTATAACTGAAATTTATTCTCTGACTCCCACTGCAGCAAGTCTGGTGTAATAAGATATGAAGATCCTGTAATATTTCAGGTTTTATGATAAGTTAATCTGCACAATTATAATTTAGTACTGGGTTTAAACTGAAAAAACAAATTTCTTCTAAATGTTGCACTCACTTCCAAATCAGTTCCTGCTGAAAAATGTATTGGTATTTCAGCACTCAACCTGATTTAAAAAACAGTAATATTGTCAAGACAATGACCTTTTTGTTTTAGTCAACTGGAAAACTATGGAGTGATTAGTAACAACGGTATAAATAATAAAAATGTCAAAGAGTTAAATTTATTCAATTACATAGTCTATTCTCCTCACAAAAATGTAATATCAAAATATTCCCCGCCCAACACCACTGAAAACATAAAAAATGTCATACCCCGCAAACGTTAAATCACAGAATCGGAATTCCCACTGGCCTACTGCTGCAGCCTGGTGGCCAGAATATGACATTACACCCGGGCGTTCCGAGAGACCATAGAGCGTACGCTAGAGGTTCAAGCTTCCCTGCACAGGCAGAAAAACATGGCAGACGACGAGAAATTACCATCGGGCTGGGAAAAGCGGATGAGCCGCAGTTCAGGTATCTAGCTTGAAATGAAACCTGATTTGCGCCCCCAGTTGGATCTTTCGCCGTTCTGCGAACTGTGTTGCTGTCAGCTATCAAACCAATCATAGGTTTGATAGCTGCGCTCATCAGTGAACAGCAGTGTTTGTAGCGGTAGCTAGTTTGCTAATTAGCCATCGTGCGTATGAAACGATATGTAGACTGCGTGCTGGCAGTTGATCTAGTTATATAGCTAGCTGTCTTGCATTTCTTGTGCTATCAAATTCTATTTCAATGCGTAACTTACAGTTACCTAGCAACACGACAGAGTACTGGCAATCGATAACTATGGAGCTAGACGGTGCATACTGCTTGCAAGCTAACTTTAGCTAGCTGAGCCGAATGAATGGATCTGGTAAATCAAGCACCAACTAGACCTAACATTCTGTAGCTGCGTAGATTTGTGGAACCGCCCTTTCTTTATTAGCATTTTTATGTTTGGGCCGTTCTGAAATGTGTGCAAAGAGAAATAGATTCAGGACAGTGAATTTTTTGGGATACCAGTTTTTCCCAAGCGATATGCGCTCTAACTAGCTCTGACTCGTTAGCTAGCCGGGCCCAAGTTAGCGCATGCTAACTATTACTTTCGCGTATGGTTATAGTTTCTCCCGCGTTAATGCGGTGGATGCTCCCACAACGAAATTTGTTTGGTGTGAGACTAGCTGCGAACCAAATGTGGGTCACGTGATTATATAAAAATTACAGCGTCAGTCAATAAACAATTACATGCGTTATGTCAAACTTATGGAGTTAACATCAGCTACCTTTCTTGGGCGGCGTGTGCTATATATTTTGTGCGCCGAAGTGATGTGTTTATATACGGAACTGTTTCTGATTCAATAGACAACTAGGTAGCTTCTGCGTTGGTAACGCCATCATTGGTTAGCAAAAGTTAGCTTGGCGCAATTTGTCCCCAGAGTATGCATTTAGCTTGCTTGTTAGATGTTCATTGTGGACATCTTGCGTTGTCATTCCTTCAAGAGCATCAGCACAGCTTTGAGAATGGGCTCTGTGATCAGTTAAAACGAGTAAAGTCATAGCAGGTTGCGGGAAGTTAAGCTCCTGATTGAGCGTGTTTTGCTTTCAGTTGGTTGACAGAAGTCAGCAGCACCTAGGTGTTGTTTGTTTTTCTGTGCGTTTGTGCAATCGACTGGAGCAAAGTAATTTGGTTTGGTTGCATTCAGAGTTAGCAAGGTGTGACTTTGGAGGTTTGTGTTCTTGCCCTTTCCCTCCCTTTGCATGTGATCTTCACCCACGCGTGCAACACTGGTAGTTTGTGAACTCCTCTTGCAAGAGAGGTGGTCCCAGTCGAGAGAGGCGAGTCACTTCGGTCTGGCTCTAACTGCTGATATGATGAGCTCACCATATTCTCAACTTTACGGCCCGAGCGTCCATTGGTAGCAGGAGTTTCCAGTGTTGTATTGCAGCACTGAACAGTCCAAGAAGATACTGGGTTTTAATCCTGGTCAGGACCTTTATGTGTGAAGTTTGCATGTTATGTGTTACCTCCCACAGTCCAAAGACATGCAGGTTAGGCTACTTGGTTGGGATTTGCTGTAATAGAGCATGCGTACTGAGTAAGCCTACCCTGTATAAATAAAAGGTTAAGAATTTACTGTATTTACTGTATTGCACCTGGCCACATCTCTAAAGGAATTTTCTGACGGTACATAAAACTTGGAATATATTGAAATGTATTGATGCATGGGAGACAGAACTTTGGTAAATATCCAGAGCTGAACATCTGGTGGTTCTATAAACATAATACTTGCTTGAATGTTTTGGCTGCATCAGTTCTTGCACGTATATGGAGCACTAAGTATGCAGTGAATCTAGAGAAGCTGTTCTTAATTAAACTTACAGGCCTGTGTTTGCTTTTCCCACATTGATATACAAATAAGTTGCCTTTCCTTTGGACATATGTTCTCAGTGTTCTGTATGGAGGGGGAAAAGGTTGCTGTTTCTTTAAATTTCCCCCTCAGGTCGGGTGTACTACTTTAATCACATCACCAACGCCAGCCAATGGGAGCGGCCGAGCGGGGCGGGGGATGGGAAGGGTGAGCCGGAGAAGGTGCGCTGTTCCCACCTGCTGGTCAAACACAACCAGTCCCGCCGGCCCTCGTCCTGGAGGGAGGAGAACATCACCAGGAGCAAGGAGGAGGCTCTGGAGATGATACAGCGTGAGCCGAACACACGCCCTCTTGTCATAACCACACCCACTGTCCTCATTAACCACCCCCACTGTGCTCATTAACCACCCCCCACTGTGCTCATTACCACACCCACTGCCCTCATGACCACACCCACTGCCACCAATTCCAAACCCACTGCCCTCAAAACTACACCCATTCTCTTATTAAACCTACTGGTCCCCCTAACCACACTCACTGTCCTCATGACTACACCCGGTGCTCTCATTAACTATACCTCCTTCCCTCATAAGCACACCCCATCCTCTGTCCTCGTAACCACACCCACTGCTCTCAGAACCACACCCATTCTCTAACCTCACCTGCAGGTGCATTTACCCACACTCACTGCTCTCAGAACCACACCCATTCTCTAACCACACCTGCAGGTCCATTTACCCACACTCACTGCTCTCAGAACTATTCCAGTTTTCTTATTAACCACACTGGTCCCCCTAACCCCACCCACTGCCCTCATTGACTATATCGCCTTCCCTCATAAGCACACCCATTCCGCTGTCCTCATAACCACACCCACTGCCCTCATAACTACACCCACTGTCCTCATAACCACACCTACTTCTTTCATAACCACACCTCCCGCTCTCAACCACAGCCATTCTCCAATCCCACCCACTGCTCTCCTGACCCTTGTCTCTGTCTCCCTGTAGAGTACATAGAGAAGATCAAGTCTGGTGAAGAGGAGTTTGAGAGCCTGGCCTCCCAGTTCAGTGACTGCAGCTCTGCTAGAAATGGAGGTGACCTGGGCACATTCGGCAGAGGTATGAAGCGCATCCTAACATCCAGCCCCTAAACGCCCTACAGGGTCTACACCTGACCCTGTAACCCCCTAAAGGTCTGCACCCTACCCCCTTACCCCTAAACTCTCTCCAGGGTCTACAGCTGACCCCGTACGTTGGCGTGTCAGGCGTTTCAGTCTGTGTCTTAAGTGTATTATTTTTCCGTCCCCATGTTATTGGAATGTCTGCTATGCGTCCAGGACTTAAAATTCATTTTTGGTTTGAGGGAAATTTCTCCCCTTTTGAGCAACATTTCTGTGGGATTTCAAAGGTTTGGGGGTGAATTTTCAGTGAGGGATGGGTGGTGGCTGAAGCAGTATAAAATGACAGGCAAAATTGCGTAATGTGTCTTTATTAACTTTATCTTTTCTCTTATTTCCATTTAACTTTATGGAGAAGTATGAACGTGTGTGCAAGTGTCTGTACTTGTACTGCCTCTGTAAATATTATCTGAAGAAAAACAGGTTTTCAACGTACAAAAATGCCAAGTTACTTGCACATACAAAGCACTGTCTATAAGTCAATAGTTCAAACTTGATAAATCTAGGCCTGCCATTGAAAGTGTGGATATCAAAATTAGGCCAAGTTATGATATTACCTATCTTTGGTCACACAAACTAATCAAGCTGTATTCCAGGGCAATGCTACCCAATGTTGATAAATAGTTTTGTGTAACTTGGCCCTGTTGTTTCATGTAACTTGGCCCTGTGCTTTGTGGTGAAGAGGATGTGTGCTCCCTGCTGTGTCCACACAGGTCAAATGCAGAAGCCGTTTGAGGACGCCTCCTTCGCTCTCAAAGTCGGGGACATGAGCGGCCCGGTGTTCACCGACTCTGGAGTCCACGTTATCCTGCGCACGGGATGAGCCCAAAAGCACCCCCTCACCCCAATATCAACACCCATAAAAATAACCCCCACTGCCCTATACTGTCAACAACACCCCAGGAAATAACCACCCCTTCTATCAACAACACCCCAAAAAACACCCATCTCAAGTAGCAGCAACACCCCAAAAACCTCCTCACATAGCAGCAACACCCCAAAAACCTCCCTCCTCAGATAGCAGCAACACCCCAAAAACCTCCCTCCTCAAGTAGCAGCAACACCCTGAATGCCAACAATGGCCTCAAAGATCAGCCCTCCCCAATGTCAGCCCCTTCTCTGTCCCCAAGTCGACATCTCCGATCCCCCATGCTCATACTTGGCTTTCTTAAATAATTTCCCTGAAACCAGCACCCCCACATAAAGGCTTCACAAAACCATGCCCCCTAACTTTCTTCTGATCTTCCTTCAAGAAAATGTCACCCTCTGTCCCCCCCTCCCCCTGCGTCCAACTTTACAGAAGCTTGCCCACTTACCTAAAGTTTCGGACTCCACTTACTTCCTGTGATCTAGTAAATCCAGGAAGACCTCTGTGACATCACTCTAGCCCCTGTCCTAATGATACTCTTCAGCCCAGCCCCCTCTTCTCACTCCACCCTCATTCCTGCCTGCCCCGCCCCCTTAGTGTAAGTGCATGGGTCTGCTGGGCGGGACTGAGAAACAGCTCTGTAGCCACGGTTGCCACGGTGACTGTTGTTGAGACAACGAGTAATATGTAAAAAATAATAAAAAAGCCTCTGATTGGACAGAAAGTGTGACTTTTGCTGTCTGCAGACGGTCACACATTAAAGAGTGATGTTTCCGCTGTATTCGTATGTCTGACGGGTAGCGAGGGTTTATGTTTAGGTCCTCAAATGAATATGTGCCTGTTCGTTTCTACACCCCCCAAAAAAAACTTCCATCCCAGCCTGGATGCCAAACTTTTCTTCCTCTTTTCCTTTCTGCTAGTCCCTACAGATAGAGACCAGACTTCACAATTTTGCAGTCTTTCTGCAGTGGCTCTATGTATGAGCAAGCCTTTGATTGGCTGAGACTTAGTGTTCCCTTAAAAAAAAAAGAAAGAAAAAAACGCTTTCCTGGACCGTGATTGGTCCTGCCGTCACACGTGTTGCGTCCGTTAGTGCTAGTTTCATGACTTGCAAAGACCGACAGAGGGTGAAGAGGGGGAAGAAAATCACCGGATTAGGCAGGAGGATGGAGAGTAGAATGCAATTTTGAAAGCATGGATGTAGAAATGTAGCTTTGCTCTCTGGGTTAAATGTGTTTTAAAAATTCGGAAACCTCTAATCACGCTTTATAACCGAGTAGAGAAACGTGTCTTTGACTTCTTATTGCTAAAGGCTATAGGTTTTTAAACGGGGGAAGGGACAAAAGCACTGGAGTCCTTTTGAATGTTATTTTTGTTTGTTTCTCCATTCCCTGCTTTGACTGTAATGCCTGGGCCCTAGGACTGTGTTACCGTATGCATGTGGAGGGTGTTTTCACATCGGTGCCAAAACATCATTTGCTGAACGTCACCATTAAAGGAATGTGTTTTTTTTTGTCCCCGTTTTATTTATTTTGAATAATCACTATTTTTTTTCCTCTTCTTTTTGACTGTGAGTCTCATTTCCGTCAGTTTTTGTGGGGGCTGGTCTGGTTCTGTTTGGCTACTTTTTCTGGTGGAAAAATATTATTGACTTTGCATTTTGACCAAATTGTAGCCATTGACTTGCATTAGAACGAGTGGCCGAAACACTTATGCTGGAGCCAACCGCACTGGCGCTAGTGAACAATGTCTCTCAACAAGACAAGGAAGTGAGCTTCAAAAACGCAGCCCTGTTTTGGCCACTTGGCTTACACTAAACTCTGCCTTTTTGGAGCTAGGTGTCTTTCCCCTTCGGAACTAGACCAGTGCCCTTTGGAGCTGCCCCTATCCAACCAGATTCTGTTCTGCTGCATGTTCAAGCTGAACCTAACTCAGCTTGTTTATATTGCTGCCACAGCTGAATGTGGCTGTGTAGGCAGTGTTCACTACGTTGAAGAGAACCCTAACCTTTCCACACACGTTAATGGTGTTGTCCCAGTGCAGATGTTAAGCATTGCGAGCTTAGGGTGTTTCACACGAATGTGCCTGCATTACCGATTCCTGCAGGGGTGACCTATCTACCCCACCAACATGGGGGCTGGAGCCTGTCCCAGCATGCATTGGGTGAAAGGCAGGAATACACCCTGGACAGGTCGCCAATACATCCATCGCAGGGCGCACACTGTTCTCTTGCACACTCTTACCTTGGGGCAATTTACACTCTCCAGTTAGTCTAACCTGCATGTCTTTTGACTCTGGAAGGAAGCCCAAGTGGACACGGGGGGAATATGCAAACTCCAAACAGAAGGACTGCGTTTGGGATTTGAACCCAGGACCTTACTGTGAGGTGACAGTGCTATCCACTGTGCCATTGTGCTGTTATTGGGCACACAAAGTCATCATATTTTAATAGCTACACATAAAGAACCAAATAAAACTAATACAATGATATTAAGCCTATTTGAATTGAGATTTTAATTGAGTGCGTCAAAAATTATACTTAAAGCAACAAAATTTGTGTATTGCCCCCTACAGGAGAGTTTAGTGTTGGTCTTTTGGAGACCCATGTTTTTTTAAGAGAACGCAGCGTGGCGATTTACATTGTAATTGATCTGTGGTGCAGATTATGGTTGGCCAGTCAGAATACTGCCAGACATCCAGCTCTCCTGTTTAGAAATCACACACTTCACATTAAAAAAGACATTTTTATATTTTCCTGTTTGCAAGTTATGGTAAATTGAAAGTAGATTTTTATCTTGTGCTTGATGAACACTAATTGTAAGGGGGAAAAGGTTATTTCACTGGAAGTGTTTGTGTTTGTGTTTGTGTTAATGTATCTTCCTGGATTTTCCTCAGTATATGGAGTCTGTCACTTCCTGTGTCCTGTCATGTGACCTTCCCAATCTCTAATAATAATTATAGAATGCATTTATATAGTGGCTTACTTCTCAAAAGATTTTACAGTGAAGGGGAGGACACTCGACTGAGCCCCCACCTGGGTGATACAGGGCAGCCATTTTGTGCCGGAATGCTCACCAAACATCAGATGAGACCAGGAGGTCAATTCATTAAGCCAATTAATTGGTTCTTAATTAAACTGCATTTTAATGATCTCCACTACGCAAGGATTGGACACAGATGAATTTGACACTGCACATTTGTCCAGCCGTCCTTCTGAATGCCTACAGGTATGTGCAAATGGCATAAGAAAAAAAACACCTGTATGACCGTCTTTGCACTAACGAGCAAAACGTTTCACGTTAGCAACACTTTATTGCATTACATATCCATATAAAGACATGATGTATGAAGTATGCTTTATGTGTGAAAACAGGTTTTCTAGGAGTGCATAAAAGAGAAACGCGTTTTTTTTCTAGAAGGTTTGGTTGGAACCCGTGGCCGGTCTCACGTTTGTTGCTGTCGGGCCTTCTGTCCTCCAGAAAGCACCGCAATGCGCGTGCGGATCACGCTCGCCTTCCGGTGATTCGCTAAAACGCGCGTGCCTTTGACGTCTGCGTCTGGCTTGCAGGCTACGCTGCAAAATAACGATGGCAAGAAGCTTCCTTCAGTTTGTGTTTGTGTCCATTTGTTTGAGCAGGAAATGTCACACTAATGTCACACTAGTTTGGATGGTATTTTGGTCCATATGGTTCCATGTAGTGACAACCCTGCGGCAAGGTGCCGCATTGCCTGATCTGGTGTGAATCCAACCTTACAGTAGGACAGACCATTTCAGCTTATTAACACTAGACCATACTGTTCAGTCAGGCCTCTTGAGTCAACATTTATGTGATCAAGATATTTTAATTTTATATATATATATATATATATATATATATATATAATATATCTGTAATAAATGTTTTGCAAATGTAAATTTCCACTGGGAAACGAAGGCGTGGAACAACAGATTTAGAGGTTTGAATAAAAATGAAACGGTGCGAAGTGGGTTGAGAAACTATGAAAGGTTTTTCAATTTATCATGCATATTTGATGTTAAATCACTGGAGGAGGTGTTCAGCGCCAATACAAAGATAAAGAACAAGCCAACCAGGCTTGTTTATTTCAATTAAGTTTTTCTCCATTTAATATCGCACTCTGGCTTTAGTGAGACGTTCAGCGCAGTATGGTGGAGACACACTAACACAAATCAGCACATCATTCACTCTAAAACAAGGAGGGGAGAGCAATTAAACAATGACATCTTAATCACGGTTTTAATTGGTTTAAATCACATAATTTGTTAGCTTAGCGGTCACCCCCTGTCTGGGGTAAATGACATAGTTCATAAAGTAATTGCTATTGAGTTCATGTATCAGGGCGTCTGCTGTGTTAGCCAAATTGGTGAAGAAAACTGCAGCGGGGCCTGTCTGAGATCGCAGTCGCAGCTCGTTTGGGCTCCTTTCAATTTCCGCAGCCATTCAGCGGCTCTGCTGCCTGGCAGGGTGGCGCCGGTCTGTCTCCACCGATTAGCGATTCAGCGAACGCAGAGGCGCCCTCGCGTAGCCCCCCCTAACCCGGCATTGATGCCAGGCCGTCTGATTCTGGTCCCCGGTGGCCGCAGGCTGCTGGTTGTCGGTGCGCGTTGAGACGTAAGCGACACATAAGGCCACGAACTGGCCACACGCTCACCTCGCGTTCGAGGCCTAAGTTAAATGAGGATGGGAAGGTAAACACAAGAAGCCCGCAGCCATTGACAGCCCTCCAGAACAGGAGATCAGCTTGGTGCTGCCACCTAGTGGTGTGGAGGAATGTAGAAACAAACATTCTCCTTGCTTCTCTGATTTGTGTGTTGGAAGAAAATGTAGGTTGTTGAGTAAATCTGCTTACTGAACAACAGGGGGGTGAAGTACAGGGTTCATACTTAACACACAGTAATAAGTGAACAATGGTTCCCTTTAGCCCACTCATAAGGATTCATAGGTACCCATGACAGCTTAGCTATTCGTTATCTGTTAACTATAGGTGTTTTAAGAAAAAAAAAGTAATCTGTATGAAAGCCTAAAGAGAAATACTGAAGTAACCTTTGGTTCCTTGATTAGCCTTCCCCTTTTGAGGGTCGAGCAGCTAGCTGGCCTCCGGAGACTGGCAGAGCATCTGGGCTGATGAGCCTGCTGAGGTAGAGCGGGACTCGCCAGATTGGAGGCAGGCGGCAGGAATATTCAGGGCTGCTCTGTATGCAGTGTGGAGTGTGTGAAGAGGCATCAGAAAGAGTGATATGTGAGGTCGGTTTTAATTAAAAAAAAAAAAAAAAAAGTCACAGGCAGCAGCATCTGCAGCATGGCCTAATAGGCGAGGGGAGCAAAATAGTGTTTGGGCTGCCAGACGGAGAGGGTGAGGCATTGCAGTGGTGTGGGTTGCTGGACAGGCTTTTAATGCAAACGGAAGTGCCCTATTTTTATTCATTTATTTTCATTTTTTATTTTTGTCATGATTATAAAATGAAAATGCTACTCCGGGAATAACTTGTGTTCATTTGTACGTGAGTTTATGTGACAAGGGTTGCATATATGACAGAAGAGGAGATCTGTGTGCCGTGTGTGTGTGTGTGTGTGTGTGTGTGTGAGTGAGTGAGTGAGAGAGAGAGAGAGAGAGAGAGAGAGATAGATATATATCTATGTGTCTCCGTATCTTCTTTCAGAGGTAAAGAAAATCAATAACATGTCACCTTGCTCACAGAAATGCATAATTTATATTTTAGTATTTTTATGTATTTATGTATTCTTATATCATATTGTGAGTGTGTGTTTGTATGTTAGTGCATATAGCAGACCTGGGTAAAACCTTAAATAGGAATATGTAACTTAATAGTGAAGATATTGTCATGTTTCACATACACACAGCAGGGGGCGATGTTGTTCAATTTTATGCACGTTTGCCTGCACCTTGTTTTCAGGGGAGTACATTTTAAATTCGATCCAGGATGTTAGGTTGAACGTCAACGTTAATTTTTTATTATTTATTTTCAGAAAAATCTGGGGTCTGCTCAACTCAAGTGCACATCATTTTACTTCATGAGGATTGGATTCATGTTGGATTGAACACTCTAAATTGATGCTTTAATGAAAATAAATTGAAGAAATATCTCTTCCCTCCGTTCCTGTTCCAGCTCTGTCTGCGTCAGATAAAAGTAATCCGACATGACGCTGTCACTCTCACCGCTTCTAATGTGCTATAGCGCACGAGCGCTAGCAGCAGGTGTGTTCTTCCACTGCGGTGCGGGTGGGGCTTTGTGACGTCATCACACCCACGCCCCTCCCATCCAGAACGGCGTCCTCCCAGAATCCCGCGGGGCAGCGACTCATGGATTCCCTTTCAAGCTGCTGCTGTGAAGTGCATTTTTTTCTGGGCAAGACGAGGGGAGTGGGGTGTCTTCACATTCTGCCTTTCATCTATGGGGGAACAGGGAAAAGATCGGGAGCGATTCGGGGGGGGGGGGGGGGTCTAGAGGGCAGGAAGTGGGACACAAGCAGCCCTCACCCCCCAGTTCCAGGACCACCTTGGGGGGTGGGGGGAGGTTGAAAGTGAGCAAGCTGGGCTTTGGCTGCTGTCCAGTGTTTCCGGTCTCTTCTTCTGAGGTCGGGAGTGAGGACTTTCAGGACCTCGGACAGTGGAGGTCCCGCACACCGGCACACACAGCTTAGGGTGATTGGTAATCAGCCCAGGTGCAGCCGGCTGCTGCTCTCAGGCCTGTAGGCCTGGCTCCCTTCCAAGACCTCCTGTGCTGAGGCTGACTTTACATAAATGTCATCCAACCAGCATCTGCCACAGAGCTACTCCGCCTAACATTTCCCTTTTTTCTTTGTCATGAATTTTTTATCTCTCTCTCTCTCTTTCTCTCTCTCTCTTGCGTCTGCAGCACCTTATCCAATAAACGCCTAGTGCCGTTGCGACATGACCCCATGAAATGTTGCATGATGTTGAAAATCAGCTTGTTTCCAAGATTGCCATCTCACACGGCCATGCGGAGCTGTAATCGTGCACATCTGCACAAATGTTCCTTTCTATTTCGCCTTTGAGTCTGAGTCCTCCAGACAGACTTGCTTCAGCAGCAGTTTGCTCGTTTCTCTGACAAGGAACAACATGATGTATATCTCTGGCAGTGTACGGAACAGTCGCCTTTTAATTATCCTCGGTACAGAAGGAAAGAGGAAGAAGAGATGCATCATGGGTATTTATAAAAAAACAACAACAACAAAAAACGCATGTACAGTCATCACCAGGGAGCCCAAACAAATGGCTTTGATTTAACACATTTTCAGAAAACAGTCCAAAAGGAGAAAAAATAAACTCCAAGGCTCTCCCTGCCTGTGAGTTTATAAAAAGGGTTGATAATGTGGTAGCCAATGTAGTTTGGATGGTATTTTGGTCCATATGGTTCCATTGGACTTTCCCCAGGAATAAAATATCAGCTGATTGCTTTTTCTTGAAGCCTTAAATCCAGACAAAATGAGATACAACTTCCAATGTGCCAAAGGATTTTTTTGTTTTCTTTTACTGAAAGTGACATTAGATTAAAGGAGTGCAGCATGGCGGTGAGAAGTACTAAACTTGATCTTTAAAATACTTGGCAGATACAAGGAATAAAAACAAAAATCTTCATTGCTGTGAAATATATTTGTAATGAAATACATACAAATGCAATGCCATGAGACACATTTGATCCTCTTTGTCCAACTGGGAGAGTGTCCCATGAATAGTGTTGAGTCTTGGAGGTGATAATGTGAGTGCAGGTAACCCTTTAAGGTGTGAGACCACAAATATGTGATTAGAATGTTCTTAACTGCACATTCAGATGCTGAAGTAACGCCCACCACTGGTAACTAAAAGCAGTGGAGTTCTATAGCACTGACTTAGAATTTTGAAGAAAACAAAAAAACCTGCTCATCCTGAGGGTTAGTCGTCCGACATCACCCTGCCTGTGCTTATGCTGAGTCAGCATTTTGCGGGCGCAGTGCCTAAGCCATGTTTTATGGTGTTAACCCGCCCCCTTCTCTCCACCCACCCTAAAAATAAGGCTCTTGTTAATGAAAATAAATCGGGAACTGCAACCTCAGTGGGCACATTTCCTTTACGGTCCGATAAGACAGGTCCTTAACTTTTACGGCCAGGTTTGTACCTGAGTTGGACGAGACGGAGGGTGCTTTCTGTTCCGTGACTGCATCTCCGTCCCGTCTATGCAGACATCTTTCGGATGAATTCCTCAGATCTGTGCCTTAACTCACTTTCCATCCCCGACTCTTGATGTTCTTATCTCTCACAGTTCCCGGGATTTGTAGCTTTTTGCTATTTTCGATCCACGCGCGATTGCAGACTCAATTTCACGGTGGTTTTTTTGAGCTTGACTTTTTAAAAATGAATATTTATGTTCACATCTCTGCAATGCTTGCTTTGGTTGGGGTCCGCTATTCGGTAAGTTATGTCCCCGTGTTTGAACATTTTTCAAAAGGATCTCAGTACAGCAGGGCGCCAAACTGAATTCTCAGGGGTCCACACTGTCTGTGGGCTCCTGTGGTTTCCATTCAATCAGCTGCCAATTAAGGCCTTGAGAACAATGGGTGCATTCCAACCACTTATTCTTTAACCTCCTTGTTCAGCTGTTTGGATTCTTTAGCCACTGAACCACTGGTACTGAGAAACACCCCCAAAAACCTGCAGACACTGCGGCCCTCCAGGACTGGAGTTAAACCTGCAGACGCTGTGGACCTCCAGGACTGGAGTTAAACCTGCAGACGCTGCGGCCCTCCAGGACTGGAGTTAAACCTGCAGACGCTGCGACTCTCCAGGACTGGAGTTAAACCTGCAGATGCTGTGGCCCTCCAGGACTGGAGTTAAACCTGCAGACACTGTGGCCCTCCAGGACTGGAGTTAAACCTGCAGACGCTGCGGTCCTCCAGGACTGGAGTTAAACCTGCAGACGCTGTGGCCCTCCAGGACTGGAGTTAAACCTGCAGACACTGTGGCCCTCCAGGACTGGAGTTAAACCTGCAGACACTGCGGCTGTCCAGGACTGGAGTTAAACCTGCAGACACTGTGGCCCTCCAGGACTGGAGTTAAACCTGCAGACGCTGCGGTCCTCCAGGACTGGAGTTAAACCTGCAGACGCTGTGGCCCTCCAGGACTGGAGTTAAACCTACAGACACTGTGACCCTCCAGGACTGGGGTTAAACCTGCAGACGCTGCAGCCCTCCAGGACTGGAGTTAAACCTGCTGACGCTGCAGCCCTCCAGGACTGGAGTTAAACCTGCAGACGCTGCAGCCCTCCAGGACTGGAGTTAAACCTGCAGCACCTGTGCTGTAGGGGGTAGGGAGGAGGTACATAGACTTTCCAGCTGAGTTAGACGACTGCAATTGTACATTTTAACAAATATAATTCCTCCATGAATCCCTTCAGGCTAATTAGTAAGTTTATGGTTGTATATGGTGAACAATCTAAACCACCCAAACTCATTTAGATTGAATGTAGATTCATTCAGATAATAAGTCATCTAATTTCTGTGCTTTGAGAGTGATAACATGCTAAGTATTTAGTTTCAGTGGTGCACATTCCTGAATTTATTGTCCTAAAAAGAGGCCCAGTGTTTTCCATAACAACTAAAACTTTCATTTTATTATAGTTGTTTTATAGTTCCTCTGGATACTAGTGTTCAATGACCATCCCATTTTACGTTCTGGTTATTAAAAAAAAAAAAAACACTGAGATTGCGAAACAACAAATAAACAACAGTCACAAAAAATTAAACCAAACACTAAGGCCGTCTAGAAAACGATGCGGACCTACAGTACATAAAAAACAATGGCTCCAGAGGTAAGGGGGGGGGGCTTTCTAATTTCAGTCTCTCCTAATCGAGCGTGTCTGTGGCGGCGACTGACTCAGCGAAAAGCGCCACAGACGCGCCACAGCGATGCGAACGGCAAAGCGCTGGCGTGCGACCCACCTCGGCGGGCGTCGGGAGGCGCGCGGCGAGCGGAGAGAACGCTGAGCGTCACTGTGCGACTTCCACCTCCGAAATGCTTCCAGACGTTCTGATTTATAAAGTAATCGCAGGGAAAAAATATGCTACAATTCGTTAATGGCTTTCGTTTAAAAAAATTTTTTTTTTTTACCTGGAATTCTCGTAGCCACAACCTTGACTCTAACGGCAGGCTCGTTCATACCGTGGCTCGCCTGTCCTCTAGATGTGGGGCGATGGCTTTTAGATATCGCTCTCTGCGCTGTCGGAACTGGTTCCAGATACAAGCTCCGTTTATATTTAATCGATGCTGGTTGTAATGTAGTTTGTTGCCGGCTATAAAAACGGAGATGTATTCTTCCTATGACAGATAAGGCGCTGTTGACCTGTAACCTCATTAAGGCTAGCTGTGTTTCATGGTCATTTTTTATCGCGCTGTGCTGAGCTGTATTTTTTGCTGAGAGCTGAATCTCTCTTCACCAGGGCTCTCTTCAAAAAAGGAGACTTATATCCTGGTGGTAATCACGTGGGTAAATAAAGGACAAATAAATTTAGATAAGTTATATTTAGTAGTGACATCATGTGACCACACACACCATGGGAATGGGAGTGGGAGGGGATTGACGTGGACTGGCATTACCGTGGCTACCCGTGCCGACTGCTCCACGTTCCGCTGGCTCTTATTGGGCTCTGCCATTGGTATGCGTGGTCGAAACCCGCGGGTCCAGCGGGAGTGGAAAGGTCAGAGTTTCCATAGCGCCCTCTGGCTCCATGAGGGGGGGCGGGGACGTGAGGTCTGGGGGTGAGTCTACAGTCACGAGAACGGGGCAAGGGGTGCTGGTGGGTGGGGGGGTGGGGGGAGTGGGTTTTGGCAAGGGCACGGAGCTACAGGTATAGAGAAGGGCAGTCTGGGAGTCAGAGGCACCCTGAGGCCAAAAAATAACAATCTGAGAGAGAGAGCGAGAGAGAGAGAGGGGTGAGGGAGGGTGGGGGGTGGAAGAGAAAGTGTGTGAGAGAAAAACAGTGAGAATGAAACAGAGAGCAAGAGAGCAAGAGAGATAGAGAGAGAGAGAGAGAGAGAGCATGTGTGAGAAAGAGTGAGGAGGGAGAGAGATAAAGAGAGAGTTGTTCTGTAGGTGCCTGTAGGTTTCCCTCTTTTCATTTAGTTGCATTAATGATGTGTTTTATGTGTTATTGTCCACCGTTTTATTGTTAATTGCTTTGGCAATATTGTTGATATGCAGTCATGCCAAAAAAGCATTACTGAATTGAGGTGAATTCAGTCGAGAGGGAGAGAGTGCGAGAGAGAGAGAAGGGAGAGAAAGGGGGCGGGAGGGAGACAAGAGAAAGAGAACAATCTATGGGACAGATAGAGAGAGGACAGGAATGGTGAAGAGAAAAAGAAGTGAGGCAGAAACAGATGGACAAGAAGGAGAGAGGGGAAAGGAGAAACAGATAGAGAAACAGACTGAGGACGACCAGGAGAAAAGGAGCAAGAAAGAGAGATCAATATTGAAAGAGAGGGAGACGGAGATAAAGGAGTGCTGAGACACTCAGAGAAGGGAGAGGCAGAGGATGGAGGTAAGAGAGATGGAGAGAGAGCAAGAGTGAGGAGAGGAGAGCTAAAGAGATAGATGGAGTGGGGGAGAAAGAGAGGAAGGGAGAGAGAAATGGAGAGGAAGGGAGGGAGGGAGGGAGTGAGACAGAGGGGGGACAGAGGAGAGCGATAGAGAGAGAAAGAGGGGGAAGAGGAGAGAGAGAGAGAGAGGGATGGAGGTCAGCATGCTACAGTCAGTGGAGGAGAAGGCTAAGCGTGTCTCAGTGCTGTAGTTCTGTAGTTACCAAGTTTTCCGGAAGCAGCAGGTGAGATGCCTGTGGGCAAGGCCTTCTGCGGGGGGGGGGGGTATGTGGTAGGCTGGGGCGGGTGGCTTCTCTCCAAACTGTCAGTGGCACTCTGGGTAATGTGTCACTGCGTGGAGCTGTGTTTTAACCTCAGCACCTTCCCCTGTCAAAGCACAAAATGATGGTGAACGCCATGGTAATGAAACACGTGACATGAATACACTTTACCTCCTTAGCCAATCAGAGATCTGGAGGGCCAAACAAGTGCTGGTACGTCTCTTAGGGTACGCAAGCCAGGGTTCTCTCTGGTTTTGGGGCACATGTACATTTGTTTCTCCTCAGATTTTTGAGTGTTTATTTGCCTTTTTTATGCTCTGATTTGTTGAGTCTTTCCAGTTTGAGATGCATATACACAGTTTGTTTCTGGTTCATGAGTACATATGTTTGAGCTCTACTTGGGTACTTGGTTTGAAGAGCATAATTCTCATGTCCCTCACTCTGACCATCACTACATTAATGATGATGATGATGATGATGATAATAATAATAATCATAATAACAACAACAACAACAACAACAATAATAATAATATAATAACAACAACAATGATAGTAATACTACTACTACTAATAATAATAATAATAAAAGCAAAAACAGATGCTATTAAAAGCAAGTGATATAAAATGGATATGAAAATCAGAGAATTGTAGATTTGGGGGTCAAGGCGCCTTAAAGTAGTTTTAGTGTGTACAGGTCTATAGATTAGTGGTGCTGCTGTCTTAAAGTAGCTTTATTGTCTGGAGGTTGTGGATTTTGGGTGGATCACAAACTTTAAGCCATAACCATTAGGAACCGTAACTCATAAGCTGCAAACTGCACACCATTTCTCCAGCTGACTTTTTAGAAGCGAAATTCAGTTCCTGCCTCTCATTAAAACATAAAACAGCTTTACAAGACTAAAAAAGATCAAAAAACACTCTGAATGTCTGATCCACAGCAGAGACCAGTAAAAAAAAAGCAGATTGTGTTTTCTTCCCCCCATAATCCAGGCTGTGGAAATCAGGCAGGTAATATTCTCAGAGGTCTTTGTGATTCACGTATGAGAGACACTGCTTCAACAGAAACGAACCTACCTTGTGAGACTGGTGCGCCCTAGTTTTCGAGACATTTTCAGGACGCTGTCCTGCGATCGCTTCTCCAATTAAACTTCTTTCCCCCCCTCGCAAAAAAACAAGTTCGCAAGTTAAATTTAGTGATCTCTGAAATTTGCTAAAGCATGTTTCTGAGGAAAGACGTGAGCCATCTGAGAATGAGGTGAAATGGTAACGGATGGTTATTTGCTGGCCTTCTGTTTGGAGCACTCAATACTCAATTCTATGCCAGGCCTACAGACTGACCCATGTGCTACATCATAATAAACAGACACCATCTTTACTTCACCCGACACTATTACAGATTGCTTGCCTCAGTTTTGTATGGCCTATGCTCCTTTGCTATTTATTGAGAAAGTTACATCTCTTTCAACTGTAAAGAAAAGCACAAGTACTCGCTTTTATTTATGTATTACAGCTAAGCACAAATATTTCCCGAATCCAGACATATACGGTATTGACAAAAATCCTCATTGTTGCATGGACCTCGATACAACAAAGAAAGTTTTTTTGCCATTATGACATTTTTCTCTGGTGGTTTTTTCTTCTTCTTCTTCTTATTCTTTTGAGGGCAACTGTAGAGTTATTTCTTTTCTAAACAGTCGGTTCTTTCAAAACCACATTAGCAGCCGAAACTCTGGGAGTCCAGGTAATTTATGGCTTTGTCTGGGGCGCGAGTGGTTTGTTGTTGTGGAGCCGCGCGGCGGGACGGGCGGCGCTTCCCCGCAATTAGCCGCTCCGGCGGCGCGGCGCTCCGGGGCTCATTTCCAGGGCTAATATCCCGTCTCCCCGGCCGGCTCGCGGCCGCTCGGGTAATGCGCTGTCCTCGTTCTTCAGGGGCGCCGCGCTCCAAAATAACAAACAGTTGTTCCCCCGCGTGAAAACGGCGGAAGCTCGGCCGGGAGAGCGGACGGGGGGAGAGGTGTACGCACGCCGCGAGACGGGAGGGGGGAGAAAGGCGCGTAAAGACAGCGCTGGATGCCGGCTCCCTCCCCTTTGCGGAATTATTCCTTCACTCTGGAACTTTATCCACCACTGAGCGTTTTCTTCTTTCCGATTTTAAACATCATTTTCTGCATTTTTGAGTATTCAGACTCAGACTCCTAGTCCCTGATTCTCTAAAGGGTCATTGTGACAGCGTCTCTCTGCATAAAAAGGCACTATACAAGTCAAATTCGATTTCAAATGATTGAATTAGTTACCGCGAGTGTAAGAACGTCTGCATCTTTCCACTTTGCCTGAAACTTATCCGTGATGGTCCGCCCACGGTAATCTAATCGCTCTCCCATCACGAGGAAGGGAGCGTGATCGCTGCCCTGCTAACGCTCTGACACAGCGGCTGGGTGAAAGGCTGAATTTCCACCAGCGCCAGCAGAGTTTTAGACACCACCTACCATTTTCGCCGAGCCAGTTCAACAACCATGCACAGTTAAGGATCCACAGTAAGTCACGCAGCCATCATCCCCTCCCAGCTAGAGGCAGGAGGTCGTGTTTGCGCGAGAGTAGCTCGAATCCTGGAGGGCCTGAGTGTAGAACGCTCCATAATTTTCTCCAACCGATCATTCTGGCTCAATTTTCTCAACAGCTGCACGCGCAACCGGCGGTTATCTCCTGTACCGGCTCCTGCACCGGCGCTGCGCGGTAAAAAGGATGTTTTTTTTCGGTGCCTAGGACACGGAACGCTCGGCACTCAGCAGTAATCCAGTTTATACGAGTCCAGGAGGGATGAGTGTGCTCTGTCGCCGATGATGTACGGCGCGAGCAGCGGGAAGCCGTAGCTCACGACTTTATTGGAGGTGCGGGATGAAATAAAGGTCGGGCTCATTAAATAATTTAGAGCGGACGCTAAGTTCCTGTGTCAGTTTCACACGGGAAGCCGACAGGCGCGCGGTAATACCTCAGACATCTTTTCTTTCCCTCTTTTAAAGCGGCGGTGGCAGTCACAAGCCCCCAGAGGGCCGGCCAGCCTCCAGGTTTCTTCTGCTTCCCTTTCAACCATTTTAGGCATCAGGGGCCATGAGTGTACTGACTGTTTCAGCTGTTAGTGACTCAAACGGAAGGCTTAATTACAGAAGAAGAACCTGTAGACACCGTAAGCCCCCCCCCCCTCCCCTCCCCTCCCCTCCCCCCCCCCCCCAACCGAAGTGGGCCAAGTTAACGAGGTTATGAGGGGGAATCGCAGTCCTCTTTGTGTGGAGGTGCCAGCTCCGTCGTCTAACCCCTGTGGTCACGACGACGGCGGTCGATGGCGGTCAATACGAAACTGAGGGAGGGCTTGTGCTGTGGTTGCAGCGGCCGGCCGCCATTACCGCGTGCCTCTGTGGAGATCATGGAAGGGATTCTGAAGGAAAAACGCATCTCTCTGTGAAGGAAACCCCCCCCCCCCATTTCATTTATTACAAATGCTGTTATGATTACAGTGGTTGTAATATTTATAATATTTGTAATACTGTACATCTTAATTTGATTTTTAAAATATCCTGTCATGCCTGGCAAAAGCTGCAAATTTGTCCTCGGTTTGCCATCGAACTACAGCGGCCATCAACCATTTCACCAACATCTCATTGACACTGTTGCCAATGACTTTGCAATGAACTGTGGGAGACTGAGGCAAGGAAAACAGAGAAATAGCCACAAATGCCTATCAAGATAAAGTTTCAAAGATGGGAACATTGAATCGACAGGCAGAATTGCTTGTTTGGCAAGGACTTGTAAACATGCACGTATGAATACTTTTTGATTTAAACAGGAGTGGAGGTCTTACCAGCTGTGCCACCAATAGTCATCATTTTTACTAATTTTTAAATTTTTTGTTTTGTTCTTTCATACAGGTCAAAGCCCTAGTGATGAACAAAAATAGTTTTTTCACCCACAATTTTCATGGTAATCTAACACAAAGTTTTGCTTCACCTGTGTTTCAAAAGTCACTTTGCTGGGCAAATTATGCCTAAACTCAGGAAAGGGCCTTTGTGATGTGCATGTTTCTGTAAGGGCCTTTGTGATGTGCATGTTTCTGTAAGGGCCTTTGTGATGTGCATGTTTCTGTAAGGGCCTTTGTGATGTGCATGTTTCTGTAAGGGCCTTTGTGATGTGCATGTTTCTTTAAGGGCCTTTGTGATGTGCATGTTTCTTTAAGGGCCTTTGTGATGTGCATGTTTCTTTAAGGGCCTTTGTGATGTGCATGTTTCTTTAAGGGCCTTTGTGATGTGCATGTTTCTTTAAGGGCCTTTGTGACATACATGTTTCAAAAGGACCTTTGTGATGTGCATGTTTCTTTAAGGGCCTTTGTGATGTGCATGTTTCTTTAAGGGCCTTTGTGATGTGCATGTTTCTTTAAGGGCCTTTGTGATGTGCATGTTTCTGTAAGGGCCTTTGTGATGTGCATGTTTCTGTAAGGGCCTTTGTGATGTGCATGTTTCTGTAAGGGCCATTGTGACATACATGTTTCTCTAATGAAGAACAGAGCTTCCCTGTTCACCAACAGGAGAACAAGGCTTCCTGAAAACTACAGCAGGCGGGGCTACCATGTGCAAGCTGCCACTGATTTGAACCAATCATTATGCTTTGCTCTGAGATCAATGCTTTATGATTGGCTCAACAAATTAGTGATTGACAGCTGGTTATAGCCCCACCCATTAGGAGGGTTCAATGAAGCCAAACTGTTCCCTCGCTGGCTGTGATAAACCCGTCTCTGCCTAGCGCCAGACACCGCTTTGAGACGCACCGGCGGGACGTTGTGCAATCTGAGTCCTTTTCTCCTCTTCTGTGGGCCGGCCTGGGAGCGGTGAATGGGCCCTTTAATGAGAGCCAGATTAATTAGAGGGCCTTGATTGCGAGCTTGTCTAAGCAGGCGACTCCAGGGGCACTTAGTGATGCCCTCTTCCTCCCGGCGATAGCCAGCGCGGCGGTAGCTGGGGGGGGAGGAGCGCGCGGAAAAAAAAATTCCTGTCCTGTTGCCATGGGAAACGCTGCCTGACTTCCTGTGGCTTCCTGGGCCCCGCTTCTTCGTCAAACCTAGAAACTGCGTTTTTTTTTTTTTTTTTTGCAAGTCGGTCCTTTTCTTCCGACATTTTTCTAGGGCAGATTTTATACACATCTGAGTGCTTTCACAGTGTCAGAGATTCACTGGAGAATCTCAGGTCAGCCGCCCCCGTTCAGAGGCTCAACAGTAGCTTCGCAAGCCTTTGAACTCCTACATTTGAGCTCGTAACTCGTACTTTATTTTTTTTAAGTACCCGTTTAATTATTCACCTCAGACCTAAGCAGTAATCCAGAGTAGGCCAGTAGTAGTCCATGCTGAAGGGCCAATCAGTAATCCTGCATGGTCACATACAGTCAGCTGTAGCCTCACTCATGAATGTTGGACCTCACAGATTGCTACGTTGACCAATTGCACGCCAGCACACTCATCTGTGGCATATTAAAAAATAAATACATAAAAAATAAAAATTGAGCTGGCCTGCTGCTAATATTGCAAATTAGCTGCATTTTGTAAACTGAATGTAGACTAAATCGGTATATTTTTCAGCATAAATATTTCTGGCAAACCCCCAAAACCCTCACCCCCACCTGGCAACAATTCTGCCTGTCTCAAGACACTTATCTGACGCCATTTTGGATTTTGGAAACTGGACATATACAGACGGGTGACAAATTAAATGAAATTATCTTTCTCCATTGAATAAATGAGTGGAGAAACATAATGAATGCAGATGCTTCCATGCAGGTGTACTGCATAATTCAGTTAAGCAATTAGCATCCTATCATGCACTGTGGCATTTATAAAAATGCTGAGCAGGCCCAATTGACCTCAATTTTGAATGAAGATGGCAAGAGGAAAAGATCTAAGTGACTTTGAAAGATGATTCATTGTTGGGGCATGGATAGCAGGAGCTTCAGTCACAAAGACTGCTCAACTGGCTCCTGTTTCAGTAGGAGCAGTGACTAAAGTGACGTCTCTGTTTAGATCTATGGGAAAGACATTAGTTAATAGGGTCAGATTTTGTACTCAAAAGCACAATTTCATTGACTGTGATGCTTGTGCATTAGTGTGATATGTAAAGAAAGACAGAAGAGCAACTCTTCCTCAGGTGACTGAGATTGTCAAATCAGGAGGTGATCAGACTGTGTCAGCAAGAACAGCCTATCAACAACTACATAGAGAGGGATATTATAATAGAGTTACGGTGCATAAACCCCTCATTACTAAGAGGAATGCACATTTGAGAGTTCAGTGGTCCAAAACCATAGGCACTGATCTACAGATCAAAACACTAAATGAGGGAAAACCTTTTGAAAGAATGTTGTTCCATCCCTCCAGTAGAGTTCCAGAGATTTGCAGAATCTATGCCGAAGTGCATTGAAGCTGTACTGGCAGCTCCTGGTGGCCCAGCACCTTACTAAAACACTTTAAGTTGGTTTCTCCTTTAATTTTCCAGCCGTCTGTATGTGACTTCTCCAGAAACTAAATGTGCACTGCGCCATAATGAGGAAAGTTTTTGCAATTAAATTATTGCCGTAGCGGGAGCTGCATGGTTTGTAAAATCGTCGGTTACGACTGTACATTCTGTGCTTCTGCAATTATATAGTCTTCACATCTTCAGCTCTGCAGCAGTCCGTCTGGGTGGCTGACTGTGAAAAAAAAAACTGGGTTTACTGTACTGTGTGTGCGAGTGAGAGAGAAAGTGAGTGTGTCTATACCTGTGTGAGTGTGTATATGTGTGTGTGTGTACACTTGCGTATGTGTGTGTGTTTGCGTTTTGTGTGTGTGTGTGTGTGTGTGTGTGAGTGTGCATGCGTGTGAGTGTGTATGTGTTTGTGTGTGAGTGTGTGCGTGTGTGTGCATGTGTGTGTGTGTGAGTGTGTGCGTATGTGTGTGTGTGTGAGAGTGTGTAACTTCAGTACCCTGCTTGTGCATGCAGCAGAGCGCTGGGTTACTGATGAGCCCCAGGGGGCTGGGCTGTCATTGGCTGGCTCTGACACATGGGCCTTGGGAGGTCCTGTCTGGCCTCGGCTGCCCTGGAAGACTGATGGTCCGGCAGAACCGCTGCGCGCTTTTTAGCTGCAACAGATGGCGGGGGAGGGGGGTTCACCTCCTGCACAAATGCCCGTCGCACTGGCGTGAGCGACACTTGGGCCATCTGTGTGAGAATGCCGGCTCGGACACCCGTACCCAGAAGAGCCCACTTCCTGGGGATGTCTGCCTGTTTGCTGATTCACAAAGAACAGATCAGTCACTGCTAGACTGTTTATGCAGCATTACTTAAGAAAGTCAGGGGTGGACTACGGCTATTTTAGGATTAGACTGCAGACACATCTTTGTTAGACTGTATATATTACTGTCTGTAGGAATGTCAGGGGTGGACTGTAACTATTTTAATATTAGACCGTAGACGTATATCAGCTCGCTAGACTGTATATATTACTGTCAGTTGGTAGGTCAGTGGTGGACTATGGCTATATTAGTATTAGGCTATAGCTTTATTTCTGTTTGCAGGTTAATAGTTACACTATACATATTACAGTTTCACTGTAGCTGTTTTGCCATTAAGCTGTTAATGTTTCAGAGTTTGACTGTATTGTTAGTTGTCAGTTTAACTGTAGCTCTTTCATTTTTAAACTCTGGTGTTCCAGGTGTTTGGCTGGGACTGTTTCGTTGTGAAGCTGTTTGTGTTACAGTTTTCTGTTGCCGTTTTGTTGGTAAGGTGTATATTGTTGGACTGAGTTTGGGGAATTTGTCTGGAAAGTGGAAATCTTTTTTTCCAGATGCTGAGATCCATCATGCTGTCAGGTTTTATTAAGCTGCACTTAAATCTTCATGAAGAGGCCCGTATCTCAATATCATCCCACAGAGATAGATGGGAAATGTATTCATGCGGGGGGTGAATGAAAGAGTGAAGGTTTGTGTCACATCAGAATGTAAATATGGAGCAAACGTGATGTCCGAATGAGCACATGTGTATATATGACTGTGTGAGAGTGTGCATAAGTCAGAGGTGCACAACGCTGGTCCAGAAAGGCCGGTCCACATGCTGGTTTTTGTTCCAACCAGCCACCTCAGTCTTAGTTCTCGGACAGCTCTGTAATCTACGCTGATTCGCCCCTGTACTTGAGCACAATTAAATCTTTAGAACACACTTGCAGTCTGCAGCTGCAGCTGGCGCTTGTACAAATTTCAGATCAAGATATGACTGGGCTAATTAAATAATTAAGAACTGAAGTTGGCACAAAATCCTGAAACGGGTCAGCCCTCGTTGTGCACCCCTGGTATAAGTGTACGTATCTGTGTATGTGTTTGGAGGTGTAATTGTGTGTTTGTGCGTGTGAATGTGTGTGTGTGTATATGATTATGTGAGTTTGTGTATAAGTTTGAGGGTATGTGTATGTGTGTTAGCGTGTGTATGTGTGCATGCGTATGATTGTGTGTGTGCATGTGTGTATGTGTGTTTGTGTGTGTGTGGGTATGTGTATATATGATTATGTGAGTGTGCTTAAATTTAAGTGTGTGTGTATGTGTGTGAGTGCATGTATATATTTGTGTGTGCGTGTGTGTATGGCTGTGAATGTGTGTGTGTGCGTGTGAGCTTGAACAGAGTGAGCATACATCATTTTTTTACCTCAGGACCTTGTAATGAATGTGTTCATGATGAAAGCATTGAATATTTCTGCAGGACCCTGCAGGAGAGAGAGAGAGAGAGAGAGAGAGGTGTAATCAACACTTACCTGACGTGACCGGTGACGTGATGAGGTCCCGGTGATGCGACGCGATTCTTGGGAAAAAAAAGAAAAAACTCTGCTGTTGGCGGCTTTAGCCGCGCGTTCGGAACGCCTTCCGCCCCCCTGCTGCGCTGGCTAGCGCCCCGGCTCTGTTTCGTGAAAACTCTGGGGGAAGCGGGAAAAACAGCTCAGCACACCGCCGGGCGGGGGAGGCGGCTCGGCGCTTTCACACACGGGGCGGCCATTACGCGCAGCCGCCTAAAGACGCGCGCTGTTTATAAACCGCCTGTCAGGACTGCGGTCTGCGGTCGTCTGCGCGTTACTCACAGGCCGCCATACCGCAGGTAAAACATGAGAACCAGAACCCGACTGCTTTTCAGAGGTTTTCTGGAAAAGCCTTCCCTGTAACTCACACACACACACACACACACACACTCTCTCTCTTTCTCTTTCTCTCCTTTACACTTCGCACTGCATTAAAGCTGAATGGCCATTCTCACTTCAGTCCTGTCACCAGAGGTGGAGATGTCCAGTGGTCAGAAAGCAAAAGTCCTATCATGTTTCTCTTACATCAATGAACTCAGCCAGGTGGTTTCACTAATTAGTTTTTTCGTCCTGGCTGAAGAATTGTGCTAATTAGCAAACTAGGTGATTGGAACAAAATACTTGGGAGGATTTTCATTTTCTGAACCCGGATTTTCCACCTCTGACTGTCACCCCCTCCCTTCCCCACTTCCCTAAATCCATTTCCTGCTCTTACCCAACCCCTTCCCTCCACCCCTCGCCCATCCAAATGTATCGGAAGCTGGAAGATAAGGTGCGTCCCCAGGCACAGGGTAATGCCTCGGCCCCCCCAGTGTGTCTAATTTAATCGGCAACAGGAGTCATTAATAAGCATGGATTAAATGTCAACGGCTAGAAGACACTGTCCTGTCAGACTGGCACCATCCCAAAGAACAGAGAGAGAGAGGGGGGAGGGAGAGAGAGAGAGATGGGTGAGTGAGGAGAGAGAGACAGGGGGAGAGGGAGGGAGAGAGAAAGAGAGAGAGGGGAGAGGGAGGGAGAGAGAGAGGGGAGTTAGGGTTATAGAGAGGGAGAGAAGGATGGAGTGAGTTGGGAGAGACAGGTAAGAGAGGAAGAAGGATGGAGTGAGAGAGAGATAGTAGGAAAGAGGAGAGAGAGAGAGAGAAAGAGAGAGGAACATGCCATGTATATTGTTTGTGCAGTAGCAGGGGGCTCACTTCCTGTTTACAAATACATGTCGCTGAGCAGAGAAAATTCTCCCCTTATAATAACCAGGCAGAACAAAGTATATCCATGTAAGAAATAGGACTTATTTCTGCAGAAAGAGTCCGGCACTTACACACAACAAGATGAAGTCTGGGAATTTCCTCCCCTTGCTCCTCTCAAACAGAAGCTGGTTTTCACAGTGTGCCACAGAAGGAGCGACTCACTCGTTTTGCTGAGAGAAAGCTGGAGGGGGTTGAGGGGTTGGCGGGTGGACTTCGATCACTGAAGTGCAGGTTTTTACACGGACACATACATCAGCTGATAAATGTTTCTGGTTGAGAAATCCTCTTCAGGTGTTCTGGAGGGTTTTCCACGGCAGGTCTGATTCACCCAACAGCCACAATTCAAAGTGAGATATGTGGGTTTCAAATGGTGGTGACCTACCGGTGCAAGTGTAGTTTATGTCTGTACAGATGAAGGGCTTATTTTCTACCTGCTCTCAGGTTTGGTAGGTTTGGTTTTAATAATCGGTTACAACGTACCTGTTTTCCTTTTCCGTGAAAATATGGGAATCGGGATGAATAATTATACAAAGTATTACATGTATTACAAAGTGTGTCATGTTTGTCAAATTATATGTCACAACACTCCTTAAGTTTTTTGATAGAGGCAGGAAAGGTAGGAGAGACAGATTGAGAGAGACAGAGAGAGAGAGAAAGAGGGGGGAGAGGGAGAAATGAGGGATGAGGCAGAGAGGTATGCTCAGAGAGAGAATGAAAGAGAAAGTAGGAGGGAAAAAGAAAGAGAGGATGGGTGAAAGAGAGATGTGGAAGAGAGAGAGAGAGAGATAGGGACAGAATGATGGGGAAGTGAGAGAAAGGTGGGAGAGTTAAGAGAGTAAGAGCTTTAGACAGCTGGTTGGGTGAGTGTGGGAGAGAGACAGGTGGCTGCCCCCCCCCCTGCCCCTCTGCCCCCCCCCCCAACCCCCTCAGTGCTGCTGAAACTGTGTAATTAAGGGACATTATGCACATGAAACATCAGCCTAATGCACCAACCTCTGGAGAATATGCACACACACATGCACACAGACACACACACACACACATACACAGACAAACAAACACGCACACACAAATGCATGCACACACATACAAACAAACAAACAAATAAAACAAACACATACACACTTTTGGCATTTAACATTACACATTTACACCTTTGGCAGATGCTGTTTTCCAGACCGATTTTCATTCTTTACATAAAATACATTTAAAGACATGTTTATTTATGGCGCTGAATGCTGAGTGCTCTTTTACCCCCCACCTGGAAATCGAACCCGTAGCCTTGGTTAGAATTGCAAAGCAGGCTCCCTAATCACTATGCAGCCACCCCTGTTATGATGTGATGGTGGGAGTGTGCTTTTTTAAAACCTTGCTCTGTATTGTATTGGGTGTGGTGGTTATGGAAATGTGAGCACGTGTGGGTGACTAGTTAGTGTAGTACCGGATTGTTATGATTACTTTGTGTTCTTTACTGAAGATAATTGTGTATTTGCACTTCAGCATGCCTATTGCTTGTGCAACGCATATGTGGGAGTCAAATTTGGTGTGTACAGTGGTAGTGCATCTGTTTAATAATACTAAAAATGGAAACTCCAATTATGGTAGGTCAGTAGGTAGATAGATAGATACTGTAGATAAATAGATAGATAGAAAGATAGATAGATAAATACTGTAGATAAATAGATAGATAGATAGATACCTTTATTGTCCTCAAAGTGGAAATTCCTTTCCACAGCCAGTACACTCAACAATACATCACATAACATATAATATAATACAACCAGACGCTGCAACATGTATATACAAGAAAATCAGGCAAAAACATGAAATAATTGTGCAAATAATCACAGAGTAATGCACACACAAGAGACATACAGTACATAAGGGAGAGCGCACATCCAATAAAGGATTAGCAGTACATACGTAAATCCATCTGTTCAGTAATCTGCTAAAATGCCTGAACACTGCTGCTTCAGTACTGACAGTAGGACCTTGACCTGCCTCTTTATTTACCTATTGCTGAGCTACGGCTGGCTATCAAGGTAATGCATATACATTCTCACTGCCAGGCAGCAGTTACCGAGATGGACCAGAGGTGTCACTGTTGTGCAGTGAGATAGCGAACACCCTGCTAACAGAAACAAGTCCTTTGTGGCTGATGTTGAGATCAGTTGTCCTTGCCCTATGCTAATGTCCACACTAGTGTTCTCACGATTTGACCCAGTCTATGATATATATCACTAAGTCACCTAATCATTTAAATACTCATACTAATTTAGTAATACTGACACTAATTTAATTTAACTGGCCTATACATTAACTGCCTTAGAGCTGAGTGACCAGGAGAGTGGGATCTCTGGACAATCAGTGACATCAATCAGTTGGTTGACTGTCAGGTAGAAATAAAAGCTGCAACTCTGCTAACCTCCAGGGTCAGAATTGAGTAGCCCTGGTGCAAAGAGACTGTGTGACACAGGCAGTGTGCAGACAATAATACATGACATCCATTCATCCATCCATCCATCCATTATCTATACCCACTTATGCTTGTCAGGGTTGTGGGGGGTGCTGAAGCCTATCCCAGTGTGCATTGGGCGAGAGGCAGGAATATACCCTGGACAGTTCGCCAATCTACCGCCGGGCACACACACCATTCACTCACACACTCATACCTATGGGCAATTTAGAGTCTCCAATTAGCCTACCTGCATGTCTTTGGACTGTGGGAGGAAACCGGAGTACTTGGAGGAAACCCACGCAAACACAGGGAGAACATGAAAACTCCTCACAGAAAGACCCAGGCCCAGATTCAAACCCAGGACCTTCTTGCTGTGAGGCTACAGTGCTCTGTAATACATTTTCTTTCCTATTATAAAAAAGTAATTTGAGATTTCCTGTTTTTGTTTGACCGTGTATTTTTATTCCTATGGCAAATAAGCAGGGCGAACCACTGAGGCCATATGAAAATAAACCCTATCTGTTTATGCAAATTAACCGTTACACTTTACTAATCTCTGCCCCCTCTGCCGGCTTTCATTAAGATAAGGTTCTAACCGCATAACGGTGATTTGATGACTGGGGATTTGTCTCTGTTTCAGACTTCCAACTTCCTGTCGTGCATAGCTATTGCTGGGCTAAAGAAACGGAACAGAGCACGACAACGCCGCAGCGATTATTTAAAAAAATACAGAAACCTTTATCAAGAAATACAAAATATCATTTATTTAACCGCATGCAACATAGCGGGGAAAAAGATTGTTTTGCAAAGATGTTCAAGTCACTCAGTAAAAAAAGAGATGGGAAAATTGTATTGCATGCAAAGCATGTGCATGTGTATGCATATATATAACAAATACATTCATGTTCGCCATCACTAGGAATTCAAAACTTAGTACATTTACGCATCTCTCTTCTCTCTCTTTATACACACACACATATATATATATATATATATATATATATATAGGTCAAGGTTAAGTGCTCAAGGGTACAATGTCAATGTCTTTGCTGGAAATGGAACCTGCAACCCCCCAGTTCCAAGCACAGTTCCCTTAACATTCCCACTGCATTACTGCTGCACCAGGGCCCTAGTAGCTCCCAAGGTGACCTTGAACCGCATCCAGAGCCCATTACCACTTCCTTTAGTGTGTTGCCTCATCGCCGAGACACACGCTAAATATTTAAGGGCCCAAACCGGTCCTTTGGGGTGGAGTCGGATTGCCCGTCCTCCGCCCTGTGACCACGGCAGGCCTGCTGTTGTTCTCTCCCTTGCCTCTGATGCTGTGGTCTTTAAATCTTTTATGAAGCTAATCAGGGAGTCTGCCCAGGTTCCATCAACATTTCTCCTCAGCTCGAGTACTCTTTTCGCCCCCTTCCTTTCCAGTTTTTTTCCCTTCCTTTCCAAAGCCTAGTTCAGAAAGTTCATTTCGGCTACTGCCGAAGACCCAAACTCAACGCTCAAATGTAATTACGCGTCAGTGCTAAAGGACAACGTTCATTCTGACTCAGGCTGTTGTCGGCAGAAGCTGAGAGGCGAAGAGGCAAAGATTAACCTCTCCTGTTCTGCACAAGCCTGTAAAGAAAACCACTCCATTGCCTGCCCTAAGGAGGCTCCTGCTCTTTAATCACCAGCTCTGAAGAAGACCCTCACTTTATTATCACCTACTTGAAAAACAGCCTCCAGATCTATAATTCCCTGCTCTGAAGAATACTCCAGCTCTCTCCCTGGTTTTAATGGAGCCTCTTCAGCCATTATTGTTAACTTGAAAGAAAACTGCTATATTACTCACCGTTTTTTTGTTTCACTGTTTCCTGTTCTAAAGATGACTTCAGCTCCACCATTTCCTGTTCTAAAGATGACTCCACTGTTTACACAATATCCATTTTTGTAAGGACGTCATGCCTCACTAAAAACAAATGATTGTTGTGAAAGTTGGAACTGGCCACAGTTTAGTAATCTACAGTAATACAGTTTAGTAAAAAACTTCTTAATCTAAAATGATTCATATGTGGAAAAAGCTTGTCAGGACATGCAGTAATGTAGCCCTGGATAATATCTAACAAGCTAACATAAACTGTTCTCACAATGTTACTGGAATGTCAATGTCATAAAATTGGAAATACGGCGCAACAACATTGTGAGAACATTGTTTTTTTTGTTAACTGGGTAGTTTGTTGGCGAAGGGCGCAGCTGTATGTGCTGAATGGCCTGTTCTTCTCATTTTGTATGCTTGCAAATGTGCACTGCCACTGCAGTGCCACATATAATAACGACCATTCATTTATCAGCATTAATGCACTGACTGTGTGATCAACATTTACATATCCAATAGCCCCGAGAGAGGGGGCTCCGTGTATCCAGGTACTGGCTACAAAGGTAAATTTTGGCAGGTGCAACACATGAGCGGGTTGTTTTCACTCAGTTTAATTAGTTTTCAGGAGAACAGCTGCATGACCATAAGTAACACAATTAGCCATCTCTCTGGCTGGCTCTCTCTGTTTCTCTCTGTCTCTGTCTCTCTGTCTCTCTCTTACACACACACATTCACGCACACATGCTGTCATCTCACAGCGAGTTTAAATCCTGACCGAGGGCCTTTGTGTGTGGTGTTTGTATGTTCTCTCGGTGTCTGCGTGGGCTTCCTCTGGGTACTGTTGTCAGTTGCTATGAATATGTGAGTGAATGGTGTGTGGCCCCTGCGGTGGATTGGAGACCTCTCCAGGGTCTGCCTCTCACCCAGTGCATGCTGGGACAAGCTCCAGCCGTACCACCCCACACATCCCCCGCAACCTTGACCACTGGTCAAATACATATTTTGATACTTTGTGAACTTTACCCACTGTTTTGGTGATGATGTCCTACGTATGTATAACTGAACAACTGAACTATGAACAACTGTCCTAACTGTCCTGAACTGTCCTGTCCTAACTGTCCTTAACTATCTGTCCTTAAATAAACGTCCTTAAATATCCAAACTGGACATGGACAAAGAGAGTGATGTGGACCTTTTGGCATGTTTCCAGTCCTGTTGTGACTATGTGAGTGCACTGTAAAAAAAAAAAGTTAAAATCCTCTAAATTTTAAGACAACTTTCTCCACTTAGATAAAAAAAAATGAAATCCAGTTATGCCAACTAACATTTACTAGTTCAGAAAACTTACATTGTTTCTAACAATGAAATTTAAGTTTTCCCAACAAAACAACTAATGAATATTCGTTGGTAAAATGACTTAAAACTCTAAGCTCAAAACATTTAGTGAAGTATGTTGCCTTGACATTTTGAGTCTTTCAAGTTTTATTTTGGAGCGTGATCTTGGGTCTGCAGTACTAAGGATGACAGCCCTGCTGTTGGCTGAGCTCTCGTGACAGAGTGATAATTCTCCTCTTTCTGCTCTCCGTCTTTCTTCTCCCGCTAATGGAATTACCTGCCACCGCTTGTTCTCTCCCCCGCTGTGATCCGTGACTCGTTCCGGAGGTGCCAAGCTGCTTTCCTTCCTTTCTGTTTCATTTTTCTTCCCTCCCAAGTCAGTCGTTAATCTTTAGAAGCAGGGGGGCCAAGACATGTGTATGTACATTTATAAAAAATAATAAAATAAAATAAAAACCAGTAAAAATGGTCTCTGGGCTCAAGTTTGATGGTTCAGGCTTATTGCTTCTCAGGAACGGGAGCAGGCACTGTTATGCAGAGCACTTCACACAGCTTGCATTCTAAACACAAAAATTCATTTATACGACTGGATACTTTGCCGAAACCGTTCAGGTTAAGTGCCTCGCTTGAGGGAAAAACAATGAGCGAAGCAAGACGGTGGCCCCCGGTTACGAGTCAGCTTTGTACACTGCCAGCCTTCACGATGCCACGAAAGATGAAATGGAGCCTTTTTGTCCTGAGGAATCAACACGCGAATCGAACGTTAAATCGAATGTTGGGAGCAAATTTGACACTGATAGAATGAAAGTTTGCCCACGCATGTGGCAGCACTTCTCAGAAGTCTGGTAATATCTTAAGTCTGATAAATCTGATATATAAGTATATCTAGGAGTCTTCTCCTTCCGGAATGAGCTCTTGGTGTCTGTGACGAATGCGTGAACCGTTCTATATCATTCCTGTTTTTGTTTTGTCTTGCGAGGCAGAGGTTCCTAAAACTGTGGATCTGGGACCAATTGCAGGGTTGCCAGAGGGGTGTTGTTGAGTTGGTTTGTACCTCTAAACGTTCACGCACTGGTCAAACCAAATTCTGCACAGTAAAATGTCCTGATATTCAACTATAACAGAGTACATTTGGTCTCACTCTGGCTGCAAGTGTCGAAGTAACACTGGACAATTTATTGTGTGTAATGGTGCCGGTGAGGCTGGTGGACATGCTTTGTTTTCTGATACACATTGAAAGAAAATTATATATTTGAGCGCATATTAGGTTAAATTCTGAAGTTGTTTTGAAGCACAATTTGGTTGATCACAGGAATTATTCAATAAATGAAAGATCATACAGATTATATTACACAGATTAGACTGTATAATAAGTGTATTTAAAAATGCATCCGCTCGTTAAGTGCTGCTGAGTAGGGAAGTTTGGGATGCCCTGATCTGTGTGAAATGCAGTACTGTGCTACGTTTCTTTTTGTGAATTTCTAAAAAAAATAAGAACCCCTGGGAGAAACGTGACCTGCATTCACTCAGCTGAGTTAGAAATGAAACACAAACCATTATGTAAGCGACACACTGCAATACGTTTTTGATGACCCAACCCACTTCTTTTAACAGCTTCTTAAACATAGTTTAACCTGTTCTCAAACATGGAACTCAAGCAGCATTAGTAACATATAACTCTGGAAAAAGTTTAAAGACAGCCCCATATTTTTTGAATAAGAACCAGGGGTTACTCTTGTTTAGTTTGCATTATTCAATTTATAACAACACTATATTTTTTAGATCATCTGACTGCCCACTTTCGACAAATGATCCTTCATAAGAGCTATATAAATTCATCATAACAGCCTTATAACTCCTTCATAACAGCTATATAACTCCTTCAGAAGCAATAAAGGCTTGTAAAATAATGCTGTGATAAACATATTTTCTGGGAAGTGTCACACTGAAGGAAACAAATGTCAGCAGCAAATGTCTACAGCAGACACGCTTTGACAGTGACCATGAGGCACACCGGAGCTCGTTCAGAATTTAGAATTTAACTGACATTCCAAAGATTCTTTAGACTCACCGGATTCCCAGCTCTGCTCTCTTAACACTGATTTTCCTTTGTCTTCTGAAAATCCATTTCTAAAAGTCCAGTACAGTGGCAATGGATAGTATGTGCTTTAACACTGCAACAGAAACTTCTGTTACCAACCAGGACCTCCTGTAGGTAGGAAGCACTGAGGCCTAATTGAATATAGAATCCAAGTATCTGGTGAGTGTGTAGAATCTGGGTCACTCCCTCTCAGGTCATGTGTCACCTGTGACATCACCAGAGTCAACTGGGAAAGTGCTTAGAAACCATGGAAACGGGAGGCAATGACAGTTTACAATTTTGTGACTACAGTGCATTATGCTTTCTTAAAAATATGGATCTTTCCGTGTCACTGGCTAGTGTTGCGTGACAGTTAAGCATGAGGTCTGTGACAGTGACAGATGCCTGGAATATGGCTGTCTAAACATCTACTATAATACTGGATTCATAGATAAAATCATAGTTTGTCAGATATACAAATTTAGTATACAAATATTAGTTGTACCTAATAATGGGGGACTACTACTAAGGCTACTACTAATAACACTACTATTACTCCTAATAATTAACACTATTTTAAAAAACGTAGCCTCTGTTTCTAGGGTCATAACCTTACAGTACTTGACTAGATTTAACAGCCTGGCGTGAGACCCACCAAAATTCTGGGGATGTGTTCGGCTAATAAACCAGTGATCTGTTACTTTATGTGCCTGGTGTCTGTAGGGTGGCAGAGGGACACATCTCCTCCAATCAGTGGCAGTGGCATGCGGTATAGAAAACAGTCAGTATCTCACTGAAGAATATGCAGTCTTCAGCTTCAGAGTTTCCACAAGGGCAATTTTTATTTAAAAAAAAAAAAAATCTGAATCGTTTAAAATATAAAATATATAAATATATACACATGAGTATGGATAACATCAATACGGGCTGAATACTGAGGCTGATAACTCTGAGATTGTGTGTCCCAGAAGCTCGGGGAGGCCCTCCGTGTCCCGCTGTACTAATATCCGCTCTTTCAGGACCTCGGCGAGCTCTAAAAAAAAACAAACAAACAACAAAAAAAAAAAAAAACTGGCAATCTGCTTTGACACAAGCTGCTTCCCTGCATCTTTGGCTTTCTCTCTGCTGTCGCTACCGTGGCAACAGTTTGTAATAACTGCTGGGGTTGCTATGGTGCTACCCTTTAAATACAGCAGGGTTATTTTTTTATTTTTGTTTGCATACAAATTGCTACTGTTAGCTGTGGCAGTCAATGCCCCTCTGTCCTCCCATCACCTCCTCAAATATGTCATATTTAGACACATAAATTACCATACTCTGTGACTCATCCAGTAAAGGCACTATTCCAGTGTGTGGATGTGCCCCACAATCTGGTATCTGTTAAGGCTCTGTTCTTGTGTGTGGATGGGCCCCATGGTCAGGTATCTGATAAGGCTCTGTTCCAGTGTGTGGTTGGGGTCCATTGGTCTGGTATCTGTTGAGGCTCTGTTCCAGTGTGTGGATGGGGTCCATTGGTCTGGTATCTGTTGAGGCTCTGTTCCAGTGTGTGGATGGGGTCCATTGGTCTGGTATCTGTTGAGGCTCTGTTCCAGTGTGTGGATGGGGCCCATAGTTTGGCATCTGCTAAGGCACTCTTCAAGTGTGTGGATGGGGCCCATGGTCTGGTATCTGTTAAGGCACTGTTCTAGTGTATGGATGGGCCCCACAATCTGATATCTGTGAAAACACTTTTTGATTATAAATGGGCCTCTGTGCCTTCTTGGTGACACCACATTTTTGTATTCCTGAAAATGACACTGCTTTTGCTGTAAGTCACTCAAGATACTCACTGCTGTTACAAGTGCTTGTAATGTAATGTGCACAGTGCAGTGCAAGTATTTTATGAAATACATTCACACTCACAACCAGGCATTGGCACCACTGTGCACTGTGAGGTCATGTCCAGAAAGTATACATGTAATTTGAATCTGATGGAAAGCTTGGGAGAGAGAGAGAATGACACGCTGTAGGGAGTGGAAAAGAAGTGTAATCAATGAGAAAGAGGCAGAGGGAGGGAATGAAGGAGGGGAACAGTGAGAGAAAGGCGGTGATGTGGAAGTATGAGAATTTTCAAATTGTACATTCTCATATAGATACTCCTATCATTATTTTTTAATAAAGCTGGTCATACTGAATTAGACCTGCTTCTTCTTCTTCTTCTTCTTCTTGCCAATAGCAAAAAGGGAAAACGAAATGAGGGTTTCCAGTGTTATCCATTCATCATAACATAACAAAGTATTTATTATACATTTATTCAGTAAATATTTTCTTACATTCATGTAAATGCTTCATACATTTAACATGCATTTTATGTGCGTAGAGCAAGGCTACTCAACTCCAGGTCCTGCCGGCTGAAATGTCTTTCCTGTATTTGCTCCGACCATGCGCTACATCACCAGATTTCACCAATGAGCTCACATCCTGAACTGAAAATAATCAGTGAAATCAGGTGGTGCAGTGCGTGGTTGGAGCAAATATGTGCAGACAACTGGAGTTGGGTAGTGCCGGTGTAGACAATGCTTAGTAAATGTTTGGACACATTTAGGTAATGAAAGGTATTTTATCTTTTTGAAAAAATGTAGTAATGTGAAAAAAAAATCAGTCAGTGTAGGCAAAACATTGGGGGGTGTGCGGGCACTCTAAAATAGGTGCTTTTTATTTTGCATTTTGGCACCCCATGTCAGAGTCCACCAGACAAAAAAGGCAGCTGCAAGGGGGAGGGGGAAGGGGGGGGGGTAACATACGTCTAACTGGCTCCAGGAAACCAAATTAAACAACAAATTGAAAATCTAGCAGGCTTTGAGGAGAGAAGTGTTCACTGGCAGAATATCACGAGCAGGCGACAGAGGTCAGAGTCGCAGGTGCTCAGTAATGATGTACAGATTACTGCCGTGGTGCTGGAACAGACCGGCGTTAAGAGACCCTATCAGCCAATCAAAACCGTCCGTGTGATTGCAGCAGTCTGGCAGAGAGAGACTCATGGGCCCGCTGCCCCCCTCCTTTTCTAACCCCAAAACACCCCTCTGCTGGAAAATACTTCCTCTCTCACACACCCAGACACTCCTCATATCCTCTGCGCCCAGCTCTCTGATCCAAGGGCTCAGGCTTTAATCGTCTGTAACTGATCCCGTCGTGGAGAGACACAACTGGGTGAGACCTGTGTGCGCGTTTATGTCTGCGTCTCTGCGTGTCTGCGTGTGTGCGCTTGTGTGTGTGTCTGCATTTGTGTCTGTGTTTGTGTGTGTCTGTGTGTATGCATGTGTGTGTGTGTGTGTGTGTCTGTGTGTGTGTGAGTGTGCGTTCCTCATTAATCTGGGAACAATGGCATCTGGCTTCTCGACACGCACCTGGCCTCTGACAGGTGGACAGATGTTTTTTTTTTCCTTGTCCTTGTCTACATGACACACACTCTAATTTGGTGCTTAATTAAAGGCGAATGTCCTGTGGTAATAAGCTAGAGTGCATGGGCCGGAAGATCAATAGGAGTGGAGTACACCCGTCCCTCTGTCCCCCCGTCCCCTTCTAAAGTGGACAGAGACATAGACAGACAAACAGTCAGACACAATGTTAACTGACCATACACTGAAACAGCCACTGACATAGTGACTACCCAGAGCGACAGACAGACACACCAACAGGTTGCATATGCTTCAGAGAAAAGAGGCGTATGTAAAATGTCTCAGTATCATATCAGTATATATTAGTAAGGGCTGAAGCTCAATCAATCGGTTAAATAAAAAAAAAAAGATTTGTTACAATGCCCTTCGCAGGACCCCTCAACCCGAACCCCCACAGAGCAACCGGGAGGCCCTAGCAGCAAGAATGTCTGTAATGTAATGTAATGCCTTCAATGTAATGTAATGTAATGTAATGCCTGTAATGTAATGTAATGCCTGTAATGTAATGTAATGCCTGTAATGTAATGTAATGTAATGCATAAAGAACGAAAACACGGGAGGAACCAGACTCAGTGAGGGCGACCCATCCTCCTCCGGCCGGCTCAGGGTGTGTGCGTGTGTATGTGTGTGTGTGAGTGTGAGTGTGTTGGTATGTATTAGTGTGTGTGTGCGTGTGTGTGCGTGTGTATGTGTGTGTGTGAGTGTGAGTGTGTTGGTATGTATTAGTGTGTGTGTGTATTAGTGTGTGTGTGTCTGTTGTTTTTGCTGTCCTCGTGTTTGTGGTAGCGGGACTTTCCTCGGCTGTTACAGGGACCAGAGACGGTGTGGCGGCAGCCGCGTTTCCCACTCAAAGCATCTGGAGCCGTTTGCGTTTTGATTAGCGCTGATAAACAATGAGCGGCACATGCGCGGGCGGGGCCGCTGTCTGCCCACACTCTCTGTCTGGCAGCTGCAGGACTCCGCTTCCGGAATTCTGAATGAGAGCTGCCCCCCGCCCCCCCCCCAATGGAAATGGAACATACTACAATATATGATCAATATGTGAACCTATGTGAAAAATACAATGAAAAATACATTTAATACAGAGAAGTATAATATATTACTGCATCTTAAAGTGGCAACAATTTGTATACTTGTCAATACACCATGAAATGTTGCGATATATATTGATAATATATTTAGTTATGTATATTTTACAATATATTCCAGCTGCATAGCTCTAGATGTGAAGAACGTACATGCCAGGTGTGCTTTTGATGAGAAAGCAAAGAGCTGCTTTTGTAGATCATCTTTAAATATCCAGTGTTAATTCAACTCTAACAGAGCACGTATGAGTCCAATAGTAACCATACAGTATGTACTCTGTATGAGTTGATTTAACACTGAACTGTCTTGATTTCCTCTTCCACTGAGTGGCAGCTGGACCATGACCTGTTCTTATAAATATACCTTAACTCTATACAGGAGATTAACACAGCCATAGCTGATTAACACAACTACAGCACACTAACACATGTGAGACTCATCTGCATATGAGACTAACATGTGTTCATGTGTTGTAGTTGTGTTAATGTGCTACAGCTGTGTTACAGAACATTAACATAGCTATAGCACACTAACACAACTACAGCACACTAACACGTGAGGCTCATCTGCATATCTACGGCACATTAACACAGCTGTAGTACATTAACACAACTACAGCACACTAACATGTGATGCTCATCTGCATATATACAGCACATTAACACAGCTGTAGTACATTAACACAACTACAGCACACTAACATGTGATGCTCATCTGCATATATACAGCACATTAACACAACTACAGCACATCAACACATGTGAGGCTCATCCACATATCCACACCACATGAACACAGCTGTAGTACATTAAAACAACTACATTACACTAGCACGTATGAGGCTCATCTGCATATCTACAGTACAGCACATTAACACAGCTGAAGCACATGAACACAAGTACAGCACACTAACACGTGAGGCTCATCTGCATATCTACAGCACATTAACACAGCTATAGCACACTCACATAACTTCAGCACACTAACACACGTGAGGCTCCTTAAGGAGTACAAAGCACAAGTACATCACTCCTGCGCATACCCAACCGCGTAAAGCCGCCAAACCAGCGCATAAACAGCCGCCCATCAGCGTGCGTTTGATCGGCCTCAGTGTTGCCGTGGAGAGACGCACAGGAACCCGCGCGACGGGGGAGAACGGCCTGCTTCATGCCTCCATCTGTTTCAGGGGCTCTGGCTCTCCCCTCCAGTTCTGCAAACCTGGCCGTTTAAATATAAAAGAACCCCCCAGAAAGATTCGGGAATGCGGACTGGGGGCTGTTGATAGCACGGAGCTGGAAGTGAACGGAGGGCACCGGCATCGCCTGGCTTCTCTATCCATTAACGAGCACCAGATAAGGCGTAGAGTTAATTAAAGAGCATGATTAATTACATGTAATGATTACTTATAAAACTTCTGTTCGTTATTAGGTACACGGAGCGCTTGCTGGGGACAGCGGGGAATGGTGTGTGTGTGTGTGTGTGTGTGTGTGTGTGTGTGTGTGTGTGTGTGTGTGAGTGCGTGTGTGAGTGTGTGTGTGTGTGAGTGTGTGTGTGTGTGTGAGTGTGTGTGTGTGTGTGTGTGAGAGTGCGTGTGTGAGTGCGTATGGTTGCACTATAATGGTCTGTTTTGAGTATGCACACAGGGCGCTGGAGACTAGGCTATATGTAGCTGTTATTAGTCTGTGTTTTCATGGTACAGCATAAGAAAATAAGTATATTTTATAAATATACATAATGAGGAGAACAGTCTGTTCAGCCCATCTAGAACATAAGAACATTAGAATACATAATGAGGAGAACAGGCCATTCAGTCCATCTAGAACATAAGAACATTAGAATACATAATGAGGAGAACAGGCCATTCAGCCCATCTAAGCTCATCATTCACCTACGATCTAGAGCAGGCATGGCCAATGCTTCCTCACAAAGGGCTGGTGTATGAGCAGGTTTTTGTTTCTTACCCTTGGCTTAATTAGCTAATTACCCGCTAAATGCTTCATGTGGAGACATAAAACAAAACAGACTTCAACTGAGATTTAAAAGCTTATCAAAAAATTGAGTTATGATGTTACATCAGGTGAAACATTGGGCTCATTAAATAATTAAGTGTGACAAATTTGATTTGAAAGCAGGAAATGGGTATGACTTCCTTGCCTAACCCCTGGATTAGAGAGCATCCAGCACTTCCTCAGGCCTGGACTTCAACACCCACAGGTCTCTGCCTCAACTATGTGGCCTTGATGAGCCGTTTTGCGCTTCCACAACTTAAAGGTGAAAAGAATAATACTTTTTTATTGGCAGCTCAGAATCGACTCTTCAGCTAATTTCTTTTACCTTCTTCTTCCAGAAGAATCCATCAGAAGAATCTTTTGTAATCAACTTTACAAATCCCCTCTTTGATTGGATTTCCTTCTTTTTATTTAATTTTCTTCTTTTCGTGTTGTTTCCTGTGAGTGCTTTTGGCCCGGTGATTTATTTATATGGCACTAGCATACTTTTAATCACTAGCATGTTTTTTTTGCAGATTACTTTTCGCCTCCATATTACTTTTTGGTTTTTTTTTTTCTTTTATGTTATAATTACAACCTTTTCTTGTTCCTCTCAACTCTCTTGTGATTTTGTGCGTTTGCATATTTTGAAATAATTTTATAAATACATTATTATCAGGATGATGATAAGGATGATGATGGGTATAATAATAATAATAATAATAACCATCATCATCATCATCATCATCATAAGACAGAGGTCAGTGACTAAGTTTGTTGTCAGGCCAGATTTTTTCAAGTTACTTTCAGGTGGAATATAGCCTATCAACTAACAGGCCTACCTACATGACAAATTGCATAAATTAAGTCTGATAAAATCGCCAATGTCCTCTGAATTATTGTTGCATCTCAGGCCATTGCTTGGTGATGATTTTGGGGAATATGTTGGACAGACTGTCAGTGTGTCATAATTAGGCTACTAGGATACTGTAGATAACCAGTGCTGGGGAAGCTGCTCTGAACATGTAGCTACCAATTACTCGACAGTGGAAGGAGTTAAGCAACAGCACAGCTATCAACAAGAGAAAAGTAGTTAATTAAACTGTCGCTGCTTTAAAAAAGTGGTTTACTGCGCCGAAGCTATTTTGTGAAGAAACATAAATTAGGCCACCTAAGCAACATGCCGGACGTTGGCTAATGTTCTCACTCAGACCCACTTTAAATAACATAAAAATTAATTTGTAAGTTTGTTTAGCTACATGTTTTTTTCAAATTGACTTCAGGGGAGTAATGATCAACATAAGTTTTCATGATTTTACGTTGTTCAGTTAAAAAAAAACAAAATCTAGCCTTAGCTTACCAGACACATTTCTGGCACTTGCTAATTTGCGACTTCATGAATTCAAAGCAATAAACTTGCCAAGTTAAAACCCGGTAAAACCCAAGACCTAGCGGCCAACAACCTTCATCCCACGGCTATGGTTCTGCAAACTCCAAGATTTCACACATGACACGATTTCATCTAAAGACTGCAGAGGGAAAATGATAGGGGATGGAAGTACTTGCCGCACACATTGATTTTACCAGACCTCATTTTCACACCAACCTGCCAGAGCCACTCAATGTTTCACACGGCAACTCGAGACAGTTGTGTGGACCAAAATGCCTATTTTATTTGTTTATTTATACGTGTTTATTTAGCAATTTATGATAATTTTATTAAGCTAATCTTGCTTCCACGACTTAGCCCAGGAGGAAATGTAGCTCTGTCCACACAACCTCATTTTGAATTTTACCAAATATTTTTTTGCGAGGGGGGGGGGGGATTTGATTCAGTGGGCCAAAAATATTTCTAAAGGGGCCAGATTTTTCCCATGGGCTGCCAGTTGCCAACCCAGGCCCTGGAATATATAATGTGACAAAACCATTTCATTAAATGGTTGCGGTATCTGTGGTCCCTCGGTGTGTAACAGATCCGGCCTGGAGTGACAGCCAGTGGCTGGCCTTGATATGATCCTGTCCCAGCAGGATCCCTCTACCAGTCCCAATAACCCCCCCCCCCCCACACACACACACACACCCCGGGCGTGGCTGGGACCTGCCACAGACTGTGAGTTCCCCTGCTGCACTCACATCAATCAGTGGGAGAGAGGGAGAGGGAGAGAGAGAGAGAGAGCCCACCACTGAACCATCCTCCTTCACCCCCAGCACCTTTCACTGAAGCGGACAGACAGTAATATTCAGTTGCTTTTGTACTGCCCACACTAATGTTTGTGTGTTTTTCTGTGTATTTTTGTACGATCGTTTTGTACATACGGATTCTAGCAAATGTAGTTAACATTACCATTCTTTTCTTTTTATGACAGTTATCCATACCGTGTTGCTTTGGTAACATTGGAGGCCTTCCCAAGGCCAAAATAAAATGGTGTTTATTAGGTGATGCCTCCTTTTTTATATTTAAAGTTGGTGTGCCGCCATCTTCATAGCTTTATACTCTAGTCTTTTATTCTCAGTGGAATCCTTCTTGTCATGCCAATAAAGCACAACTGAAATTGAGAGAGAAAGAGAGAGACAGAGGCCACCGCTGGACCACTCTCCACCTTCCCCTAGCACAGTTCACTGGAGCACTTCATATGAGGAGGAAGAGGAGGAGGAGGAGGGTTTGGGTGGGGTCGGAGTGGGGGGGTCTTGGTGGTGGCTGTGATTAAGCAACTCCCAGAGGACTGGAAGGATTAAAGATTAAGAAGCGAGAGAGAAAAAGAAAGAGGAAAATGGCAATCTCACTCAGACGATGAAGATAATGGAGCACAACAAAAGCCAAGAGAGGAAGACGGAGAAGCAGACGACAAGAGAGAAATGGAGAGAGAGGGGGGGAGAGAGAGAAATTGAGATAGAGAATGAGAGCAGGAGAAAGAGGGAAAGAGAGGAGGAGAGAAAAAGGAGACAAATGGCAGTGAATGAAATGCAGAAATGTGTGCTGAAAGCTTAATAACCCACTGAGACAGATTTACAGATTAGTGCACCGCTTTACTGCAGATACTGGCTGTTAAATCCCCTGTAACCGGTGGCAATTTGGGGATTAACAGCCCCCTCAGAAGAAAGCAGGTTTCAGTGACTGAAACCGCTGGACACACACAAACACATGCACATACACACACACACACACACACACACATGCACACACACACACACACACTGACACACACACATACACACACACGCACACACACACACTGACACACACACGCACACACACACACTGCCTACACACACACACACACAGACTGACACACATGCACACACACACTGCCTACACACACACAAACACACACACACACACACTGACACACACACAAACACACACACACGCACACACAAACACACTTACACACACACACGCACACACACACATGGCCTACACATACACAAACACACACACTGACACACTTACATGCACACACACACACACACACACACACCTATAACGAGGGGGAGGAGGGGCGAGGGGGGACTAGTGATGGGGGTAGAGAGGTTCATCACTAATACGGTCGGTCAGGGGGTGCGGTGGGTGGAAGGGGTGCAAGTTTGATTCCCATACTAGCTTCCTCCCACCACACCCCTCCAGTGAGGTCCGTTCTCATGCCCGACACTCTTCAGTATCCACACAGCTGGCTGAAGAGATAAAGGCTAAAATCGGGAGGATATACGCTACACTAATCCCCCTGCGTTAGACCATCTGCTACGCTAGCACATTCCCTCAGGGAAAAAAAATAACAGGTGTGCAGGTTTGAATCCCAAGCACCGCCGCGCTGTTCCTGCGTCGGTACCCACCAGGGCAGGTTCTTGATAACACCGAACCGGCTTCATTAAACATCCAGGTGCGGGAACGGGCGATGTGTGAAAATTTACGCTAAGTACGCACCGACTTGGACGGGGGCATCTGTTGGGCGCACCTAACGTACGATATCCACCGCTGAGAGACTGCACGCTAACGGAAACATGTAACAGAGAGGTTGCAGGTTTGAATCCCAGTGGTGCACCTAAACTAGGGTTCTATAATTAAGGGAAGAAGAGCTAGTGCTTAAATGCATAATGTATGAATTTGTCTGCTCGGTACGTCCTTGCAGAATGGTAATGATCGCAGGTGGCTGTGGGAAGGATTGTGTTCATTCTATTGGCTGGAGCCCTTCTTTAATGAGTTCTGCTGGGCAGTGATTCGTCTCAGAGGGACCGAAAGGGAGGCTGTTTGATGAGCGGCTACATGCAGAGATAACAGGCTCTTTAATCGCTGGTCAGGTATAAGCAAACAGCACACAGATGATAATCAATAGCAGAGTCCTTGTGCACGGTAATGGGACAACAACGCAGCTATTAACCACTGTGGGGGATATGGATGACATGAACACACACACACACGCGCACACACACACAGACACACACACTGACACACACCAACACACACACCAACACTCACGCGCACACACACACAGACACACACACTGACACACACCAACACACACACCAACACTCACGCGCACACACACACACACACTCACACAGACACACACACACACACACGTACACACACACAATCTCACATACCCACATACACACACACACACACAGGCACAAAAACACACAGAAACAGAGACACACACACAAACACAATCTCACATACCCACACACACACACACACACAGGCACAAAAACACACAGAAACAGAGACACACACACAAACACACACACATACACACAGAGACACACACACATAGACACAGACACCCATACACACACGCACACACACACCCACAAAGCAACAGATACACACACACTCTCTCTCTCTCTGCAGCAGAGGTGGGGGAAGGGGCGGAGTTTTCAGGTGACTGACAGTCCTTAAGCCCACTGCCAAATAGCTGCACTGCGCTGGTCAATAAACTGGAACAGTACGATCCAGCCGAGCAGAATGCATCACCCCCAGCCTTCACCCTGCCCCTCCTCCACCTCCTTCCTGTCACCACGTTTTCTCTCTCTTTCATCTCTCTTTCTCTATCTGTTTCTACCCAACCCCGCCTCTATCTGTCTACCACTCTCTTTCTGTCTATCCCCTCTCTTTCCCTCTATTCCCATGACTGTCGCTGTTTTAAATGTTGCATCAGATGCAACTGATGTGCTGTTTGTAATTGGAGCCATGGGAATGGTAGGGGGGAAAAGTGTATGTGTGTGCGTGTGTCCATGCACGTGTGTGTCTGTGGTATTTTGTGCGCATACGACTGTGTGTGTGTGTGTGTGCATGTGGTTGTGTGTGTATGTGTGTGGGTAAGTGTGTGTCCGTGGTTTTGTGTGTGTGTGTGTGTGTGTGTGTGTGTGCGTGCGTCTGGTTGTGTGTGTGTGTGTGTGTGTGTGTGAGTGTGCACGTGTGGCTGTGTGTATGTGTGTACGTGTGGTTGTGTGTGTGGTTGTATGTGTGTGTGTGTGTGAGTATGCGTGGTTGTGTGTATGTATGTGTGTGTGTGTGTGTGTGAGTATGCGTGGTTGTGTGTATGTGTGTGTGTGTGTGTGTGTGCATGTATGGCTGTGTGTGTGTGTGTGACGTACATGACAGTCAAGGTCCTGACTCATTGTGCTCATTAAAGATCACAGGCACATTACTGGCCAGAGTAGCGACATTAGGTCTGTGCGCACCAGCATCCGTCTACAGCAGCGCTCTCTCAATAATGTCACCATTTTATATCCCATAACCGACCCCAGAAAATCTGCAGAGAGAGCGAGCCATAGCAGCAGAGAGAGAGACAGAGTGAGAGGGACACAGAGAAAGAGGGATATATTCTATATATGTACAGAGAGAGAGAGAGAGAGGGATGAGCCCCAATGTCCACCAAGGACAAAAGAGGAGATAAACAAATGGACGGGAGAGGAAGATTAAAGGACGAGGCTCTCCCCGATCTCTCATTAGCGGCAAACAGCAGTTCAAAAACACAATATTTTATAAAATATGTTGCTGAGAGAAGATTGTGAAATTGGCAATAAAAGGGGTGCGAAGCTGGAGTTTGCGGAGGCTGGCCTTGCAGAGTGTTATACGGCGTGGGAGGGCTGCGGTTATGAAGGAGTGATGACACTCCTCTCAGGAGGGGAGGGGAGGACTGGGCCAGGCGAGCACGGAGCTAGAGGTTAGGGGCTAGGTGTTAGAGGTTAGGGGTCAGGGTTTAAGGGTTAGAGGTCAGGGGTTAGGGGCTGAGGATTAGGGGTTAGGGGTCAAGGGTGAGGGCCTAGGGGTCAGGGGCTAGGAATAAGGGTTGAAGTTATGGGGCTACGGATCATGGGTTTGGGATTAGGGGCTAGGGGTTAGGGGCTATGGCTTTTTGATTAGGGCCTAGGGTTTAGGGGATAGAAGCTAGGGGTTAGGGATTAGGGACTAGGGTGTAGGGTTTAGGGGCTTCGGCTTTTGGATTAGGGGCTATAGTTTAGGGGTTAGGGTCTATGAATTTGGGATTAGAGGTTAGGGTCTGAACAAAAATATGTCTTACATTCTCAAAAAATATATACTCATAAAGAACAGGTATTCTAAATGCAATATATGTCAATGCTTCATCCATATTGCAGATATTAATTAAAACTATACTTAAAATATATACATAATGTATACTACAGGCATTACATTGGACTCAATTAGCAGATGTTGTAATCCAGAACAATCCGCACGCACACACACCCAAACACAGAAACACACACACATGAACATGCACAAACACGCACCCACACACACACACACACACACACACACACACGCATATGAACACACACACATACACACATAAACACACACCCACTATTGAGAGAGAGAAGGGAAAAGCATAAACTCCCCACTTTTCTCTTTCTCACCAAAGAGCAACAGGCCCTAAATAAAGTAGTCAATAGTGGATTCTGTGCTGCAGAGTACTGTGCGTGTATGTGTGTGTATGCAGGTGCTAATGTGTGTGTGTGTGTGTGTGTGTGTGTGCAGGTGCTTGTGTGTGTGGGTGCGAGCATGTGTGTGTGTGTGTGTGTGTGTGTGGTGTGTGTGTGTGCAAGTGTGTGCAGGTGCTTATGTGTGTGTGTGTGCGTGTGTGTGTGTGTGCAGGTGTTTATGTGTGTGTGTGTGTGTGTGTGTGTGTGTGTGAATGAAAGGTAAAGCCCTACAGTTGCTCGCCTCCTCTATCTCTTCCTTGCTGTCATTCGGCAGATAAGAGCAAGAGCCCCTTCCCCCCCCCCAGCCTGCCCCCCGCCCCCCCAGCTCTAAGCCCCAGATAATCAGAGAGAGAGCAGGAAGCAGAGTAAGTTTGTGGAGCAGAGCCCGGATCTCTGCCTTGACATTTCCCGCTCGCCAGGGACAGCAGGTACGATGACTGACTTCCTCTTTGGGGGACACTTCAATTAAATCCACAAGCAGGAGAATGGACGGGAAGATCCTGCAGTCCCCTGGGGCCTACTGCTGCACTCCCCCCTCTCTCTCTCCCTTCCTCCCTCCATCCTCCACTACCTCAGTCTCCTGCTGTAGATAATCACAGTGTCTCCTTCTGCCAAGCCAAGAAAGAGAGGGAGAGAGGAGAAATCAGGCAAAGAGAGGGATGCGGGGATCGAGAGAAGAAGAGAGAAAAAGCGAAACAGGATAGAGGACAAGATGGAGGACAAGAGAAGGGAATAGAGAAACTGGGAAAGACAAAGAACAAGACAGAAAGGGATAGAGGAAGAGAGACAAAAAGAGGGAAGGGGATGACATCTCGGTTTGTGTTTGTAAAATGAAGCGTTAAAAAGAAATTAACTGCTCTTAAACATAACAACAAAAGATACATCAATGTAAAATCATATATTTGGTGCAGTGAAAGCATGTCCAAAGTGCTAGTGTACATAGGGCAGAAGATTTCAATTTTCTTTCGTGTACGCAACTTCCACTCTAAGCCACACCCACTTCCTGCTTCCCATCCAACCACAGGTACAGACGTACAGAGGGTTGTCTCAGCACACCCCTCCATCCATCCATATCTATACCCACTTATTCCTGGTAAGGAGGTGCTGGAGCCCATCCCAGAATGCACTGGGGTCACCAGTTGGCACACACACCATTCACTCACACTCACACTCATAGGGACACCCTAGGGGCAATTTAGACTCTCCAAGTACCGGGAGTAAACCCACACGGACACGGGGAGAACAAGCAAACTCGACCCAATGACCTTCTTACTGTGAGGAGACCGCACTACCCACTGCACCACTGTGCTGCCCCTCTCCACATCCCAACAACATGCTATTCCAACAGTTCAGGGTTCTGGTGCTTCTACAATGGTTTGGGGTGGGTGCATCTGAACCCTTAGAAAATGAAGCTTAGGTCACTGTTGTGTAATGACCCTGGGTGATCATCTTTATCCCATGTTAGAGAATATCCTTCCCGCAAAAACACATCATAAGCCCTGTCTGCTGACCTTGACTAATTGATAATTGACGGGTGGCTTGTGGAGCACAGCACTGGTGTTAAGCATAAGGTCATGGCTTTCATTGAACCCTAATCCCAATCAAGCATATGTCCTCTTAAAACCCGGCAGAAAAAAGAGTTTAATCATTAAGAAGTCTTAGATGACAAAAACATATTGCTGTGAAATTTTATTTAATTATTTAATTTAAAGTATCATTTATTTCATTAATATGTGTAGTGTGGGTTTCAGCATAGTGGAATATATGGGAGAGACTAAGACTAGAGACTCATCTAAGAGTTAGGGGCTAGGGGTGGCAAGGGGAAGGTGAACTTACCACTCTCAAAAAAAAAAAAAAAAAAGGGTGGAATAGTCCTCCAGCAGAATTTTGGATGGTGGTGAACCCTATGCCCCAGGGCACACCGGCTGTACTGACCACCCATGTTAGCCCAACACCCGAGTAAGCGACTTTACACCGCTGTTTCAATTTCTTATTTCTGTTCACTCTCTGCAGGCAGCAGTGTGGGATGATGCCTGCGGACCTCAGCTTGTTCATGTGCTCAGTTCCCTAATAAGACACTCATACGCCGTCGAGGAAGGTGCTGACACCTGTGTCGCTTGCGTAAATATTCAGCTCTATACCGTTTGAAAATGTAAGATGTGTTAAAAGTCCCTTTGGACGAGAGCATCTGCTACATGCCCGAAGAGTGACTGTAAATATGTTCTGTGGAAATATCTGGGCGCTGCGGGCTTCTCTGAAGCGAAGCAAAGGAGGAGCGAAAGGCTAGGAAAAGACATGGAACACAGCCGTGCGCTGTTTGTCTCTCATGGCCTGAGGAACCTTTTTTGTTCTGTTGTTCTTCCACCAACCGCACGGCCTGCTCTTATTAAAGTATGCTTCTGTCAAACCAATAAAACATCGCAAACGGAACTGAGAGCGAAAGAGAACTTTTGAAGAAAAAAAAAATATATATAGGAAGACAGAGTCGAAAATAGAAAGGAGGAAAGATAGGGAGTGGGAGATAAAAAGGGGTGTAAGAATAGGCTACGCTGCAGAGGAGAAGGGAGGAGGTGGGTGGAGCGGCGGGGGAGTTTGGGGGGGAGAGTGTAGGTGTGGATATTTATGATGGACCAGAGCGCATTCCTGACCGTGTGAATATTCACTGTCTCTGCAGAGGCCTGGAGCGGCGGGGGCTGTTCCATGCCTGCATCGGAGCGTCAAAAATAGAAAAGCGAACCGCGGCGCCCGTTTGTCACCTGACCGCGCGCCCGCCGTGCTCACTGCCTTCCTGTGAGGAGGCTTCACTATCGGGGCTGTTTTCGGATTCACTCCGTTTTTGTTCTTCTCTTTAAAGGCCGTGTGCACGGTGTTCTCATTGTGCAGTGTTCTGTATTTATCAGGAGTTCTGCTGAAGATTTCTCCCACCCCCCCCCCCTTCTCTGTTCAGGTTTTTTGTGTTGTTGTAGGGCTGTCTTCAGGCTTAATCCAGCACTGTGTTTGTGATCTGCTCAATCAGGTTTCCTTTTGAAACTGTGTTCAGCTTTAAAGTAACTGGGTTACTGTTGGTACAGCGCTGGGTGTTCATGCGGCAACTCGCCAGAGGTGTGTTCAGCATTAATATGTATTACTACCACGGCTGTATCGACTATGTTCAGTTTTAAAGAGCCATATAATTGAGGACTGTGTTCAGTATTATGAGTCAAATCATTGGCGACTGTCTTCAGTATTGACGAGCCATATCATTGGAGGCCTTGTTCAGTATTATGAGTCATATCATTGAGAACTGTGTTCAGTATTATGAGTCAAATCATTGGCGACTGTATTCAGTATTAAAGAGCTATATCACATGGGGATTGTGTTCAGTATTATGAGTCATATCATTGAGGACTGTGTTCAATATTATGAGTCATATCACTGGTGACTGTGTTCACTGTTAATGAGTCATATCATTGGCGACTGTGTTCAGTATTATGAGTCATATCATTGACGACTGTGTTCGCTATTAATGAGTCATATCATTGGCGACTGTGTTCAGTATTATGAGTCATACCATTGAGGCCTGTGTTCAGTCTTATGAGTCATATCATTGGCGACTGTGTTCGCTATTAAGGAGTCATATCATTGGCGACTGTGTTCAGTATTAATCTACTGCATTAATGGGGACTTTGTCCAGTATTACGATATTGTATATTCAGGACAATGTTCAGCATTGATCTGGCATATAGGGACTGTGTTCAATATTGCAAATATATATTTTTTTCTGTGTTCAGTATTAATCTGACATATTATTCAGACCGTGTTTAATATTAAGAACACATATCATTGTGTCTGTGTTCAGTATTAATCTGGGATATTATTCAGACTGTTTTTAATATTAAAAACTCATATTATTTTGTCTATGTTCAATATTCATTTGGCACATTATGCAGACTGGGTTTAATATTAAAAACACATATCATTTTGTCTATGTTCGGTATTGATCTTGGATAATATACAGACTGTGTTCAATATTAAAAACATATATTATCTGACATGTTATCAGGACTGTGTTCAGTATTATTCTGGCATGATATCAGGACCGTGTTCAATATTATTCAGAGATATTATCGGCGTTTGTTCAGTTCTAATCAGGTCAGCCGTGCCGCCGGGTGTTTCTATGGAAATGTCCCTGGTGAGGCGCGGAGCGTGTCTGTGATGTGTTGCCCCTCTCTGTGGGAACAGATGGTTCAGAGACGGAGGCGTTTACCTTCCTCTCTGGCCCAGACATTCGCAGTGCTCCCCCGCCTTCCCCTGGACAACAGGACGTTTGTCTTTAACCCTTTGTCAGAGCAGGTTTTTTGGAATGTTTTTTTCTTCTCTCTGAATTCTAAGTCAGTGTTCTAGAACTGTTGCTTTCAGTTACCAGTGGTGATTGTCACACCAGCATTAGAATGTTCAGAAGAACGTTTATAAGAACATTCCAATCACGTATTTGCGATCTTATGCCTTATAGGGCTAATAAGACCCAGCGGCTTGTTTGCAGGGGTAACCGGATACACTGCCTGCCCAGGCAGAGTCTCATTTACGGGGCTTCATGCTAGGTAGCCATGCTCCAATCGTCCAGACTGATCTCGGGTGTATAGGACCTGATTTTCACAACCATGTGCCCACAGTCATGCCAGCCCAGGCCCATTTTCCTTATTGGACCAAAAAAGCAGGCTCATTACTCGCAAGGTATGAGATTTTTAAAATGGCAGCCGAATAATTACTTCAGGCAACTCTGAAAAGGCCCAGATGGAATTCAGAAATAAACAGGGCAAGGAATCAATTTGTGTGGACTGGCGCCATTAAATAATGTGAGCGCTCAAATTTATATATATATATATATATATATATATATATATATATATATATAAATTTATGTATATGATAGGAGGTCCCAGATTTTTGTCAGAGTGACGACATAACACGAAGCAATTTCTGACATGAAGATTTCGAAAGGTCTTTGTGAAAACAATGCAGTCGTGAACCAGTTTTATGCGATCAAAATTTATTCCGTGGGGTTCTTTGGGGCAAAGATGTTTCTCATTTCGAAACATCCTTGGACAGGCAGCTCCGGAGATGCCAATAATCTTGTTTCATTTACTTTGTGAAGAACTGCTTTGATTGCCTTTGGCCACAAGCAAAAGAATGAATCACTATGACTGTGGTATGAATAAATAGTGAGAGAGAGAGAAAGAGAGAGAGACAGCATGCGAGTGAGTGTTGTGAGTGAGAGAGAGAGTGAGAGACATGATTAAGAGAGAGAGAGTAAAGAAAGAGTAAAAGAGAGAGTGAGAGTGAGTATGGGAGAGAGGGTGGGTAAGAGAGAAAGAGCAGGGGGAGAAAGAGTAAATGGTAGAGTTTTGTTCTGGAGGTTGAAATGTCATACCTCCTCCCCCTGAGGCTTGATATCCTCTCACTATCTTAGGTCCAGCCCTGAGTAAACTCCACGCTAGCTTAGCCACCAGTCTTGCGTGAGGAAACCTGTGGATGGAATGGGCTGATAGCGCTACAGGGGATATGTTGGACATTAACCCTTTAAAGAGTAGGCTTTTTGTGAATGTTTTTTTTCTTCAGCATTCTAAGTCAGTGTTCTAGAACTCCATTGCTTTCAATTACCAGTACTACTTGTTACATCAGCATTAGAATTTTCAGTTAAGAACACTCTAATACCATATTTGTGACCTCACACCTTCCAGGGGTATAGAACAAAGGTAAGAAGCCTAGCTTAACCTAGTCCATGAATGTATGGTCTGAGTTGGGTTAGAACATGAATTGAAATAAAGTTGGGGCCTCATCTGCTCCGTTTCTTTTTCCCTGGGGCTCCTGCTTCTCCCTCTCTGAGTTCATAAGAACACTCCAGCCCTGCCCCTCGCTCCATGGCCGTGGACTGCTGCAGCCATTCCTGCCCTGCCTATGCCTCAATACAGCCTGGAGCTCTAGATCTATCACCATGCCCCTCTAAACTCCACTATACTGAATAATGCAATCTGGACTTCTGCTACCCCAGTTAGTTTATTGCCTCAACTGTAACCTGCTCAGCCTATTTAATTTGCTGTGATTACTACGTTTCTGCTGCACCCATTCTACCATTACTATCTGCTGAAGATGAGAGAAAGTAGTGAATGGCTGCTGTCCTTAATTAATGTAGTCATCATTTATTTATTTAAAGTGCATTTCACAGACGTCTCAACACACTGTACATTTAAAAACATAAAAGATTGTAAAAGATAATGCATAGTGATTGGGCAACAGTATAACAACAATAACAAAACAACAAGAACATCATCAGAAACAGCAAAACAAGTGATTCATTGATTGATTATTTGATTAATTGTTTGTTTAAAAAAAGAAAAAAAAAACAGTGTGTGAATATGTACGACTTAATGACCAGTGATTCAATGACCAGTGACTCACTTTCCAGTGACTCAATGATCAACTACCGAATGACAAGCGACTCAATGACCAGCAACTCAACGCCCAGCGACTCGATGACTAGCCGCTCAATCATCAGTGACTTAATGAGCGCAGGCTGTCAGCGAGGCCAGAGAACCTCTAAAGGAGATGGCGGAGCAGCAGAGACAGGCTTTGCCTTCTCTCTGTGGAAAGAAGCAGAAGCGCACGACAGACGGCCGTTCTGCTCTGAATATGGTCAGAAGAGGGACACGTCTCCAGAGTCACATGGCCAGATCCACCCTTTCCCCTACCATGGGTCTTCCTTAAGGAGGAGACAGAGGGGGTCGAGTCTGTCTGAAAATCAGGGTCAATGCACCTCTTCTAAAATATGTATTTTTCTTTTGTGCGTTCTGATCAATTATTATTTTTTACTTTCTTTTTAAATGCTCCCGTTAATGTATTTTTAGAGATAGTGCTTATCTCAGGGTACAGAAATCGATGCTCTGAAATTGAGAGAGAGATAGAGGGAGAGAGAGGTGAACTGAAAGAGAAAGAGGTGAATTGAAAGTGTGAAAGTCTTTATATGTGCCTGCCTCAGAGTAACCTGTAAAGTCCATGTGCAAGTGTGTACATGTGTGTGTGTGCACTTGTGTTTATGTGGGTGTGTGTTGCCAAATGGGGGTTTTCTGTTGGCTGAATGTCTACAAACCTTTAACCCCAAGCACACACGCACACACAAGCACATGCGTGCATACATGCACACACACACACACACACACCCACACACACACATACCGCACACACAGACACAGGCACACGCACACACATACATACACACCCACACACACACACACAGACACACACACATTGAACCCCCCACACTTACCAGCCTTGCCAGCCTCCCAGTGTGTGCTACTGTGTGTATTACCCCAAACACCTGAAGAAAAACTGGGTTTGATTTTATTTATATATTTAGGTGCAGTGGTGTGTGTGCATGTGTGTGTTTATGTGTGTGCATGTGCGTGTGCATGTGCGTGTGTGTGTGTATGTATGTGTGTGTGGTGTGATTAGTGTTGTATGTTTGTTGTGCTCTGTGTGTGTAGTGACGATGAGGTACTCCTAAGGAGGTGAATCTCTCCAGGAATCTCTCTCAACTTATGCACTTTTCCTTTCATGCAGGTGCTCATCCAAAAAGCATCCTTTCCCAGGAAGCACAAGACACTTTGTCCTGCTAAGTGCTTTCTGCGGTCCTCATGAATCTGCCCTGGCACTGAGTAGCACTGACACCTACACATGTCCCGTTTCAACAGCCGTCAAACTCCCGACTGATCTGGCCCTTAAAAAAAAGACCTCATACATAATTGATATGGTTTTAACAAGTCTTAGACTCTGATTTGCAAACCCGTTGGGGGATATGTTTTTTTGTGTTTTGTTTTTTTGACACGTAGCGGGAGATGGCACTTGATGACTCGGGCCCGTGTTGTTAAATTTCTTGACAGCTCGAGAACCGGCAGCCTCCACAGATACCTGCCAATTGTTGAACCCGGGAGGAAGTTCACCCGCAGACGCCCCCAACCTGCCAAAGTGCCCTCTTCAAATTGGTCCCTGCAGAACTGTACGGGCCAATGTGTCTGTGAAACTGGTGGGTTTGTTAGTGTACCCCTGAAGGCTATGGCCAAGCTGTCTGCTTTCTTTCCCAAGTCTGAAGCTATCTGCTGCCCGCGGGTCAAGGACAGCCCCATATGAAGGCACTAGGGTCATATTTGTGTCTTTCATCGCAATTATTTCTACCTTAATAAGTTTGCACCTGCGGTTGCTGGGAAGGCCCTGTGTGTGTGTGTGTGTGTGTGTGTGTGTGTGTGTGTGTGTGTGTGTGTGTGTGTGTGTATGTGGTCTATTGCCTGCTATTACCTTCTTACATTACATGTATTTATCAGATACTCTTATACAGAGCGATTTACACAGAATACATTGCTTTACCAGTAATACATTAATACAGCTGGATATTAGCAGTCCAGGTTAAGTACTTTGCTCAAGGGTCCAGCAGCAGGGCCTCAGCTGAGAACTGTACCCACAGACTCTGAGTTATAATCCCATTATGCTTCTGTGGACGGTTGTATCTGACCGTGCCGCTCACTGATTGGTGGAGTATCTGACCAAGCCACTCACTGATTGCCAGAGTATCTGACAATGGCACTTACTGATTGATAGAGTATCTGGCCATGCCACTCACTGATTTGTGGAGCATCTGACCGTGCTGCTCACTGATTGGCGGAGTATCTGACAGTGGCACTTACTGAATGGCAGAGTATCTGGCCATGCCGCTCACTGATTGGTGGAGTATCTGACAGTGGTGCACACTAATTGTTGGAGTAGCTGGGTGTGTGTGTTTGCTGTAGCAGGCTCGGTTGACTGATGGTGTTTGTCAGGCAAGCTTGAGCACTCCGCCCCGAGCCCCCTGTTCGTCTGCTGCTCGGCTGTACAGCATGATGGGATACCTGCCTGAGCATCAGTCCTCCTGCTCTTAGAATTCTGTTATTGCAGGAAATTAAAAACATGTCTGTCACTTTGCCTCTGCGACCACGTCCATCATGCAGCCAGGCAACCAGGGGGAGGGAGAGGGGAGGAGAAGAGGCAGCAGCAATTCAGGGAGGGAGGGGAGAGCCAGAGCGATTAGACCCATGCACACTATCTCTCACACTCACAAACATTGCGTACGCATTCATGCACACACACGTGCGTACACACATGTATATAAGTGCACACGAGGACACACATACACATGTGTACACGTGTTTTGCACACGCACTCTCTGTCTCTCTCTCACACACACAAACATGTAAGTACACACTTGTACACACACAATCTCTCTCATCCTCTCTCTCCCTTGCTCTCGCTTGCTTACATGCACACACACACACACACAGCATGTGCCTCTCTCTCACATACACACGGTAATTTTCCCCTCTGGAGCTTCTTCCTAATCTTTTCATTTCTTTTTCTTTCGTGGCTGGGTTTCCATAAATCTCCCCACTGTAGACGGAAATGACTAAGGTGCCTGACGGCAGCCTTTCTCCCAATTAAGTACTTAAAAAATCTCTGAGATTTACTGGATCTCATTTTCATTACATATTTATTTATCGCCACGGCAACTGTCTCATCGCCCGGGAAACCGCGATAAACTGCTCAGGGGAGCCGATGAAGCCAACCAAAAAAAAAAAAAATAATTAAAATAAATGAATAAATAAAACATGGAAATAAGACTCTGATCGCCGGGCTGGCTCTTGCTTTTGGGATTCAGTTTCAGTTCAGTTGAGTTCTGTCTGAATGGTGCTTTTCACAAAGGGCCAACTGCCCCTGAGCACTTCTACAGAAACGCTGTGCCCGGGCCCCCAGGCCCCCACGAGGAGGCCAAGGGCCACAGAGTCACGGAAAACTCCCAGGAGGAAACAGGGCGGAGCCTTGGGCAGGTCTCGACTCACAGAGGGAGGCCATTCTGTGCCGGCAGACACGGCACAGGCTAATTAAAGTCAACTAATTAACGAGGATCATGACTGGAATGGAAATGCTTGCTTCTTTCAAGTGCGTTTTTTTTCTTCAAAGAATCAAATGATCAGTTTTACTTTGTCCGTAGCCTGGCCTTATGCGCTCTGAGCTGAAAGACTAAACTGATCCTGGATCAGCACATCTATTCTGAGAAGTTTTATGAATACAGACCCAGCTCTTCTCACATAAATGTCAAAGAGCAGCATGGTAAAAAGTACTCTGCATATATGCATGAGGTGGTGTGTGTGTGTGTGTGTGTGTGCACGCGCAACATTTTACAGAAAGGTGGGTAAATCAGGGACAGAGAGTAGCTGTTTCTACACAGGTGTGGTTGGTGAGTAAGTTAGATAATTAACATCCCAGCATGCTCTGGACCGGTCAGGCCTGGTGGACTATAATTATTGTCAGAAGTGCATAGTTCTGGATTTTGATATCCATGTATTAGTTTGAGGTGCAGGACTGGAGAGGTGAGCGACTCCACATTGGCTGATTCCAAATTTGAAACTAGTTTTTTACCAAGAGCTGTCCATCCACAGAGCAGGATCACACAGATAAGTTGCCATGCCAACCTCACTCATTACACTGGGAAATGCACGTTTGGTGTATAGAACATGAGCATTGGATTCCTCAGCAGTGGAGAAATGTTTTAGGAGCAGATGAATCATCCTTTGCCAGGTTCTCAGCAAACAGAGTGCATGTGTAGCGCACAGCTAAAGAGACCTACAGGCCTGAGACCTACAAGACCGAAGGGTTCTTATGGTTCTATTGTGGTGTTCTAACAGTGAAGAGTTCTGTGGTTCTATTGTGGTGTTGTAACAGTGAAGGGTTCTGTGGTTCTATTATGGTGTTCTAACAGTGAAGAGTTCTGTGGTTCTATTGTGGTGTTCTAACAGTGAAGAGTTCTGTGGTTCTATTGTGGTGTTCTAACAGTGAAGAGTTCTGTGGTTCTATTGTGGTGTTCTAACAGTGAAGAGTTCTGTGTTTCTATTGTGGTGTTCTAACAGTGAAGAGTTCTGTGGTTCTATTGTGGTGTTCTAACAGTGAAGGGTTCTGTGGTTCTATTGTGGTGTTCTAACAGTGAAGAGTTCTGTGGTTCTATTGTGGTGTTCTAACAGTGAAGAGTTCAGTGGTTCTATTGTGGTGTTCTAACAGTGAAGGGTTCTTATGGTTCTATTGTGGTGTTCTAACAGTGAAGAGTTCTGTGTTTCTATTGTGGTGTTCTAACAGTTAAGCGTTCTGATGGTTCTATTGTGATGTTCCAACAGTAAAGGGTTCTGATGGTTTTATTGTGGTGTTCCAACAGTGAACGATTCTGGCAGTTATGCTATTGTGCTCCAACAGTGAAGGACTGGTGGTTCTGTAATCGTGTGGGGTGCAGCTTCCTCGTATGATTTGGGTGCATTCTGTTTGAAGGCGAGTGCCAATAATTATTCTGAGTGATGACCATCATCCCATGTCACAGCAGAGGAGCGTCTTCCAGGATGACAATGAACCCGATCCACAGAACCAAGTGGTTTGATGAGCATGACAACAAGATATCCATATCCCTTCTCAGGCTCCCAGTCCAAACCCCATGGAGAATCTGTGCGAGATTCGGGAAAGACGCCTGAAGCATTTTTGTTTTTAATGAAAACCAGAAAGTGTGAGTTGGGTGGCTTTCCCCTCAAATAATCCTTTAGAAGTTCAGATGCGGGTGGATTTTTCGCCCTGGTGGTTACAAGCATGATCTGGCAGCCAAGCACTGATTTCATATTGGTGTATTAGGGTTTCACGCATACACAATATGCACTATACATGTACATATATATATATAAAACCACATGCATTTTTCAGCCTTTTCTGATTTAATATTTTATTTTCTCTGTCTGTAATCAAACAAAGTTTCTACACATCAGAGTCTGGATATCTTATTGTCAGGTTGTCCTACAAGCGATACAAAAACTCTTTGCATTTGAATGGATCTCTATGGGAATTGGGAGGTGGGACTAGATTCAGCTGTAAATTATGCTGATACAGTATAGAACACATTTATTGGTTAAATGGCTTTAAGTCATCAAGGGTCCGAGGTATCAAATGAGCCTCAAACCACTGTGCTGCTGCCAGATATGCAGTAGATACTACAAGCATTGTTTCTCCTGAATATTTTTTCCATTGAGTTTAACAGGAAAATTAATCTGGAGAAACAATGTGTATGTACGTGTGTGTGTGTGTGTGTGTATCTGACTGCCACAGCATGTATCTCCTAATCCCCTATGCTCCAACCTCCACTCTTTGGTGTGTTTGTTATATAAAAAGGCATAAAAGCTGCAGTTCATCAGCTGAACAGAAGGGCCTTGAACGTGCTCAGTCTTCAACCCATCAGCTGAAACGCCTTTTTAAAAAACCAGGATGCCCAGTCAAATAATGGTGGTTTGTGAGCGGGCCGGGTATTCATCAGACTCCTCCACCCATCAATCAAAAAAAGTGGGTGTGCGCAGCCATGCATGTGGTTGCCGGGGGAGTCGGTTTGAAAGCAGATGCAAGTCTTCTCTTCTTTTACATGGGCGGTGTGAAATTGAGGCAGTTTGTCACCCGGCTGGCAGCTCTCACACTCTGTCTGACAGACCCAGTGTCTATAGTCACTTGGTTTGTGTGTGGTGTGTGTGTGTGTGTGAGTGTGTTTGTGCTTGTGTGTGTGTTTGTGTACAGTATGAGTGTGTATGTGTGCACTTGTGTGTGTGTTTGTGTATGTTTGTGTGTGTGTGTGTGTGTGTGTGTATGTGTGAGTGAGTGAGTGAGTGAGTGAGTGTGTATTTGTGTGAATGTGTACATCTATGCATGTGTAAGTTTGTAAATGTGAGAGGAACTAGTGTAATTACTGTGAGTGTGTACATGTTTTTATCTCTATCAGGTATGAAGTCAGATTTTGGAGTTTGGTGTAATTGGAGTTTGGTGTAATTGGAGTTTGGTTGGTGGGGTAACCGTGCCGTGGCCCGGAAAGAGGTTCTGAGCCGTGGTGTGAGGCGGGCAGCAGGACGCCAGTGACCGGCGGTCTCCCCGTCCCCCCGCCCGCGTGTGCGCGTGCGTTCTCTGGGCGCGCGGGGGTGGCCACATTAAGCATGCACACCGCGTCGTCCCACTCCGCGGGGTTCCGGAGCGCGGTTCCGCTCTGACACCTCATTTTTCTTCCCGCCGCCCGTTGCTGTGCGCCCAGAGCCGCGGCGCGCGAGACCCGCTTTCCCGCGATGAGGCGCCGCCGCCGCCGCATTAACATTTACACTCGCCATTAATAATGCATGAGCCAGACGCAGAGAAGCCTTTAAAGATGCAGGGAATAGGTGAGGGCACCTGAGGCTGCTCTGGGTTCGGCTTTGCGCCCTGCTCCTGATTCTGATCCACGGTCTGCTCTGGGTTCGGCTTTGCGCCCTGCTCCTGATTCTGATCCACGGTCTGCTCTGGGTTTGGCTTTGCACCTTGCTCCTGATTCTGATCCATAACACTGAGCACTGAGCGACGCAGTTCTGCTCTGGGTTCGGCTTTGCGCCCTGCTCCTGATTCTGATCCAAGGTCTGCTCTGGGTTTGGCTTTGCACCCTGCTCCTGATTCTGATCCAAGGTCTGCTCTGGGTTTGGCTTTGCACCTTGCTCATGATTCTGATCCATAACACTGAGCCTCGAGTGACGCAGTTCTGCTCTGGGTTCGGCTTTGCGCCCTGATCCTAATTCTGATTAATGACGCTGAGCACCGAGCTATACAGTTCTGCTCTGGCTTTGACTGACCTTTTTACAAAAGTGCATGTTCACAGATGCTTAAATGTAACAAGTTTACACATATCTATCTATTTATCTATCTATCAACAGTGAGCTCCAAAATATTTAAGATTATTAGATATTAGATTTGTGATCAAACAATTCACATGTGGTTAACGTACAGATTCTCCGATTTTATTAAAGGGTATTTTTATACAATCTATTTATATATCGATGTGTGTGCCAATGAATGTGTGCATGTATGTGTATGTACACACAGATTTATGTTTTTCTCTCCCTCTCTCTCTCTCCCTTTCTCTGCCCATCTCTTTTCTTTCCTCTCTCCCTGGGATCTTTGGGGGGTTCCACCATCCTGTGTGACTCACAGCCATTTAGTTTTAATGAGGCATGCATTTTACATGAGACTCCCCCCAAACCCCACCCTCATCTCCCCCTGCTGACCCCCCCCCCCCCACACTCCTATGCTTGTACATGTGATATTTCCTTATCTCACAAGGCCAGAGTATGTGGCACTGCTTGACAAATGAGCCCCACGGCCTTCTGGGACACCTCAGGGGTGGATGGCTATTTGGTGTAATCCAATAAGCTGTGTGGACCCTGCCCCCCCTCCCCCCCACGTTAACAGCCGTAGCAACACAATAGAAAGGCCACAAAATCATCACATTTTGACTTCACTTCCATTAGCCTTGCTGTTCTACAGTTGTTAGGGTCATTAAAGCACGATTACTGTCACTGTCCAAAGTCTTATGATTGTCACCCCTGTAATGTAGTCAGTTTCACTGATGTAGCATAATGATAGTCTACGCTGTAGTGCTATTAGTGTCCTCGATGTTGCCACTGCAGAGTCATTAATATTAGTTCTGTAAGTCCTTAATATTATTGTTTTAGTGTGGATTTCATAGTCTTATCGTTGTAGCATAATTGCCCTTATTGCTTAGCATTACTTTTGCAGTCATTAAGCATCATTTAGTAGACAATCTTATATTTGCAGTGTAACTGCTATCATTGTAATCGTATGATTGCCACTACTGTTCAGTCATTAGTGGTAGACCTACTGCTGTGAAATCCTTACATTTAGGATGATAACATTTGAATTCATGAACACAGCTGTATACTATTTTCACTGTTAATAAATCTACATAATGACTGTTACATATATGAGCCCCACAAGGACTGCGCATACTCTTTTAGCATTCAAATGTACTCTTTCAGAGTTTAATGTACACTGAAAATTCTGCTATGCTAGAGTCAATTCTATAGTGCAATTAAAATAATAGTGATTTTTAATGCTGTAGTGTCATTGCTGCCATTGCAGTGTAATTAGTGTCAATGATGTAGTTTTGTAATTCTCACCCTAGTAATTCTAGTAGTGTCACTGGCAATGTGTAATTGGCATTGTTGTTGTAGTGTAATGATTGTTACTTGCTGTTTCATTAGTGTTACTGCTAGTCATTAGTTTGTTGTCGTAGTGTAATGGTTGTCACATGGATGTCATTACTGACAGTGTGATGGTGTAATCAGTGGCACTGCTTTTGAATCATTATTGTTATTGTTGCAGCGTAATTAGTGTTTACTGCAGTGGTGCCACGGGCGTCATCGTATCGTCATTAGCTTCATTGCCGTAGTGTTCATTAGTGAAAGTTGCCGTAGCAACGTCTTGCCTCGTCGTTATTGATTCGTTAGGGTTACTGGAGTAGGGTCCCCCTGTGTTTTTCGAAGTCTTTCGGTGTGATTTTGGAATGCGCCGGTCCTCTCTCACACCGGGGCACTGGAAAATCACAGCGTCACCGGGAGACCTGGATTTGAAGCGCCGAGCCTCGTCGCTTTCTGATTAAAAATTTAGCGTTCACGGAGCCTCGATACGGAGCAGCCTGTCGCATTCCCACCGGGACGCGACTGGAAAAACAATCTGCCTCGCTCCACACAGTCCGCTGGGCTACCATCCCACAATGCAACTGTGAACAAGGTCATGTGACGTGATATGCTCTAGTTTGTCTAGTAAGGACTGGCTATACAAACTTATGTAAAACGTCTCTATAGAAAAATCCGGCTATATAGGGTCTCTCTCTCTTCCTCTCTCCCTCCCTTTCTCTCTCAAACACATACACATGCACACACACACACACACACAGACACACACAAGCTGTCTCTAGCTAGCGTTCATGAACACACGCGCACACACTTAAACCATACACACACTACACACGTGCAACCATGAACATTCACAATGCAACACACCTTGAATGAAAGTGTGCGCTGGTATGTGAGTGAGTATCTGTGCGTGTGTTTGTGTGTATCTAAACTGCAAACTAGCACAGTGCAGTTTTCTTCGTTTGGCCTCAGAGTGCGTTGCCCCATGGTAATCACAGAAGATGTGTTGCATTTGATGTTTGCATTGAACAGGTTGCGCTAAATCACTTAGAGTTGCACTTATCCCATGTTATTTCATAACTCTCAGGCATGCCTCAGGAAACCACATTTCCCACAGCGTGCTGACATCATAAGAATTTCTAATGTGAATGATGAGCCATTTGCCTCTTTAGCATAATCTATGGCGAGAGTAAATAAGCTGGAGGAGCCTTTTGATGGCGTTCTTTTCCTATATCAGAGATTCTATATTCGCACCAGATACTTTGCTCCGTATTCCTAATATTTAAAACTTCTGTCAACAATCGCTGAAGATGAAGCATCCAAAATTTGATTTACCTTCTGACAGTCACCCCTCTCTGAGACTGGAGGGGTGAGTATTGGTTCATTTGTTTGCCCATTTTCACTCTGAGCTGGCCAGAGGAGGACAACCTCCCCCACACTAAAAACTCAGGAAATTGAATGTCAATCGGTCAGTCCTGCAAGCAACGTATACCTGGCAGCAAGTAGGGGGCCACCCAGGCAGACTGGGTTTATACATGCCAACATTATAACATATCTTTACATTAAGAAGCAAGGAAAAATCTGCCTCATCTGAATCTGCAATTCAAAAGCAAGAAATTTAGGTAAACAGCATTTATAAATGCTCAATAAATGATGAATTGATCCAATTATGCCGCAATAAAAGAAAGCTAGTAAAAAAAAGTGTTCTTAAGAAGAAGACTTTCTGTACTTATTGCCAGTAAATTGCCTCTCCATGCTTTCAAACTTGCTTTAAAAATGTCCTGTTGTTTTTGTTTGTGGTTTAGTCGTGTTGCTTGTCCAGTCTGGAGAGTTTGTTTTTAATTGCCTGGGGGTTTACGCACCCACAAATAAATCCCTGTTAGACATTCAGAGAGACAGGATTAATTAGCCCTGCATTTATCTGATACTCGTCAAGTACAAGGTGAGGGTGGCCAGATTAACAAACAATCCCCCAAGGCCACGGTGTGCACAAGTGTGAGGAAAGTATTAAACAGCTTAACAAAGTACAGAGTGTAACCTTGCATAGATTGCCTCTGGAAAACCATGACCTTTTTTCTTAATAGTGTGCTTACAAACATCCATTAATGTTGAACTATCAATCAATGCAACCACAATCTAAAGCGTTAATAATTATAATAAGGCAAACTAGTATTACAATATTAAAGGCTTAGATTGTCTGCAGCAGCACTGAAAGCTATACATACTGTACACAAGATATATATATACATATATATATGTATACTGCACTGTGCTGGTGTCTGTAATGCGGTCTTCTGCACAGCGGCTGCAGTCTGTTGTCGTCTGTACTGCGGTAGCGTCTGTAATAGCCTCTCGCCTGTTGTTCTGCACATATCTGCGAGTGTAAAACAGTAGGGTGAGTCACCGCATTGCCTGCAGGAACGTCCTTGGCTGGGGTTTGAGGAAGAAATTCAATTCAACATTTCCCATTGTAGTGTTGTACATTACATTACATTACATTATAGGTATTTAGCTGACGCTCTTATCCAGAGCGACTTACAACAGAGTAACCAAACTCAGGATCAAGTCCGCTTAAGTCCATTGAACAACATGTAGATAAAAAGCCTTTACTATGATGCATACAATAAGGAGAAACAAGATAGTCTGAACAAAATTTTTTTTTTTTTTTTTTTTTTTTTTTTATAGTTATGGGAGGGGGTTTAGGGAAGAGGAGAGAGGTACACAGAGAAGAGGTGCGTCTTGAGTTTCCGTTTGAAGGTGCTCAGACACTCTGCTGTTCTGACCTCCACTGGAAGATCGTTCCACCATCGTGGGGCCAGAACTGCAAAGAGTCGAGACCTTGTTGCTACTCGTGTAGGGGGAGGAATCAGCCGCCCTGTAGTAGCCGATCGGAGCGATCTGGCCGGCTTGTAGGGTCTGATCATCTTCTGCAGATAACCAGGAGCTGACCCCTTGACTGCTTGGAAAGCAAGCACCAGTGTCTTAAACCGGATGCGAGCTTGCACTGGTAGCCAGTGGAGGGAGATGAGGAGGGGAGTGACGTGGGAGTCACGAGGGAGGTTGTAAACCAGACGTGCTGCTGCATTCTGGATGAGCTGAAGGGGTCTGGTGGCTGATGCTGGGAGGCCAGCCAGGAGGGAGTTGCAGTAGTCCAGACGTGACAGTATCATGGCCTGGACCAGGAGCTGTGTGGAATAATTGGTGAGGAGTGGTCTTATTCTGCGGATATTGTACAGTATTGCAAGGGTAATAACGAATCAACTTCTGCATCATATTTCTTTTGTTGCGCATTATATTTCATATTTCGTTTATTGTGCATTATCTTTCATATTTCTCAACAGTACAGAATGTTATCGAAGCTTTATTGCTTCTTTCTGCCACTAAATATTCTATTCCATCAGACGGTAGACTAGAGACATCTGCATCACTGACCGCCATTTTAGGTCCTGTAGATGCAGAAGTGATAAAGAATATGGACATATGGAAGAGATGGAAGGGTAGAATGATGAATAGACCACCACCTCCACCCCCAGCAGCTATGAGCTATCAGCAGTGATTCACTGTGGGTTCTATCAGTACTGTTAAAGTCAACAGTAATGTTCAGAGATTTGTAGAATCTCTGCTGTTCTAATCAGAGGAAACTGCTGCCCTGATCACTGCTCCACACTGCTGCTCTGACTACTGATCAACACTGCCGCTCTGACCACTGCTCTGAGACCTGCTCCACACTTCTGCTCTGATCACTGCTCTGACCACTGCTCCACATTGCTGCTCTGACCACTGCTCCACACTGCTGCTCTGATCACTGCTCCACACTGCTGCACTAACCACTGCTCCACACTGCTGCTCTAACCACTGCTCCACACTGCTGTTCTGAACACTGCTTCACACTGCTACATGAACCACTGATCCTCACTGCATTGTTAAATGTGTTAAATGTAGGCTGGTATATATTGTGTACTTATGGGGCTGTAGAGAGAGTGCTGCTTCTCCTTCTGCCACACACACACACACACACACGCAGGCACAAACACACAGACGCACACACACACACACACACAGACATATCGACATCGGCGACATTCAGTTTCTCTCCTCACACAGCAGCCATTTTAAGGCCGGGTGGGGAAGTAAATAAATCAATATGGCCGTCAGCACTCCTCTGTTCCCACTGAAGTCAACACAATAATTGAATGAGTGCCTCACAGCCCCTGACGAATGGCCTTGTCTGAGGCTAATCACAGAGGGTCACAATACATTCCTCTCTCCTTACGTCCCCCTCTTCCTCCCTCTTCCTCCCTCTGTCACCCCATCCCACCCATACCTGCGCAAGAAAAACGGGGATGAACGATGTGCGAAGCCTTAATGAGAGCCCGAGCTGAAAGCCAGGCTGGTCTCGAGTGAGGGCTTTGTGGCATCGCTTCGGCATCGCGGCGATCCTTCTCGGCGGCTAAATTTGGGCGGGAATCCTGGGCTGTGAGCCCAGGCGTTTCCTGCGCTCACCTCTGTTGGCCTCGCTATGTCTCATTGACTCCGAAGCCACCCATAATCCTTCACTGTAAGGACGTCTCTCTTCAGAGACTCCCTATTCACCTCCAGGGCTCAGAATAGCTCAGTATAATTTGCACTCATCCCAAATTCCTTCCTGTGTGTGTGTGTGTGTGTGTGTGCATCTGTTTGTGTTCGTGTGTATGCTTTCTTTTTGTTATGAATTTGTATTTTTGTGTGTTGTAGCCTGACAACAAAACCCTTCTTAGAGATATTTTTGGGGATGTATTGGGCACATGAAGAATATTCATATTGCATCAGATTTGCTCAGCAGACACTCTTATCTTAAGAGAGCATAAGTGCGTTCACCTGGCTTATGTGAAAGCAGCATTCCTAAATCAGTGAGTGTACGTGCAACAAGCATTAATACCAAAGAACTAATGCAAGTTAACTATGCAGTGCCTGTAGCAGTCTGGACACCTTACTGTGTTTCCTGTAGTATGGCTCCCCACAGTGTTTCCAGTGGTGTGGCTCTTTATGCTATTTTTTCCTGTAGTCGTGTGACTCTCTTTATGGCATTTCCTGTAATGCGGCTTCTCACTGCTCATGCTGTTTGTGACCCTCTCATTGTATTTCCTGAACAGTGACCACCTTTAGTCCACTTCCTGCAGTGAGGCCCAGTTCGGAGTGCTTCCTGTAGAATGGCCCCCTGTAGTCGACTTCCCGTATTGTGGTTATCTCGGATGTGCTCCTGCAGCTATGAAAACTTCTTTAAAAAAGGACTTTGCCACTTAGGGGCCGTGGAACGGACGACTGCTGGCAGCTGGCCGCAGGGCCCTCCGTGGAGAGCAAATACATAAGTGAATAAAAATATGGCGTTTTGAGCCTGTTTTATTAGAGTGCTTGTCAGCTGTCAGCGTCAGTGTGGGGCTCTGCAGTTAGCGGCATGGCGGCAGGCGGGGGGTGGCACAAATGGATGCAATGTAAATGCTGTGTAGAATGTTGTGTAAGTCGCTCTGGATAAGAGCGTCAGCTAAATGCCTGTAATGTAATGAACAGTGCTTTGGTAGACTTGGAGTGAAAACCTACAGGGCGATAGACCTGGTTTCTGGGGTGTACACGTGCATTGAAAGACAACGTATAAATACGGAGGACTGTTGTTACCCATGTGCAAGGATGCACGAACACACACTCAATTATACAAATATATATATATATATTACTTACTCGGCTTTTACTTTTTTCCCCAAAGTTTTCATCATGATTTTTAGTGATATGCAAGTTTTTTATCTTTAAAAAAATTTTTTAAAAACATTTTTAGACATTAGTATTTATTCAGCCATGGCTTTTGTTTGATGCTCGATTATAATTGGCCAATGTGTGCCAATGAGTGCCTGTTATTTCTGTATAATGATGGCTGTACAATGAGGACTGTTTCGCTGCTGGTTTTATCCCTTTTTCCTTTACATAGCCAAACGGTTCAGTCAGAATGCACTGTGTGGCATTGGTCATTAGCAGTAGCATTAACCAGGAGATGGGGAAAATAAAAGCTTGGAAAGAATGAAAGATAAATTTAAATAGCTGATCACGCTGTGGGATCACACAGATATCCTGAGTTCTATGCGTATGTTAGGACTTTAAACTGCTTGGTGTGCAGTGTCAAGAGTCAATGACGAATGTCAGGTTAAAATGAATGCAGTTTATTGTTTGGTGTGTTCAGTAATAATGACAATATACAATGGTGAAAATAGTGTGCTATGCTGTGTGGTAGACCTTATATTCGACATTGCTTTGGCGTGCAGTGAAGACCGTTGTACTCGTAGTTCAATGTAACCTGCCGTTTCCCTGAATACTTACCTCTTGCTTCAGTATTCCATATAAATGACATGAAGTCTATAGTGCTGAAACGCTTAATCCTGCATATAATGTAATATATATAAGAAAAAACTCATGAAATAAATGAAATAAGACACAATTATAATAAAACAGTACAACAATCAATCCTGCTTGGACTATCTCTGTAAGCATATCTCAGCGGGTTAACCTTTGTAGCTGAGACACCAACTTGTTACCGAAGACATCGGCTTTCCAACAATACAAAACACGATTTCACTGTATTATGGAGAACATAAGGTTTACATACTGATCCAATTGGATGTTTTGCAACTGAGCACTGTCTCTTTATCACACCTGCTGACTCCTTGTCAGCACAGTAAACACAGTCTGTTTTCCTTTGCAGGTCTGATAAGGATCACACTTCTGTAAACCGTCATACATTACAATACTTCTAACATCTACTCCACTGATAATATGCTGATAATTGCTTTAATAGTTAAACATTAAAAAAATTAATTTACTAAATGATTCCACACTGAGGTCTCTCTGTCATCGTATCTCTCTCTTCTGTCTTTTCTCTATCCCCCTTTCTTCCCCCTTCTCTCCCTGACTTTCCTCTTTCTTCCTCTCTCTCTCTCTCTCTCTCCCTCTCTCTGTTATCAAGAGCGACTTACACAGATTACAAATTTTGCATACATTCTATTTTTTAAGGCTGGATATCTTTTCTGAAGCACTTCAGGTTAAGTGCCTCTCTCTAGAGCCCTATGGCCAAAATACCCCAGCTGGGAGTCAAACCAGAACCTTTGATTCACAAGCCCAGTTCTCTTAGCCTCATACCAAACTGCTGCCAAGCAAACTGGGTCCAGGCAGTGTGCCAACCCGTGAGCACTTTAAAGTGATAAACCACCATCCCAGGGAATGTTGCATTTTGGGTAAATTTTTCACGTACATCATAAAAACAGTTAATCCGGCCAAAACCTGGGACACACACAAGCGGTGGGGGGCATATTTGCTGAAGGGTCTGTGCTTATCTTGCTCATGGTTTAATAAAACAGTCATTCAAAAAATATTTTAGCAAGTGCTCTGCTGTCAGATTACACTCTTATGAAAACCATTTGTCCCCAGAGCCTGTTCCCCTAAACGTCAGACCTGAGAGAAAGAGAAGGGGAGCGGGCGGGGTGTTGGGGGGGGAGGGGGTGAGTGAGAGAGAGAGAGAGGATTCAAGTGAGAGAGAAGGCAGGAAGAGAGGGAGAGACATGATACATGAGCAAGAGAAAGAAAGAAGGAGATTGCAATCTGAAAAAAGTTCCGTTAAGCTGACATGGTTTCTCTTTTTCCTGTGTCTGCACAGTTCATACTCGTTTCCTGCCCACTTCCTCCTTACTCCACGGCCATTTCACATCCATATCAATGTCTCTTATCCTCACTCAACACCCTGATCTGACTGTTTCAGACCGTGTGTCCCGCTGAAATATCAGAGACGACTGAGCCAAAACTCATCATACCTTTAAATATTGATACGCAGCTATCTAACAACTAAGCCAACAACTGCATTCCTCTTATGTCCTCTTATGTCGCATGCTTATTCCTCTGATGATGCATGCTTATTCCTCTGATGTTGCATGCTTATTCCTCTGATGTTGCATGCTTATTCCTCTGATGTTGCATGCTTATTCCTCTGATGTTGCATGCTTATTCCTCTGATGTTGCATGCTTATTCCTCTGATGATGCATGCTTATTCCTCTGATGATGCATGCTTATTCCTCTGATGTTGCATGCTTATTCCTCTGATGTTGCATGCTTATTCCTCTGATGATGCATGCTTATTCCTCTGATGATGCACATTCCTCTGATGTTGCTCTTTTCTTTCTGATGTTGCATGCTCATTCCTCTGATGATGCATGCCCTTTTTCCTCTATATTGCTCTTATTCCTCTGATGTTGCATGCTTATTCCCTGATGAGCATGCTTATCCTTAATTGTTGCATGCTTATTCCTCTGATTTGCATCTCTATTCCTCTGATGATGCATGCTTATTCCTCTGATGATGCATGCTTATTCCTCTGATGTTGCATGCTTATTCCTCTGATGTTGCATGCTTATTCCTCTGATGTTGCATGCTCATTCCTCTGATGATGCATGCTTATTCCTCCTATGTCCTTTTAAGTAGCATGCTTATTCATGTTATGCTTTCTTATGTCGCATGCACATTCCTCTTATTTTTGGTGGACTCTCCGTGGCTTTCTCTTCCGGGGATGAGGGTGAGAGGAAAGATTAGCACTGCCTGTCTAATGCGACCCAGACTAGTCGTTTGCTGACCGATTCCGCATTTGTGCCAAGCGAATCTAATTTAATGAGACGCAGACTAATTCTCACTCTGTTAGGCTCGTTAAGTTGAGGAGCAAGTCAGTTTAATCATGGCCAGTGGCTCCTTCTGTGCTCTTTCCAAAAATAAGAAATACAAGCATGTTCACCGCCTTTGGAATTAGACGAGATTGAACCGGAACTGGAGGTGGCTGTTTACCCATCCATGTACAAAGATGATGACATCAGTGATTGCGTCAATAAAAGCCAACTTCAATGACTGCAGTGGGAAAAGAGCGACGTGCCTGTGATTAGGTGAAAACAAAAACCCAGTGCAGGCAGTCACTGTGCCCAAACCCAAAAGCATTCTGCAGTCTTAGAATTCTGAACCTCAAATCTAAAGATTTCAGCCTGGTCGCAACTGATAGCTCAGAAATTCCACTGCCTATATTTTCATAGATTTTCGTCACCTTATATCCTTATTACCGAGGCAACATGGGGAAACCCTCTAGGATCTGCCCGGTAATGTCGTTCTGTGTCACATCTCTGGCCTGTTTGAATGCAGCTTCCTGTTAAGAGTGGCAGTCATGCTTCTGGGATTAAAATAACTCCTGAATTTAAGGTTGAGAAATGGACTGCATGGTTATTATAAGCATACTTATGACATGTGGATGAGCTGCAAACAGTTCTTGTACTACTGTGGTATTTCAGCGTGTAGTGTAATGTAAAATTTCCCAAAATTCTTTAATTCCCAAATTAGGATGTACAAAGTGTTTAATGGGCAAGGAACTGGTCTTGTAACCTGAGGAAACAGGTTTGATTCCCAGTAAGGACACTGCTGTTGTACCCTTGAGCAACGTATTTAACCTGAATTGCTTCAGTACACATCCAGCTGTTTGAATGCATGCAATATAAATGCTCTGTAAAAGTTGTGTAAGTAGCGCTGGATCAGAGTGACTGCTAAATGCTTGTAATGTACTGTAAGGTAAAGAATTCTGGGAATGTATTGAATTCAGACCAGGGTATTTGGCTTGCTCCTTCCTCAGAACTGTGTGTAATTACACGTTGATTATAAATGAAACCACCTGGCATTCTCACCTGGACCTTGTAATTTGCTATAGTGTTACAGGGAAGATCAAGCACTGTAATTTAAGGCCTCCCCGGATGAACAGTAACCTCTGAAATTCTTCAGCTCTCTCTGTGTCAGAGAGCTATAAGCTGTCCAGCTGACTGCAGAGCCTCTGTGTTCCTCCAGCAAACACTAAAACCATCAGTGTTGTAGCACTCAAAGTACAGCTTCCTGAGCATCGACTGTTTAAGATATTTCTCGCTTGCCTACTTGCTTTCAAAAAACTGTTTCACGCTCGAGCTCCCTCCCGCCCCCCTTCATTCTCTCTGTTTTCCTGAGGGTATTAAATTCCGGAAGGAAAAACATCTGCAGCAGAGTAGGCAGCTGCATGCCATGGGCTACACATGCGGCAATCTGAATGCAAGCATGCGACAGAACATGCATCTCACCTCTGACCTGTGAAGGTTCCATAAAGACCCGTCTCACTCCTGCAGTGTGCGTGAGAGAGTGAGTCACAGAGACCAGTCTCACTCTGGCTGTGCATGTGAGAGAGTGAATCACAGAGATCTGTTTCACTCTGCTTATGCATGTGAGAGAGTGAGTCACAGACCTGTCTCACTCTGGCTGTGCATGTGAGAGAGTGAGTCACAGAGACCTGTCTCACTCTGGCTGTGTGTATGAGAGAGTGAGTCACAAACCTGTCTCACTCTGGCTGTGCATGTGAGAGAGTGCGTCACAGAGTCCTGTCTCACTCTGGCTGTGCATGTGAGAGAGTGAGTCACAGAGACCTGTCTCACTCTGGCTGCGCATGTGAGAGAGTGAGTCACAGACCTGTCTCACTCTGGCTGTGCGTGCGAAAGAATGAGTCACAGAGACTTGTCTCACTCTGGCTGTGCATGTGAGAGAGTGAGTCACAGACCTGTCTTACTGCGTTTATGCATGATTATGTACATGGCTGTGCGGGTGTTTGTGTCTCAGGGGCAACCTGGTAACCTTCTGACTTCAGTTAGGGGGAAGTCTTGTGTAAACAAAATCTTGTTCCGTGTGGGGTCATCTATTACATAAACCTGTTTAATCCGTAAAAAACAGGATAGTGAAAAAAATGTCTAAATCTTAGGCCACTTAGGGTTAAATTATCAGGGAAATGGAAAATTTACGATATACAACTGTGCCCTGGCTGTGGATGGGCCAAAGCGTTAAACCTGGAATTCCCATTCTACTGACCTGTAAGAACAGGTGTGTGTGTGTGTGTGCACGCGTGTGTGTGAGCAGGGATGTGTGCCCTAGGCTCCAGTCAAACAGACTAATGTTGATGCAAATAATATGTCTGCAAGTCAGTTTCCTCCATCTCTGTCTTAGAGCCAATGCTGATCTCTCACCTGTGTGAGGGCATGACACAGATAACATTGACCTCTGACCTCCGACATTTGAGTGGGCATGTCACAGCTGACAATGAACTCTCACCTCCAAACTTTGAGAGGGCTTGCTGCAAGACACAGTCTGACCTCTACGCCTCTACACCTCTACCATCTTTCACATGAACCAAGGCAAGACATGTTAGCATTTGCTGAATTGCGTTGCAGGGGAAGCCTGTCATTGGATGTCACCCAAGAGGGACGGGACTTCGTTCAGTGATGCTCCAGAGAATTCTGTGGCCGATTGGATTCTGGCAGTCTGCTGGAGAGTGATAATTATGTGACTTGTTTTATGTTGAGTTTTTATTTTGTTACTATCTATTTATGATTTCCTGTTTTTTATCTGAGAGACAGGAGACACACACACACACACACAGGAGAAAGAGAGAGAGAGAGAGAGAGATTCTGGAAAGTCCCAGTTCTTCTCTGCTGCCAAGTTCCAGTGGTACCATATGCCAGCATTAAAGATTGAACCAAAGGCTGTTAAATTATCAGGGAAATGGAAAATGTACAAGATGCAACTGTGCCCTGGCTGTAGATGGGCCAAAGTCTTAAATCTGTAATTTCCTATCATTTTGCTGGCCTGCAAGAACAGGCGTGTGTGAATGTGGGTGTGTGTGTGTGTGTTTGTGTGTGGGGGTGTTTGTCTGTGTGTGGGTTTGTGTGTGTGTGTGCGTGTTTTTATCTGTGTGTGGGTGTGTGTGCCTGCGTGAGTGTGTGTTTGTGTGTGTGCATGTGTGTGTAAGTGTCAACGTCTATTTTTTATATTTGGAAGCCTTGGCCATGTCCACAGGCTTGTGGTCAGAGGTCTTAGGATAATGGGGCTGGCAAAATGGAGAGCAAAGCGACTAGCCAAATATTGCTCAGTTTCCTCCATTATAGGCAGTCGTAGTATATGGAGGAGAAGATGTTTCTTGTACCCTTAATGTTTCCTGTCAGTGCAATTGAGATGCAAATGTATAACCTGCATTTTGTTTGCTTTATCCCTACTGGTATGCTTTCTGCTACACAAGTGAAGGACATCACTGAAATATATTTGGGCCCTTATGATGTATTTTATAAATGTGGACCTAAATAAAGAGTTAAAATGTATGTGCGCGCGCATGCGTTAGTGTGTGTGTGTTTGCGTGTGTGTGCGTGCACATATGCTGAATGAATGGCTCTCATTTCAAAAGTGCATTTGCAGCTGAAATGGTTTGAGTTCTTCATTAGTGCATTTGTCCTCTTGTCTTATTAGGAGTGAGCAGTTGTGTGGTTATGAATGGGGGCGGGGGGCTTAATATTGGCCTCTCCAGCTGAAGAAGTGGCCTGCTCCTCTCTCAGGCCCCTCCCCCCCCGACCCAATCTCCGAATCTGATCATGGGACATCTGCCCGGAAATCAGCTATGCTCTCCTAGCCAAGAGGAACCACCGATTTAACCATATTCTGCCCCTGCCTCAACATCCCCGGTGCCTGGACCTGATTCTTCTGCACTGAAATGCCCATCCAGCAAATACAGTTCATACACTGCTACTGGTAACACTTTACATTGATTTGCAGTTCTACCTCTGCAGGCAACATGGAACAGCAATTAATGGAATTCTTAATTACACACGTGAAGCAAAGCAAGCCCTGTTACCTGCTAAAATGAAATCAAACGAATTGATTTCGTGAAATTTGTGAAATTACCAAGCCAGGTTGATTTGTAATTTATCTTGAAGACATGGCCAATGAGTGTAAATACAATATTTAAATATATTCACACGTGTAATTAAGAACACCGCTAATTGTTTCTCCATGTTTCCTCCCCTGGAGTTACTCAGTGATAACCTCTTCTAATCAAATTAGTTGCAATTTAACTGCACAGGCATAGCTGACAACTTCATGTAAACTGTTGCTCAGCTTCTAAACACAGTTGAACCCCAGAGGTCACAAGAACCCCTGTTTATGGGGCTGAACGATCCCCAGAATAGGGCATAAAGCCAGAAGCACTTTTTTTTTGGACATTTCTCAGATTGCTAGCCTGTAGGATCTCTTTTCCAGAGTGACTTACACAGCTGTCAGACTTCCACACGCAGTAGAATTTATGCGATCGGATGAGAATCTTGCTCAAGGGTATGATGGCTGCTTCAAAACTGGGCATTGAACCCGCTTTACAACATCCAATTTTCTAGCCATTACGCTACCCTGCCACCCTATACAGTATGTATGAAATTAGGGATTTTCAACCGCCAAACTGGAGACCCCATTCCCAATGGGTTTATCCTATCTGGATGTACTGTACCAGACATTTCCCAATGGGTTTATATCTCTATCTGGATGTACTGTACCAGACATTTTTCTCTCTGAGATTTGTCGATGAGTGGACCGGTTGACCATGGCACAATTCAGTGAATAAGAATTAAAAAAATACACAGCTGTGAAATGTGATTATCATTATATGTGATAACTGAGTGTTTACGTTATATTTTATCATATTCCATTTCTGTAAGGACCTCATGCCTTGCCAATAAACAAATAATGGTTGTGAAATGTTTGGAGTGCAGGACCACAGGGCAGAGTCATGGTGGTGTCAGTAGGAAGTGGCAAAGATGGAAAATGAGTTCCTGGTAGAACTAATCACACTGAAAATCAGGAAGTTGTTTTTAGAGGGTGCACAAGTCCAGGCTTGATGCAGCACTGGGCACATTCCAGTTGTGGGTAATAGATGGGCTGTTCTCATTATGGATTACTTATGTTCATGTTATTGTTCAAATCTGTAATTTGAACATATTCTTCAAAGCCCATTTCCGAAAGCGGTTGCGTGCCCCAGCTGCGCAGCTCGGCTGGCGAACTGCAGGGTGAAATTAGGTGGCATCGGGCAGTGCTGGCTTTGGAATGTGGCATATAGAACTAGCGGATGGTACAGTAAATTCCTCCCCATGTTTACCAGAGTATTGGTACATCCCACCGGAGGGTAATTGTAGGGTTAAGATTCAGCTACTGCATGAAAGGGTCATTTTGGTTCTACATTAACCCTTTGACCCTGTACAGTCGGAGCTTTCAAATCCGTTGTACAACAAATTCAACCGTTGTGGTACAGCGGAATTTAATTATGCATGTGTATGCCTCAAAGGGTTTCCAGAATCATTGAAAAACACATTCAGGAGGTAGTGTGCAACACATCTCCAGTTGCGTGTGTCCACCCAAAGTGTTTTGGCAGTGTAATCATGTAATTAGAGCGTGCGCGTTGTGTAGTTTTTTAAGCATAACTGTTAGCCAGCTACCCCACGTTAACGGAAATTTTATTAAATATGAAAGACAGTAATGGTAATGTTGAACAGAGTTGGAATGGTGAGGAAATCCTTTTTAACTAAGATCAAGAACAGCCTTAGAAGCCTGACACGTCTTTGTGACAACAAGGCGATTTCTGCCATGGTTGAATGACAGTCTCCTCCAAAACATCAGTGTATGAACCTGGGCCCAATGAAAACCATAATTAGGCTAATCGTTAAACACTTGTAGGTAAGATATAAGGTAGCTAGCGAATGGTTCCTACTGGTGTGTGTACACACAGATTACAACCGTTTTATTGCCAACACATTTTAGAATGCTCCCAAAACAAGAATGCTCCGAAAAAGCTCTGTGTGTATAGGGGTCTTTAAAGTGTAAGATCACAAATATATGATTGCAATCAGAATGTTAGAATGTTCTTAACCGAACATTCTAATGCTGGTGTAACAATCACCACCGGTGACTGAAAGCAGTCTACTGAACACTGACTGTCTAGAACATTCCAAAAAAACAACTCTTCAAGAAGGGTTAAAGGTGTTGAGTCGGCAGGCAGCCCTGAAGAGTGTTGTGTGCTTCAGTAACAACCTGACGAGGAGCAGACGCACATGCTGACAGAGAATGGGGTGATGGCTCAGGCAGAGGTACTGGGAAACGAGAACCCCACGTAGGGAACAAAATAATGAGACAAAGGGGGCAAAAATGGGCTTAAAAGCTAGAATTTCGGAGGAAAGAGCGAGAACTTCAAACATGAAACCGAATACTATCATTATGTGTCATTTTCTGCAGTATGATCCATATAGATCCAGGGTTAGTAGCTGAACTGGAAAACATGATTACGTACAGCCGAAAGCCAGACTTCCTGCATGTGTAATGAATGACAACGAGTCCGTTATTCAGCCACCGGCTAAGTAAATGTAGCTTATTTTAACCAAACGACCTACTGAAAATGATGTTCTTGTATGTGTGTGTGCGTGTGTGTGTGAGTATCTGGTAAGGTTAGCTGGGACTAAATATTCCGCCGAAGGTAAAAAATGCAAATGCGACTATTAAATATGTGAAGAAGTTTTACCTAATTAGCAAGTCTGCTTTTTGCCGTTAAATGCAGTGGCGGTTTCTCTCGCTCGGTCCTGGCGCTTTCATGCAACTGAACATCTTCCCTCAGAGCCACATTTGCAACCCTTGGATTGTAACGCGGTGTAAATTGCGTGCAATTAAGACACTTTTAAAGGGGCGATTTATCCGTTTGAGCTCATGCTATGTCAGAAATAGCCGCTCGCGTTCGCAAACCCTGGACTTTATAATGTCAGGTCAATTAACGGTTTCATTTAGCGTTGTACGTGGTGAATGATTCCACTGGAAAGAGGATCAGGTTTAATTCGCAGACGTAGTAGCTGAAGGTGAGGACAGCCGGTCGGTCAGACTAAACCTCTTGTGGAAAATGAGAAGTAGGAAAGCAAACTGAAAGCAAAGGGGACTCGAGACAGACCGGCACTGTATTAGAAGGTTTTCTTTTTCCAGCCATCCATCCATTTTCTAAACCACTTTCTCCTTGTCTGGGTAGCAGTGGGGCTGCAGGCAATCTCTGCATACACTGCATGAGAGGCAGTAATACACCCTTGACAGGTCACCGATCCCTCACAGGACACCCACACCACCATATCACTCACACGCTCGTACCCCCAAGGACGATTTAGACTCTCCAGTTAGTCTGACCTGCATGTCTTTGGACTGTGGGAGGAAACCCATGCGGACACGGGGAGAACATGCTAACTCCACTCGCAGCAGCCCTCAGCCGGGGTTTGAACTCCGCTCCTTCTCGCCGTGAGATGACGGCGGTTTTCGCCACACCACGCATCGCCCCAGGTTCTTTTTTTTTTTTATTTTTTTTTAACCTTCAACTTTTTAAAATGTATTTTTCTGGTTTTCCTAACCCCTCCTACCCCCATCCTTCCCTTCTCCGCCCTGGCAAGTCTTATTCCCCTCAGACTCGGTTCCGGTCAAAAAGCAATTATTTTATATGTATCGGTCATGATTAAAAAAAGAAGGTACAACAAAAAGTGAAAATAATACGCAATATCAAGTTGTTGCCATCTATATTTGTTCCTTCCGTTGGGGAGTTTTTTTTTCACTTGTTAGATTTTTTTTGGGGTCGATGCTCTGGCTTTCCTCATTTTTCCTATTTCGTGTTTTTCTATAAAGAGTTTTGTGACAGTGTCTCTGTAAAATTGAACTAAAAAAGTAATCCAAAGTAGGTCAGCAATCTTATGTTTGGCTTTTCTCTGCATTTCTAATGTTTGTTTTCTGACTCACTATATTACAGTATATGGGTTGATAACTCAATATCTGTCTTATAAGAATGCCAACCATTTTATCTAAGTATGAGGTGGAATTCGTCTTCATACAATTAACCTTTTCGCCACCATTTCTGCTGAACAATTGGATCAAACGGAATTGCTTTGTCGATAATGTCTAAAATAGTCTTTGAAACTCTTCTTCAAAAGTTGTGAAGTCTCATTTATAAAAAATGTTCTTGGATTTAAACTTGAATGTAATCTTTAGTTCATTCCCCAGGTTGTGCTTAGACTTGATTTATAAAAATAACAGAGACAACATTTTTTCCATTCTTAATCATATTTACCAATGAAATGTTATTTTTAACATGCAAAAATAAGGAAGGAGTTAGAGATTTGTGTGAGTCTGAGGTGGGATTTGAACCTGGGCCTCATCCAAAGATTTCTTAGGCAAACGTTACCAGTCAGCTTAAAGGCAAAATCACACCTAGCTAAAGGTGTTGGGACAATGTTGTTATTTTTTTATTTCAGGGTTGCGTTATCAGGGAGTGTTGTCACGGTAACCTGCTAAGAGACCTTCGCTTTACCACACCTTTGCTGTGCTTCACTAGCGAACTAGCCAAGCTACACCCGCTACGCTAACACAGTATGCTTTAGGGATTCCCATGCAGCCCTCAAACATGCAGTACCTCCACGTGACCAGCAGGGAATTAAGTTGCATCTCATGTAAATTTTGTGTAGACATACAATCATGTACACGTCAAAGCGGAATTTGATAAATAACTACTTTGTCAAGGTTTTCCTCATAAGCCACTATTTAAGATTTGATCAATTTGATCGGAAGACCATTTTATAAACGAGGCCCATGTCCTCAACATACATCTTCGTCATGTGAATAAAAGTGGCACTCCGGTTTAGGGTACATGGGGTCTGGGTTGTTTTTCGCAAAACGTCTTCTTCAAGATGTTCTGCGGCGAATTTGAAAAGGGATCAGCTGACGGTCGCCATTTTCAGATGAGTGAAATTTATTGCCCCAGACCTGTGTTCCCCAGCCTATATCAGTGTGTGAGCTAACAGTCTGAAGGCATTGCTGAGTTAGCTAATGTTTATTTTATTAGGCATCTCTCCCGGGTGTCTGATAGCGGGAATGGAGTACGACGGCGTCAGGCTAATGAACGGGGGCTGCATTGAGGCCCTGTGTTTATTTATAAAGCTGCTGCGTTTGTTTATGCATGCGATTTTATGCTAATTTATGTATGTGTTTACCAGTGTTGTTTTTTTGCTTGTTTATTTATGGGTGTCTTTTACTCCACATTTATCCAGTCTACCGGCCCTCTGGCCCAGAAGCACCAAGCTGAGCACTGTGGCCTAAACAGAGACACGACTCTCCTCTCTCTTTCTCTCTCCTCCTCCTTCTCCTCTCCTGACCCCCCTTCTCTTTATCTCTTCTTCCTCTTTCTCCTCTTTTCTTCTGTCCTTTCCTTTCTGCTCTTCTTATTCTTCTCTCTCCCCATCCTCTCATCACCTTTTTTTCCTATCCCATCTCTTCTCACCTCCATCCTCTTTCTTCTTCTCTCTTTTCCTCTGTCCTCCTCCCTCTCTTCTTTCTCTTTGTGTTCACCCAACTTCTACAACTCTTTTCCTCTCTCTCTTTTCGCTCCTCTCCTAACTCCTCCCTCTTTTTCTCCCACCCCAACTCCTTTCCCTTACTCTCTCCTCTCTATTCCCCTCTTTCTTATTCTCTCCCATTGCCCATCCTCTCCCTCTCTTCCCAATTCTCTCTCTTTCACTCCTGTTTCTCTGCCTCTCATCTCTCGGTTCTTTCAGTATCTTTATTTAAAAGTTTCTCAGTAAACTCCAGGGTTCAGGTGGGAGGGTGGAGACAGACAGCGTGTGATTTCTCGCCCTAGACTCACTGCTATTCTGTGCAATTAGCCTAAAAATGGCTGACCTCTCACAGGCACACGTTAACCTCTCTCAGTAAGGTCGCCGAGATAACACAGCGGCTTCCCTGCAGCAAACAGGAGTTTAGCCTCTAACTGACCTGCTAAATGCTGCACTAAGGCCAAACCTGAGGGCTAATGCGGGATTCAGGACAGCTTTGAGCAAAATCTGAAGGCTATCAGGAGTCTCAGTGCAGCTGTGATTGTGCTCTGAAGGCTATCAGGAGTGTCAGTGCAGTTGTGATTGTGATCTGAAGGCTATCATGACTCTCAGTGCAGTTGTGATTGTGATCTGAAGGCTATCAGGAGTCTCAGTGCAGTTGTGATTGAGATCTGAAGGCTATCAGTAGTCTCTGTGCAGTTGTGATTGAAATCTGAAGGCTATCAGGAGTCTCAGTGCAGCTGTGATTATGATCTGAAGGCTATCAGGAGTCTCAGTGCAGTTGTGATTGAGATCTGAAGGCTATCAATAGTCTCAGTGCAGTTGTGATTGAAATCTGAAGGCTCTGCCTCTGTCTGCAGACCAGATCAGCAGAAACATTGCTACAAATCAAGCTGAGTGCAAGTACCTATAGCCATTGCTGTTTATTAATGGACTGTCTGTAAAGAGCACTAATCACTGTTTTTTTTTTTTGCTCATAACTGAAAATAAGAGACAGGCATCTTACTCCTATGGGCTAATATTGGCTTTTGTATGACTCATAACTTTATACCACTTTGAAAGGAAACCCAAAACCTTCACCATGTTGATTTTACTTAAATGCGAAGACTAACATATGGCTGTGTGTAAATGACAAAGACCATCAGAGGTCCGAGTGTGATTGTGTGTAAAATGTGAAGGCTAACACAGGTACCAGTGCAGATGTGTATAAAATACAACGAATATGACAGGTTCCAGTCTGACAGTATGTAAAATACAAAGACTAACACAGGTTCCCGTCTGACTGTGTGTAAAATACAAAGACTACCACAGGTCCCCGTATGACTGTGTGTAAAAAGCACAGCCTGGTCTTTGCAATGCCACATTTAGACAGGATCAGTGGTAAAACCAAGGTTTAACACTGAACCTGGTGTCGGGACCCTCAAAGCAGACGTGTGACAGCATATCTTGAGATTTCCAAATGGCGACAGTTCTGTTGACAAGTTTGTTTCTACAGTCACTATCATTCTGACCCTCTGTCAGAACGTCAGGCCCAGAATCTCTTCTCTATGCCTTCTCCATTTGTATTCCTGTCTCATTTCATGATAAAGTTTTGCACTTTAGAAAGAAATTAAAGCAAGCTAGTATGGACAGGTGTGGTGAAAAGGGTCAATATGTCATAACAGAAAGACTCATATCAAAGAATGAATAATATGTAACTCGTATTTTAAGAGCAGTTACTGCTATTTGATTACGCATCCGACAAGCAAGCAAGCAAATTCAATTTTTGAACAGTTATCCATTATTCATGTCTGCTAAAACCTACCATGTAGCTGGAAATGCACAGCTGTTGTTTGTGTCACTGCTTGATTTAGGATTCAAGGTGTACTCTTAATTGTCATGGTAACGGCATTGTCGATGGTGATTGCATGCTGGGAGATGTGAGGTGGGAGGCAGAACAATTGAATACATGATGTGGTAAGACTGCAACAAACATCTTGTCTGAACCATGGGCTCCTAAATAATACAGAATGGGTAACCACCGATAGCAGCCACCCAGTCTTTATATTGACAAAGCTGACAGCATGCACAATTTTCCACGTGCTCTCTAAAACGAACCATGATTCTGAGCGATCTGAGGGACTGGATCCACGCTGTCATGAACGTGATGAAAAAGCAGCAGGGGTTTTGAGTGATTTGATTGTTTGGTTCAGAGAATTTCTCCCACTGTCTTGAACATGCAGAGAAATGTGTTCTGAGTTTGAGTCAGTGAGAATCTCCTCTGGAGCCCTTCAGGGATCAGAAATATTTTTCCGGAAAGATTAATCGGGTCTTGAAGTTGAGTCTGTTGTCCGTGTCCCGAGTTGCAACCCTTGAATTCTGGGATGACTTATTGAAAAAAATCCTGTGCAAATCTTATGCTGCCCCATTTCTCAGTGTACTAGGGTAAGAGGGCTCAGCCACGCCTGTCCCAAAACCTTATCCTACCTGTCTCGTGAATATGAATTTCACCTGTCTCAGCTGAAGGAAATTTCAAATCATCATCATCATCATCATCATCATCATCATCATCATCATCTTTCAATGTTTTATCTTCCTGTAATATTTTGCATATAATGCTTATAAAGCATTTTGGGCTAATTCATGTTTGAAGCTTAATAATAATAATAATAATAATAATAATAATAATAATAATAATAATGATAATAATAATAATAATAATAAACAAAATGGTAAACAATCAAATTAGAAATGCATCATTTATTCTGTGATATTGTTTAAAAAAATAATAAAAACATGTAATTTCTTGGCTCCAAGCTGTAGTTCCCAAACAGTAATTAAAGACATCCCCCCACAAAAGTTCCAGTGCGCTTTTAATGTCCGCAAAACATTGGTCTGCCTTCAGTTCACATTTTTCACAAACAGAGGCACACTGATTTTAATCAGATCTGGAAGTGAACCGGGCTTTCCCCTGACAACAGAGTGGTTTCTTTTTTTTGTAGCTGAAATATAAATTCCACATAAAGGTCCACATCCGGGTGTGGCTCATGTAACAATATATTTGTGCTTGGTCCAGGGCAAATGGGACTAATAATTATAAAACTTTTAACCTTGTCTTTTGTTATATTTGACAGTTACAAATCTGCCCCATGCCATCTGGCTATGCTCCACATGCATATAAATGAGTTCTATTTCTGTCCTGCGAGGTAAAAGCTTGCACAGAATCTCTTCCTATTGATCCAGCTCTCCCCATCTTCGAGAATGTAATTGCTCGAATATTCAAATGAGGTGCTGGAAGAGATGCCAGGTGGCCTGTCCTGAAAAAGTTGTTGTTCGGTGTGGATGGACCCTGCCGTCTGGTCTGCTATTCGGACTGTGCCAGGGCCTGCTCGTCCTGGCAGCCCATGGTGTGGCATGTAGTCAGATATTTGGTCACTCAAAGAGGCACACAGAAGTGACCCCCTCTCTGGTAGTCCTGGAGCTTGCTGTCACCCAGAGGCAGCTGTACATGAAACGCACTGTTCCAGCACAATGAGCTGATGGACTGCAGACCAACAAGCTGCAGGTGCCAGCTGGCCCTCTAGTGGAGAAGAATTTCTGCCTGCACTCTCCAGAACCAATGCAGTGTTAATACAAACTGTGGAATGATGTAGCTTGAATGTGCATTGCAGAATGATACAATGTAAATGCACAGTATGAATTCACATTGCTAGCACATTGCAACTGATGCAGCATGAATGCACGTGCATGAATGCACATCCCAAACTGACGCAGCATGAATGAACATTCCAAACTGATGCAGCATGAATGCACATTCCAAACAGAGGCAGTATGAATGCACATTGCAGACTGATACAGTGTGAATGCACATTGCAGACTGATACAGTGTGATTGCACATTGCAGAATGTTGCAGTGTGAATGCACATTGCAGACTGATGCAGTGTGAATGCACATTGCAGACTGATGCAGTGTGAATGCACATTGCAGACTGATGCAGTGTGAATGCACATTGCAGAATGTTGCAGTGTGAATGCACATTGCAGAATGTTGCGGTGTGAATGCACATTGCAGAATGTTGCAGTGTGAATGCACATTGCAGAATGTTGCAGTGTGAATGTGCATTGCAGACTGACGCAGTGTGAATGCACATTTCAGCAAAGGCTTGGGCTTACAAACGTTATTGGTCTTACAAATTGGGAGAAAATATCAATATTTATTGCAATTATTTTGGTTGTTGTTGTCCGTGTTGCGTCAGGCATTAACAGCAGAATGCCTGATCGTCATATCCATTAGGACCTGCGCAGCACTGCCCCTGAACTAATGTCTCTGGATCTAAAATACATAAAGTACAAAGCACATAAATGCGCAACGCATCCATGATGCATGAAAAAAGATTCACAGTCAGTTAAGATGCGGCTCCATAATACAGAATGTCCCGGCGCGTCGCCTTCATCAGTGGAATGCTTGCTACATGCTGGTGGCATACAGCACTTCACCACAGGTGCGCAGCCTAATTAGAGAGGGAACGCCAATCAGAAGCCTTGGATTTCACACGGGCGGTTAATGAGGACTTAAGTTACGGGAGAAGATCCGAATGATGATGTACATTTTTAATGACGGCGGACTGCGCTGGTTCCCGCTGCGGCGCGCCAGGTCTGCAGACGAGGCGTCCTGCCCGGTGCGGGCGCTCACACGGCGCCAGGCACGCCTCACACGCCGGACGACCGAGCCGTAGCTCGGACTGCATTAGCGCCGCCTCCCCGGTTATTAAGACCCGCTCGCGCCCGGGCGGAGAAGCCAGACGGTGAAATATAAATTTTTAATAAAAACGGATTGCGCTCTTACCTCTCGCTGCGGTTCGGCGGCTGCGGCGAGCACCGCGCCGTGGAGCGGGTGTAACGCTGACGTAAGCGGGGGCGCTGACCCACGCCAGCGTGCCCACCGCATGACGGACTCTGGGAACCGCAGGGACTGAGAAACAGGATGGAAATGAAGGGGGTGCAAAGGGGTTGGGTTTGGGGTACAGCAGGGGTGGGGTTTGAGATACAGTAGGGTGGGGTTTGGGGTACAGAAGGGATTGGGGTGCAGTGGAGTTGGGGTATAGTGAGGTGGGGTTTGGGGGTACAGTGGGGTTTGGAATGCAGTGGAGATTGGGGTACTGTGGGGTTGGGTTTGGGGTGCAGTGGTGTTTGTGGTACGGTGGGGTGGGGTTTGGGGTGCAGTGTCTCTTTTCAAAGCTCCACCCTTATTTGCAGTCCCTACACACCTGCACCAGGCTATTTCCAGGCTTGATGTCATTATGCGTCAGGCCAGGTGTACGGAACCCCACTCAAACCGCGCGACGGAACCTGTGGAGAAGCGCTCTGTCTGCGCGACGAGAAGCCGCCGCAGGTTTCTCCACAGGCGCGCGACTCGCCACAAACGCATCACCGACTCGCCCCTTTTTTTCCAGCCCCCGCCTCCGCCGGCTCTCTTCCGAGAGACAGACGCGCTCGCCCCGCTCTCAGCGGAAATCCCGCGCGTGTGCTGCGCGGGCGCTGGCGCTACGCCACGCTTCCCCTGGACGCCGCCGACGCCAGCGGCGCTCTCGGAAGCGCGTGTGCCGCGGCCGGGAGGAGAGGCCGGCTGCCAGGCGCTCAGACGCTGGTGCTTGTTTATCACTCATTAAACGCCGTTCGCCATGGATACGGCTGTTATCAACAGAGCCCCCCTGGGCTGTGGAACGCCTGTGTGGTCTCTCGCACTGTCTTGAAAACAATGATGGTTTATGTCTCTGTGCGGGACTTTTTATAATAATAAAAATGCTGCCTCTTTGTGAGCAGAGTTCACCCCTGGTTAGTTAAAAAAAAAAAAAACTAGGGCAGTGATAGCCATGTTTTAAAGTACAACTTTGTTTGAACATTATTTTTAACAGTGTTGGGGAATCTACTGTGGAAGCATAGTTGCACAAACTGCCAATTACTTCCCACTAAAAATAGCTCAGCTACAGCCAAGCTACCCTAAAGAAAAATGCTGCTTGCGAAACTAAAATGACTTGTGTTCTGCTGGCATGGCGCGTATGTTACCAATGTCTACTTTTTCGACACATGGAGAGTCACTGTACAACTTAGTGGGCAGAACCAGCCATGTGTGGTTGATCGCTGACAACTATAGTGGAGAGGAGTACTTCTCAACAATCAGGATTCGAGGGAAATGAGAGAGAGGAGGTGTTATTTGGACAAAGGGGCTTGAAAAAAAAAATTACGGCCAAAACTAGTTGATAGTTCCTGTCGTTAACTTCACCTCAAAATGTGATTAACAGCTACAACCATTACGCACATTTGAATGTCGCTGAACTACCAGCAAACTGCTGCAAAACGTAGTTGAACTACGAGTAGTTAAACGACTCCCAGGTGGTGATTTTGAAACGATAATATCTGTTCATTGAACTTTAGAGTGTAATAAGTCATCCTGCCGCAAAGTTCAGATATCCTCAGGGCTCAGGCCTAAGCATGGACCAGAAACATTAATGTGCACTGAGAATGAGGGTCTCTCTTATTGCCACCGCAAAAATATTTGCTGCTGACTATCGTGTTCAGGCACCAAGAGATCCTCCTGTTCCGCTCACGTTCAGGTTGCTGATCTTGTCCAGGTTCACTCTGCTTTAACCCTTAGAAGAGTAGGTTTTTAAAATGTTGAAGTCAGTGTTCTAGAACTTTCAGTTACCAGTAGTGATTGTGACGTCAGCATTCGAATGTTTGGTTGAGAACATTCTAATCACATAATTTGTGATCATACACCTCAAAGCGTTAAAGACCCACGAGGTCCTTATGGTGCAAGCAGAATTCCGTTCTCAGATTCTTGTGTGTACGTCTTTGTTCTTGTTTTTTTCACATCCTGTATTTTGTATTTTTAAATTGAAACCTGGCCCATACCACTCATTTAGATGCTTTATTTCATTTTCACACAGGAAATCAGATCAAGCACAAAACTGCAAAATTACAGCCAAATATTAGAAAGGAAGAAAAGGAGAGAGTAAAGAAGAAATACCATTCTAATAGGCAAACATGAACTATAAATCATAAAAATAAATATTTCTGTGTAAGTGTCAGTTCTCTGAACATAAAAGCTTGCTGTCAATGTTTCAAACCTGGTTTTAAACTCTTTTATAAATAAACCACAGCCTTGAGTGAATGGATGGGCCACAGCAGTGTTTAAACATTCTTTCAGCACCACACAAAAAAAAAAACTAGAAAAAAAACTTGCCGGTCCAGGAAATGGAATTCTCAGGAACAAAAGATTTACCGAAAAAGAAATTTTTTTTTATTATACACTGGCCTTTTACCAATGGAATAAATATGTGTTGTTTGCAGTTTCCGAGGATTCCATTTTCTGGAGATCGAAGTGAAGCATCATTTTTTGTGAACTGGATGCTAATCGCCCCTCTCCTGCTCTTGAGGGATTACGGCAGAAGATCTCGGCGGCTCGGACGAGGCGAGCGAAGCGGTCGGGCCGATCGTGGGCCGGAGTGACTCCACAAACACACGCCGCCCTGCCGTCAGCGGCCCTGCGCTCACAGCCCGCCGTGGGCGCTGCGCTCACAATAATTACAGAGAAAATCACAGGACAGCAGCAACAACAGCGCTCTTCACCAAATTGCTTTCCGTTATTTTCCTTCTTTCTCTTCTCCTTGGAGAAATCGTCGCTGCAGTCCAGCGCCGTTTCTGCTGGGAAGCAGGACTTCATTGGCCTGGCCTTTCTGCAGAAGCAAGTAAGTCCTGTAAGTCCTCTTCCTTGCCTTCCCTTTCTCCTTCTTTCACCATCATTACTCTGCAGTACATTTCAGCATTTACCAGAAGCAATTTTAGTTTCTTTTTTTAAAATTTCTTTTCATGCAATCCATTTTCACAGCAAGATTTTTCTTGCTGAAGCAATTCAGGTTAAGCACTTTGCTCTACGGTACAACAGCAGCATTGTGACTCAGATTCGAACACACAGCCATTCAGTTAAAAGCCCAGTCCCCCAACCAATATGGTACTTTCTTTCTCTCCTCTCCACCTGTTCTTCTCCTTTTCCTTCTTTCTATTGCTCGCCTCCCCCTCTCCATTTTTCTCCCTCTTTCTCCCGTTCCTGTCTCCCTCCCCTGTCCCCATCTCCTCATTTCTCTCTTTCTCTTCCTTCCTCTCACCATCATGTTTTCTCTCTGTCCATCTCATTCCTCCCCAAATCTGCCCTCTCCTCCACTGGATTGGCATGTGCACTTCTCTCTCCACTCTCCCTCCATTTTATTGTTGTCTTTCTGTCTTACCTCTCCCTCTCCCTCTATCTCTCTCTCTATCTCTTATTCTCTCTCTCATATCTGCAGCTAGGATGTGCTTGTTGACACTTTATACTTTTCTGATATTTTTCTTTGTTCAATTGGATGATTGTTTTTTTTTCTCTCTCTCTCTCCTTCCCCCACTAGTGTAGATGAATCACTGGGAAAATGAAGGTAAGGAAGGTGGGATGCGTGGCTCTGTTTTTAGGGCCGTACGCTAATTCACCCAGTGCCCTGCTGGAGCTTCAGTTCCCCTCCCCGCCACCGGCTGTGCTGTGATCCCCTCCCTGTCTGTCGCCCTCTCCACTCTCAGCTCCTGCTGTAAAACAAAAAACAATCGTATTCTAGCACTTGCAGTGTTTGGACCCCTAATGAAGGCTCCATGTCTCTCCCTCTCTTTCTTTTTACATCTCTCTCTCTCTCTCTCTCTCTCTCTTTCCCTTTCCTCTGGATCTCGCACTTTCTCTCTCTTTTTCTCTTTTTTTCTCTCTCTCGCTCCTGTCTCTCTTCCATTCCCAGGTATGTATTTCTCAGTAACTCGCCTTGCTTTCTTAATCCTTGCCTCATGTCTGTTGTTATTTCCCCCCAAGCAATGATGTCACTGATTGATGTGTCTCATACTTGATTAGCCTTTTTTTTTCTTTGAAAGAGGAAAGGTGTTCTGATTATACATTCAGTGTTTAACCACACACACACACACATATGCAAATACACTCGCGCATGCACACACACGCAAACCATAGTGTGGCTTCCTATGTAAAAAAAATATTACTAAAAAAATTGACTTACTGTCTGTATGGGGTCTTCCATGAATCGTATCGTGACAAATGGTCTGTGAAAGCGCCCTGCTGTGATTTGATCTGAAGTGAATTTGATCTGATATGATCACATTAATTATTTAATGCAGATCGCTACAGCCTCCCATGGTTCCAGTAGACTGATTGACAATGACCTGGATGCAAATCAACAGCTATCCTTAACTAACTTATAAATGCAAATGCTATCTACAGTACTTCCTTCACAAAGAGAGTGGCAAGTTACTTGCAGTGTTTGTTGAGCTATATGAATAATATAATTAAGACTTTCATTAAGTACGGAGTCAAAGTTAAGGGAGAATATTGGTTGACTCCAGACGAACAGGTGCTCAGGGCTCCCGCGATCTTGCAGCCTCTGACGTAATCCTCAAAAGTAAAGAAATATGTCTGTGCTTTCTGTCAGGCCGATAAGTGGCGTGTGGTTTCAAACAAAATTGGCCTGTAATGCCAGCCTCAGAAGAAATCAAAATGAGAAACTGTAATTGCCTAAGCAATTATGGAACCATTGAAAGACATTGGTTCCACCCTGGCAGTGTCAGTTAGATGCTCGAGATTTGACTAGAGTGCCTTGAAGCTCTTCTACACAATACTTCAATTAAGGATGAGTTGGAGCCCAGGAGCTGCGGGTTCAAATCATCAGCAGGACACAGCCGCTGTGCCGTTAGTAATGCTTTGAGCCTGAGAATTGCAACCTTCTAGTGGGGTTAGGTTAAACCTTATTGGTTTAAAAACCCTATTGAAGTATTTTTTTTTAAGAAGAACAGCTGTGAAATAATTTCTGGTGAATTCTATGTTGGAAAATACTTCAGGCTGCTGATCAGTGTTTAAATATTCTAATCATAACATTGTCCAGTGACCAGTGAACTATAATTTCTCATCATTGTGCCATATTTCTGAAGGGGGGATGGGGGTATTAGGCCTGTTTTGTAATATTGGAGGGGTTATCTCTACCCCCCATCCCTCCATCCTCACCCCTCCCCCCTCCCCATGAATAACACCCTTGTAATGACCACATCAGAAACATACTACAGATGGTATTGATGCCCCAGCATTGCCAGTTGTATTATCTTTGGCCGCTTCTAGTGTACCAGTGTTTGCTGCAGTTGTCTCCTGGAGACCACACTGACTGACGCTCCCATGTACCGGTTTAAGCTCAGCTCTGCGGTTTGCTTGAATCTGGCAGTGTCCGGTATCCGTCCGTGCGGCTTGATTTATTCGCCACGGCACCGTCAACCCAAACCTCTTTTTTCAGCTTCTTTTCGGTTCAAAGAGTGCGCTCAACCATTCAGCTTTCATCTTACTTCTTCTTTTTTTTTTTCAAAAGGAGCATGCAGAATGAATGGTAAATGGACTGCATTTATATAGCGCTTTTATCCAAAGCGCTTTACAATTGATGCCTCTCATTCGCCAGAGCAGTTAGGGGTTAGGTGTCTTGCTCAAGGACACTTCGACATGCCCAGGGCGGGGTTTGAACCGGCAACCCTCCGACTGCCAGACAATCGGTCTTACCTCCTGAGCTATGTCCTGAGAATGAGAGCGAGCCTCACATCATGTTGTGCCGTTCTGAACTCAGGTCTGTTCTTTTGTTTTTTTTGACACCCCTGCTCTCCTCAGTTTCATGATTTCCTGTTTGTCATGCTTTTTTTTTAAAGCAAGTTTTTCCTCCTGTTATTTGACCTGAGGTTCAGCCCCATTTTTCGTGGTGTTACGGCGCTGTTCGCTGCGGCCATGTTCCTGACCAGCTCAGCTCTCTCTCTCCTGCGAGGCCACTCTCACACTCTTATATAGCTTCTCTCGTCCCAAGAGTCTTTTTGATTTAAGCACAAACTGCCTCCTTCCTGACATTTTTGTTTTTTCTCCTTTGGACTAAATAACGATGGATGATAACAGCAGACAGTTAGTTTGTTTCACAGTTTCACTGCATTTGCCAGGGAAACACAACTATTGGCTGGTTCCTCCTATTGTTATATAATTATAGTTATTGTATTAGTTATAATATTGTATGCTTATTATTTTTTTTCTTGTTTGGAGCTGGTGGCTACATGCTAATCTTCCATAAACTTACCTGTGTTCCCTCTCACAAGCTCCTCCCCCTTGTCTGCCCGTCATCCCGCTCCACCCTCTGACTCGTGTCCTGTCCCCTGGGTTCTCTCCACTCTGATTGGTTGCAAATTGAAAATGACTGGTTAACAGGAGCGGGCGGGAGGGTCCCATTGACTGCCTGGAAGCTCGTTTTTTGGTTAATTCATTTAATCAGCACATCACTAAAAGTGCAGAATGCCAGACCTAGTCTGCATATTAATGAGTTCTGCCTCAGCCCCAGGGCCTGATGGGAGTTTTGGGATATGAGGCTCGAATGGAAACATTGTTTCATTCACACACCCCATTCACTCTGAAGGGAGTTACTATCCCTTATGCTGTGATACTGTACATCACTCTGCTCCTGTGTGTGTGTGTGTGTGTGTGTACATGTCTGTGTGTTTGAGTGTATGTGTATGTGAGTGTGTCTGTGACTATGTTTGCTGTTAAATGTCCCTTTGTCTAACTTTCAAATTTTCTCTACACTCATGAAGGCAATAATAATGACAATGATGATAGCAAAATGAGGGTGATGATGATAATGATGCTGAGGATGATGATGATGATTATGATGATGATGACACAGGCTTGCATTTGTTTGCTCTGAACATGTTCGGACCATCTGTGATTTTCAGGAGAGCATATTTTGCTGTGTATGTGAGCTTGGCCTGATTGAGGAGATGTGAAGGGCCCATATTGTAGTGGCTTTGATCTGGTATGTTAATGAGGAACCAGCTCATGAATATTAATGAATTACACACTTTTGCATACAGGTGAATTGTCTGGCTGTCTTTGTGGGAAGTGTATGCACCCACTCTCCCCTCCCCCCCCTTAGTGAAACATTAATGCAGCAGTATTTAATTTATTCACCTGCTTTGTACAGTCTAGCACTTTATGGTAAAATATAGTCTACACAATTATTGTGAAGTAACTATTGTTAAATATTCAGCAAATATGCACATAGACACACAGGCACACTTCACTTGCATGCACACACAGACACACACGCACACACACACTGTCACTGACACAATCATACATGCACACACACTCATACAGTATGCACACATACACACACACACACACACACGCTAGTATCCCCCTGAGACACAGGTTGATTTATGCTCTGATTTTTACTGTCTCACTGAAGTGTGACGTGTCACAATCACGAGTGTTTAACGAGCGAGCCACACCTACAAACACTTGGACTTTAAACTTTACTGTCCCTCACAAATCATAGCTCAATGCGACTGGAACTTTAAGCACTTAATTAAAAGAATCTGAAGCCAAAGTATCAACATTTACATATTTGTAAAACTGTAGTTACTGAACCAACTCCAACCTGCTCTTCTAAGCTCTCCTTCTTCTCTCCTTTCTTTTCCCATCCTCACCACCATTCCTCTCCCTTCCTCTCCTCTTCCTCTTTGCTCCTGTTCTTGAATTTTTTTCGTCTCTCCCCCACCCCTTGTTTTTAATAGCAGCTCCTCTCTTTCTCTATCCTGAAGTGACTAACTTATAAAAAAAGGGCCTTAAAAAGGTAACATACTAAAAAGCTAACTTTACTCCTCTCCTCTACTCTTCTGCTGCCTCTATCTTGCTCTCTCCGTCTTTCGCTCTCTCTCTCTTTCTCTCTCTGGTTGTCTCTGTTGTGGTTAAGTATAGCGGGAGTAATCAGTTCTTGCAGCCTTCAGAATGGTGGGTAACTGACATTTCAATTTGTGTATCAACAGTTGCCATCCCCCTGACCCGGTCGGGGGGGAGAGGGGCACTTTTAACTTTGCACTCTTTCTCATTCCTCCCCTCCTGAAGACTCAAACCCACAGCCCCTTCTGTGTGTGTGTTTGTATGTGTGTGTGTGAGAGAATTTGCGTGTGTGTTTATGTATATATGCATTACTGTGTGTGTGTGTGTGTGTGTTCCGGGCCTCTGTCCCTCTCCCCCTCTTTCCCCATGTTGAGTATTCATAGTCCTGTTTCAACACTTGACTGGACTGAAATATTAATGATAGAAATTTTCACTCTGCATGTGTCACAGGAAAAAAAACATGATGGTGCCTTTGACTGACGTTTTAACTCTCCCTCGATTTCTCCTCAACCCCCCCCCCGCTCTCTCTCCTTCTCTCTCTCCCTGTCTTTCTCTCTTTCTTTCTCTTTCTTCTTATAAACTTCTTCCCTTAAACTCAAATAGAGTCACACAGTACTATCAGAACAGATGTTCTGTGTTCCATATGCTTTGGGACTGTTTTGTGTTTCATACACCACTGTAATGGCCATCGATTGAGTCTGTTTTGTGTTTCATACGCCCCTGTAAGGGCACATCGATTGGGTATGTTTGGGTTTTCATATGCCCCTGTAACTGCCATTGATTGGGTCTGTTCTGTGTTTCATACACTCCTGTAACCGCCATTGATTGGGTCTGTTCTGTGTTTCATACACTCCTGTAACCGCCATTGATTGGGTCTGTTCTGTGTTTCATACAGCCCTGTAACAGCCATTGATTGTGTCTGTTTGGGTTTTTATACGCCTCAGTAAGGGCACATCGATTGGGTCTGTATTGTTCTGAGCTTCAGTTCCCCTCCCTGCCTTCGACAGCGCAGTGATCCCCTCCCTGTCTGTTTCCCTCTCCACTGTCAACTTCTGCTGTAAAAATAAATTTAAAAAATAACAAAAAATGATTTAAAAAATCAGAACAAAACCAATAGGGTTTCTCTCTCTCTCTCTCTCTCTCATCTAAATGTGCTGCCACTATCTCTGGAGGCAAAGTGGGCTTTTACAGTTGTCTAGCACACACCCTGTCTCACAGAATTGGGTTTGCAGTGAAGTTTGAATGAATAGATTGGGTTTGGGATTGATTTGGTTGCCACTGGGATTGATTAAGGTGCAGTGTAGGTCAGCTGGAGGTCATTGGGGAGGGATTGATAAGGTATTGGTAGTAGGGATATTCAGGCCTGCAGAGTGGACTTTGACCGCAGTGATTGATTGCTCTGTGCTAAAATGAATTTGTGCTACTGTGGGGATTGATAGGTTTGTAGTGAATATAGATCTCTTTCATTTCGGGACTGATGAGGCTACAATGTGGATTATTGGGTTCTTGTGAGGACTGATTGCTTTCAATGGGGATTGCTTGGGATACATAGGGGATTAAGTGGATAGACCGAGTTGCTTATGCTAGAAAGAGAACTATTTGGGTCTCATATTAGCTTGATTGAGGTTCTGTGGGGACTGATATCGTAGGTGCTGGATAGAACACTAATCAGGATGCAGACCCAATAAAGCTAAAATGGGAATCAATTGCTGTTCACCCTGGATTGATTGGAGAGCAGAGGGGTTTGATGACCCTCGGCTTTGTGCAATGCAACAAAAGCACAGGAGACTGACTGACATATGACCTCACACAAATTTGGGCCTATCTCTATATTTACATCTTTATAACACCAATATCAATATTCAAGCTCTTAATTTTTTTTTCCAGGTATTTCCCCCATCAGAAGATGTCATAATTCGCCCAGCTCTCTATGTGTGGTGAGTGTCCTGGTACAGAATGGCTGCGGTGACTCACCTAAGTGGATGCTACACATTGGGGTGTGATTGCTATTAGAGTGGATCCCTCTCCTTCATTGTAAAATGTGATGAAAGGCACTATAAAAATGTAACCAATTATCATCTTCATCCTCATTGTTATCATCATCATCCTCACCTTCATCATCCAATCATCATCATAATCCTCACCACCATCATCATTATCATCATCATTATCATTCACAGTGGCAGCACCACCACCACCACCACCATCATCATCATCATTGTCATCATCACACTGTGAAACTGGGGGACACAAGTGTGGCAGACAGGAATATGGACAGCAAGAACAACAGAGTGAAAAAAAGAGTGATTCAGAGAAATAGAGAAAGCTGGCCAGAAGAACAGATAGAGAAAAAAGAGGGAGCGAGAGAGAGAGAAGATGTACAGAGGAGAAAAGAGCAAGGGCGATGCAAAGAAACAGTAATGAAAACAGCAGCCTCAAACAGACTCGCACTCGAGTAAAGCCTGCTCACCTTGGACCTCCTCTCTGATGCAGGCTCTCATTCCCTCTCCAGCCTGTTTCCGGCACATTCCACAACCACTTCTGCGCTCTAATTACACATTTCCACATCAGCGTCTGATTATCTCCCTCCCCCCCCCCCTCGCTCTCTCTCTCTCTATGCCTTTCACAGCTTTTCTTCTTCTTCAGACGCGTCGAGTTTGCCGTTGCTTCGCGGGTAAACGTCACGTGGGTTTGTCTGAGGCCCAGCTCTAAGCTTCAGCTACATGAACCATGCTGTCATCTGTGAAAATGTTGCTCTGATCTGTGAAAATGTTGCTCTGATCTGTGAAAATGTTGCTCTCATTTGTGAAAATGTTGCTATCGTCTGTGAAAATATTGTTCTCATTTGTGGATTAATAACTTCTGAGATTTTCCCTGAACACAAACAAACAAGTGTGTACCTTGTATGTGTATGCGTGTGCGTGTGACAGTTCAATGCACATTAAAATGTTTCAAGGAACCACATTATTTGTTGTTATGGAAGAATTTTGTAGGTCTTTGCAGAAATATAATTTTGGGGAAAGATATATAAACTAATATGACGGTGTGGAATTTAAGTTTAAATGTTAAATGCACAAATAAACTAAGCAGGACACAGGAGCCAGCTGGCCAGCATCTTCACGTAACGTGCATTTGTCTGAAATTACAGGAGACTCCACCTAGCATCTTCTTTTCAGGCAAATACAAATACCGCTCTCCAAAAAAAGGCATCTGTGACAAGCATCTCAGATTACAGTCATCACAGAGATTCTGCGATTTGAAGTGATTTTCCGTTTTTTTTTTGTTTTTTTTTGCATGCTGATAATTTTAATTTGTACATTCTCTATACTTTTTTTGGCTTCAGCCATGATGATGATCCTTAACACGGCATTCTAAGGCACCTCTTCATTTACCCCCGCTGGCAGCTATCAGACGAGAATCAGCCAATTAAATCAATTCAATTACACACTCCTGGCCGCCTTTCATTGCTCCTGTGGGTAATTTGTTCTGCGGCAGAATCTCATAAAAAACGTATTTAATAAATGATAAACATTTGGGTTTATTCCCCGACTCCTGCTGCTCACAGCTCGACTGATTAAATCTACCACTCTCCTCCCGACTGTAGTCTCATCTCCAGATCCATGAACCGGTGTGTTTAGGTTTAGATTAGCCTTTTTTTTTTTTTTTTTTTCTCGCTCACTGGGCGTCACACACTGCGAAGGCTGAAGAAAACAACGCGCACAGCTGGATGCCTTTAATTCACCCGCCACCCCTGCGCACTTTTAAAATATTCCCCCCGACCTGGCGGCTCATGTTGAATGTGGAATTTACTAGATCGATATGGCTGATGCCTGCTGTTTGAAAGCTTAAAATTCAGTTAGTGTCAGAAAAAAAAGATGGACACTCTCACACAAATTGACAGCTGATCAAAACTGACTTGGGGAAAAAAAAGACTCGGTGTGATCCATCTGTTTCAAAAGCCACACAAAATTGCCAAAAGATTCCCAGCTGAAACAGAGATGGCTTTTTTTAGTGGTGAGAACGCACGCCACCGAGAGTCATGCTGATTGGTTAAATTGACTGAGTTGAGTGCTGAAACAGTGCCGGATAGGTTAAATTGGCCAAGCTATATACAGATTTCTTGGGTCTGGCTGTGCATGGCAGGAAGAGGACATCACAAATTAATAAAAAAAGAATTCGCATTTTTGCCTAAAAATACGCGAGAATTTTTTTCTCAGTTTAAACAAAACAGTGCTTTGCAATGCGATACAGAAAAAATGAACCATATGTTCACCTGTATCAGGTGAAAATATATTCCAGAACCTTTCAGCTGCCAACACAGTGCCAATTTTGGACTTGCAAACTTACACATATTTTTTGGCCCTGGGTCATTAAATTAAAAATTAACTGTAAAAAAAAGTCAATTCAGATGCATCAACCAGATCAGGCATGTGCAGTCTCAGCATAACTCCTATCAGAGAGAAAACATCTGCTTTATTGTACAATAGCCTACATATTCACATTCTGTTTTATAAATAGTCCCTGGAATATGCTTGGCCTGTACACAGCAGGTTTAAAAAGAATCAGGCCCCCAGTGGGGCATTTTTATTTTTAATGCTGCCAAGCCAGTGGTAGGTATGAGAAAAAAAGCACTATACTAGCGGACAATGAACAAGACAAGTCTCTAGATATTTGCACTCATGGATTACAGGAGGAAAGTTTTCTCCAGTCTGGTCTTCTTCGGGTAATCAAAGAGCATTTGAGCTGCATGTCAGTCCCATTTTCTGCCCTCACGAGGAGCATAACGTTATGCACGAAGCCGTGCAAAGTGTAACCGGAAAAAGGTTTTATTAAAGTCACCGTTTTTTTGTCCGCAAAACCCAGCAGTTTTCTAATCTCATTTCATGCAGTGCTGTGACGCTCCAGGTGATTTTCTTTTTTTGTGCTGCTAACGTGTTCTGCTCTCCTCGCCTGCTCCGTGTCTCCTCAGCTCTGCCCTGGAACGCTCGTGTGGAGCGCTCGTTGCAGAACGCTCAGCGGTAACGGCTTCTGAGCGCCGCACGGGCCCTTTGAAGAGCAGTTCGTTTTTTTTATTCCCGGTAAAGTTTTTTTTTTTTTTTTCAAAGTTCTGTCTGAGTCCATGTTCTAGAACTCCACTGCTGTCAGTCACCAGCAGCGGTTGTTGTCATCAGCACCAGAATGTTCAGTTTAGAACGTTCTAATCACGTATTTTTGTGATCTTACCCCTCTGTGGGTACCCTGCTGTGGCTCTCCCTTGTCCTCCTGTGACATCTCAAATCTTTGTCGTGGCACACCGTCAGACGAATGGGCCTTGAGTTCAGATTCCAGACGTCGCTTTTCATCTTCTGTTTCTCGGACGCAAGGAAATTCTTTTCACAGCTTGTTAAAAACATCAAAATACCCACGGGGGAAAAGCAAAACGCAATTTAGTACGGCTGAACAATTTCCCCACACCAAGCGTGAGATCTGGAAAATGGCAGCACTGTTCAAAAGCCACACATTTAGAAGACCTACAAGGCAGTCTATATTTACGCTTTTACTGAAATTGACTGTTCATGACAATGATACCACAAGCAAGAATACCCACAGATATTTATCAGGGACTATCCAGATGGTTGACTCTAATAGGCATTCTATCTCCCTTCTGTTGATGCTGAAACAGTCCAGTTTGATAAATCATCTGAAAATGTGTTGACCAAACACAATACAGTTTTAATGGACATTCAGAATGACTGGACCTCCTGTTGCTACCCAGGACCCCCTGTAGGTAGGAAAAGGAAGGACAGATGGACAATAGGAGCAGGCCATCTTGTGGACCAGTGGTTCCCAACCCTGTTACTGGAGATCTATCGTTCTGTAGGCTTTCACTCCAACCCTAACAAAGGACCCCTTATTCAACAGCCAGAGATCCCATTGAGCTGCTAATTAGTAGAATTAGGTGAGCCAAATTAGGTTCGAAATGAAAACCTACTGAATGGTATATCACCAGGAACAGGGTTGGGTGCCACAGATTTAGGGGTCTCAATCCCTGGTCCTGCAGGGTTACAATGTCTGCAGGTTTTTGCAATTTCCTGTAAATCGGCAACCAATTTCAGCCTATTAAGTAAGGCATGCTGTATTTTTAGCCAATCAGTGACTTGACTTAATACATAACACACTGTTACATAACATAATGACAAGAATAGGCCATTCAGCCCAACAATGCACATCATTTTCCTGACTAAATTGTACCCAGTGGTCTGATTACCTGCATGTCTAGTCATGAAAATCCCCAGAGTTTCTGGTCATTCTGTATCAGTGGTTAATCCCTATCTACCTAATCTATGTCATTCATATTGAACTTCATCCCATTTGGACCATCAGTGAACAGACACTTTGCAACAGAAAATCATCGGAATCCTTTTCATTTTGGGTGCATTCAACTCAATACTTGAGCTTCAGCTTGATGCTTTCTGTGCTTTTATGGGCTGGATTCAGTCAAAATGTGTCCAATGGCCAGGATCACCATTGCTCAATCAACTGTTACTTACGAATAAAAAAAAGGTCTTTTTTTCCTTTTTGAAAAAAATTGTTTCTTTGTTTCATCACAGTTTATCGATCTCCAAATGAACTCGAGAGGTTTTCATTTATTTATTTATTTATTTATTTTGGGATTTTCAACCATGCATTGGTACATTAATAATGAACAAACAGTACATTAGAACATCATACTGCACTAAGGGAATTGTACTTTATATCAGTAAATGCCAGTAAAAAAAAAAAAACATAAAAAATAAGGTCTGAAGAATTACAATTAGCTAAGCATATATTTGTCCAATATATTTTCCAAGGTTTTTGGCTTAAGCATTTTTCAAGTTCTTAAAGGTACAGAATTGTTTTTATTTGTCAGCTTGAACCCATTTTTCTGAAAGAATTCCACCGTACACCGTGCAATAATTCCATCTTTCTTTGTGAAGCGTTGGTCGGCCTGAGTGCCGTTCCACTCTGCTTTGTGATGCAGTCGAATGGGGCCACACAAACTAACCTTGAAACGCCCATAAAAGGACCTTCCTCAGGGTAACGGGTGCATAGCCTGAAGGAGGGAAACGTTCATTTTCGCTATTTTCCACCGGCCCATTGCCAGCCATTCGGTGCTTCAGTTGATTGACAGACTACCTTTTTTAGTGGAAGCATACAATTGTTCTCAGTGTGAATTGTGGCAAGCTGAGAAGCGGGTGACACATCACAGATCTACCGACACCCCCACCCACAGCCTGCCGCAGTGTAAGTATACAACTGTTAGGAAGTGTTACTACAGTGCAATACAGTACCGTATTGAACATCAACATTATTGTTTATGTTTGGAGCCACACATGCTCTCTGTTATCCAATAAATATATCTTTATATGCTAATCAAGCTTTTATTTGATGGGGAGTGTGTGTGTTCTCCCCGTGTCCACAAGGATTTCCTTCGGGTACTCCGGTTTCCTCCTACAGTCCGAAGACATGCATGCTAGGCTAATTGGAGAGTTAACGTAACCTGCTGTGAATGTGTGACTAAAATGGTGTGTGTGCCCTGCGATAGATTGACAAACTGTCCAGGGTGTATTCCTGCCTTTTGCTCAATGCGTGCGGGAATAGGCTCCAGCACTTTCTGTGACCCTGACCAGGAATAAGCAGTATAGATAATGGATGGGTGGCCAGAAATTGTGAAAACACCCCTTCGGTGGAACTTGATTCTAACAGAAAGGTACGTATTGATGGGAAAAAGAATGTTGTCCTGAATATTGGCCAAAACAGATGTTCTCACCTCTCTCCAGTGACTGTTTGGACTTCACAGGCCTCTGTAAAGCCTCAGCAGGGTTTGAGAATTCCTGTCAGGGTTCGAATGAGCTCTATTTTTCATTCAGGCAGCTCAGGATATGTGTTGAAATTCGGTTCATGGGGCCATTTTTCAATTCATTACTTTAATTTCAATTCATTAACTGAACGGACTGACTTGCGGCAGAATTGAAATGCCCTGGTTTTGAAACACCTTCAGTTTCTTCACTCACAGTCTCTGATATCGTGCAAGAGCAGGGGGAGACGGCGCCTGCCAGCTTTTGGTGTGTTTTCACATTTAAGCTATTGATTTAAGTCACCGATTGGCTAAAGAATCCACACACCTTGGTTTCTAAGGTCGAAACTGGCCAGAGATTGAATGAAAACCACAAAAAAGGCATTGCAGTCTTATGAGACTGCAGTCAATTTTATTTCTACCCTGCTGTGCTAGATGGTAGGCATTCATATCTTTTGTCCTTCAGGTATGTACCCACATCAGGAATGAACAGTCACTCACATCTTTAGATTGTACCTGGATCAGTGGTCCTTCATCACCCTCTGTATCCATCAGGACACTCACCTAATCGAACTCTACCTGGATCAGTAGAATCACACATTGCCTACAGTCACCATCAGGAAACTCATGTGGTCGGACTGTACCTGGATCAGTAGAATCACACATCACCTACAGTCACCAGCAGGAAACTCATGTGGTCGGATTGTACCTGGATCAGTAGAATCACACCACCTACAGTCACCATCGGGAAACTCACCTGATCGGACTGTACCTGGATCAGTAGAATCACACATCACCTACAGTCACCATCGGGAAACTCACCTGATCGGACTGCACCTGGATCAGTAGAATCGCACATCACCTACAGTCACCATCGGGAAACTCACCTGATCGGACTGCACCTGGATCCATCTGGCTGTTCTCAGATCTGCTGGGTTCACCCGAGTTGAATGGGCTGTGACTGACACTTCACCCCTGACTCACTGTAACTTCCTGCTATGCACTGCCAAAGAAACTGTAAGACACACAGAACCTTTGTGCAAATAAAATAAAATTAATTCAATAGTAATAATGTTCTTGTGCTGCTTATTAATGAGTTTGTAACTTGGGCATGTCACTATCATGTACAGTATGAACGCAGAAACCATCACTAGGTTTATAATATTACTTGGAATCTTTATTACTGCACTGGTGCTACTTGGATCAGTAAGAAAACATGCATATGAATTTATGATGTCTATTCTAATGAACTGGACCAATATTAGTCTATGAGGCTTATTTAAATGCACTGAGATTGGTAATGCATGAGGGTTCATAGTACACATGCATATAGTCTATGTATACCCACCGCAATCACATAGACCTCAGTTAATAAATATATTCATTAGCTAAGGTTTATACTGTATTAACACACTGGGTAATGATCTGTATCTATTTGCTTAGGTTGATGTTCTGTGTTCTGTTTGTGTTGAATATTAACCCAAATCGCATTGATGAACATTCTCCATCTTGATGCACACAAATGTGACCAGCGTCTTTATGAAGACTCTTCTAAAAGCCAGGAGCCCAAGGGAAGAGGAGAAATAGTGGCATTTTTTCCCCCTCATTTTGTACAAAGTGTTATATGAGCGTCCAGTCAGCACATTATGTATGTATATGCGCAAGGTGTATATCATAAACAGTGAGTTGGAATGGACAGCTGGGCACTGTATATATCGTCCATAATCACATCTTGCCACTATCGCTCAACATGTGATTAATGACAGAAGCCTTAATCTCCCTGAGGGGGCTTATTTTAGGTCTCACTCCCCCCCCCCCCCCTTTTTTATGGATTATTAAGTTAAAAAAACAAAACAATATAAGAACACAAACAGCAGAGTTGTTTTTTTAAATGGTAAAGTTTTACATTTATTTCTTATCACGAATAAAAATCACCATGCTCACTCACCACAGAAAGTAAACTAAAAAGATCAACCTTAACATCTTGATTTTTTTTTGCCTCTCCCGACCTCATCGTGGGGTATCAATAATCTCTGTAAAATAACATATAATCATAATGTAGCACTCTATGAAGATTCCCAACGTAAAAAAAACAAAACAAAAAAAACAAGAAAAAAAATCCCGTTTCCCCCCCCCCCCAAAATCTCCACAGTGTCCATTTATTTTCTTTCTTTTTTTATTATAATAATAATTTTTTAATGGCGTTCCTCTTTCCTTTTAGGCTAATCTCCGGAGGTCTTGATGACGTGGAACAGGGTGACGTTGTAGAGCACCTGGTGCCCGTTGTTCCAGGTGTACAGCACCCTCTCGCGGGGGTTGTAGTCCAGCATGGAGATGTGCGAGTACTGGTTGTGGAAGGGGATGTCCGTGTACTCGTAGCTGGACGAGTTTGTGTAGTAGGCGAAGTAGATCTTGGCGCCGGCCAGGTGGGAGTTGGTGACGTAGAGCGTGCCGCAGATCATGAAGGCCTCGCCGGCGCTGCGTTTCGGGAAGCCCGTGTCCCAGGTCTGCAGCACCTCCAGGCTCTGCGGCTCCAGCCGGCTGATGACGATGTTGCCGGCGTTGGGGATGGTGGTGTAGACGGCCCACAGGCCGTTCTCGTCGGCCATCAGGTCGATGTCGGACGAGCCGCCCCAGGAGTACGGGAAGGTGTTGTTGTAGCCGGCCGAGGGCAGGCTCCGCTGCAGCAGGACGCTGCGGGACCGGAAGTGGTACTTGACCACCACGTTGCTCTGGTACTTGTTGTAGTACAGCGAGCCGTTGTAGACCACGTGGCCCGTCCCCGCCCACGGGTGGGGCAGCAGGTGCTGCACGAAGTTCTGGCCCTTCGTGAAGTCGCCCATCGTGCGGTACTCCAGCACCCGGCGGCCCTTCAGGTACCCGTCCATCGACCACACCTGGACGGGGGTCCCGGGACGAGAGAGAGGGAGAAACAGAGAGGGAGAGAGAGAGGGAGAAAGAGACAGGGATGGAGCGATTGAGAGAGGGAAACAGGGAGAAAGAGAGAGAAAGAGTGAACAGAAGTGAGTGTTAGAGAGAGTGGGAGGGAGAGAGAAGAAGAAAGAGGTACTTTTTACTTCTCTTACAGCAAACAGTATTGGCGGATTCAGTGAATCGGGTTCCTTCCTGTCTATGGTGTCACTCTAGGAAATTTCCCTTATGGAGAACTATGACAACTTACTTGTGAATAGTACTATGGTGTGTGTGTTTATGTGAGTGTGTGTGTGTGTGTGTGTGTGTGCCTTCTTTTACTTGTTGTTTTTCTTTGTTCTGGCTCTGTGAGTTCTCGGGAAGCTCCAGTGTTTGCTCTTTCAGCCTCAGAACAGGCTGGCCCAGATGGTTGTTGTCTGGGGAGATGTGGTTTCAAAGTCAGGCTTTGTACTTATAGTCTTGAGCTGCCTGGTTTAACTGCACCAAATCTAAGACAAACATGTCCTATTATTATTTGGATGTCAAGGGGATATAGGGGGTCTGACATAGTTCAATACTGCAGATCTTTTGGACAATGCTCGCTTGGTCCTTCAAGATGATTTTTTTTGTCCAATTCTAATATTAGCGATTCTATAGAGCTTGGAAATTGAGTTTGTGGAACAGGCTGTGCTTCATTACATGAGGGCAGGATTGGGGTTAAATGGCGTTTTTCAAATAAGATCACAGAAAAGAGTAATAAAAGCATCGAACACATTTCTAGAGCCAGGACCTGGGTACTGAAATGGACGAGCACTTGTTTTCGTCTGGTGTTTTACAGTTTAAATTGATCTTAATCCTTTGAAGAGTAGGCTTTTTGGACTTTGGACTTTTTTTCAGTGTTCAAATCACCACAGGAACAGGAGCTATTCTTTCATTGCATTACATTATTTAGCAGACGCTTTTATACAAAGTGACGTAAGAAAGTGCAGCCTTCCCTTTCATTTATTTATTTTTACACTTCACCCAGTTGGACGGCACAAAAATACGAGGTGCTTTACGTACACGCTATGAGGCTCATCCTCTGGAGAATCCAGATTTCCATTCATGGAAAATGTGAACCACACAATTATGCCTCGTCTTTAATTTTGTCCTAATCATTTACACATGGAACGATCCAGCCTCTGACCCCCCCTTCAGCACGCGTCTGTGATTAAGTTTGCATAAAAATATTAATGATTAAACCTCCCTCAAATTTGGTCAATCTGGCATGCACCCTGTGTCTGAATACTGTTTGGAATTTGACTGAACTCAAACAGTACATGAGGAAGGTACAATCAAAGTGTGCAGTGCAATCTTATGTTCGGTCTGATTGCATTTATGGCTCTGCACAATATTTTTGTGCAAAAATATAGCACAGAGCCCATAACCCATCCTCACTGTGTTTCAGGTATGCTCATATCTAGTCCTCAGGGACTGATTTAAACCTGATGCACCAGGTGAGTGTAATCTCTGGCCAATCAGTGACATTATATGACTCTGGAGTATCAGGCAAAAGAGAAATCCAGTATCCAATATCCAATACTGCTGACCTTGAGGGCCAGTTCTGAGTACACCCACTGAATTGGGTGAAACGAGGATTGGCATCAACATTTTCCATCATTTATACATTTTTAGGCACTTAGCATATGTTTTTATCCAGGCTCGCTTACATACATTCCATTTACACTGCTAAATATTTATGGAAGTAATTCTGGATAAACCCCGTAAGGCAGGGGTGCACAACAAGGGCCAAGGACTTTGCGACAGCTCCTGCTCCTAATCATTTCATTAGCTCGATCATATCTTGAGCTGCCACTAGTACAATCACCAGCTACAGCCGCAGACTGCAAGTGCATCCTAAAGTTTACTGTGCTCGAGTACAGGAGTGAAACAGGGTAGTTTATAGAGCTGTCAGAAATGTATAACAGAGGTAATTGGTTGGAACAAAAACCAGCATGCAGACTGGCCCTCCAGGACCGAAGCTGTGCACGCCAGCCTTAAGGGTACAACTGCAGTGTTCCTGCTGGGAACTGGACCAGCAGTTACAGAACCAGCTCCCGAACCATTAACCATTCTAAGAGTCTTTTTTTCTGGAACGTTTGTTTCAGAATTCAAAGTCAGTCTTCTAGAACTCCATTGCTTTCAATCGCCAGTAGTGATTCTAATTCACATATTTGTGATGTGAATTAAACCTACGCCTGAGGGTGGGTGTACATTACATTATTTTCTCACAGGTTACGACTTTGGGAGTTTGGATGCCCTCTCATACTTAACGAGGTTCAGACTGTGACAACCGGTTGGACGATAGGATATTATGAGCTCCCAAAGAAATCTGATGACGTTACAGTAGGCACAGCACAGTGGGAAAAATGCCATACACGGAGCCACCTCCTGATTGGTCAACAGGAATTAAAACACAGAATCGGCTTGCATGGCTTCTCACAGCTGACAAATTCAAGCCCACTGTGCCAGAATTTTTTTTTGACGTGTCAAAAATGATTGGGAACCCATAAACCAGTTGGATCGGTTCGGAATGGTATCTCACACCTTGTGAGTTGTGACGTTACGACCCAACGTATTTCTTTCTTTCCAAAACAATCGGGAGCCCGCAGCTCATATATTGTACCCTTAATGAGTTAAACTACACTGCCAACCCCAAACAGTGCTTGGCATGATACTGAGTGCATGAGTTAAACAGATGGACAGACAAATGAGAAAACAATCAATGGTCACAGCTACATGAACCCAGTCTGTTGTGCACTAACACGTTTCACCCAGTCTGGCCAGAATGACGCTTGAAGACAGCAATCCATCTGTTCTCATAAGTTGAACATTCTCATGTTCTTTTCAACCAGGTCCATCAGTTTTATTTTAATATCTTGAATCCGGTTTTAAATGTGTTATCGTTTTGCCAGAGCAAACATTGAGGATGGGACAACAAGTTCTATGATTTTTCCTCTGTAATGGATATACGGTCAGGCTGACACAGCCCAAAGAGCTGACGACTATGTGCAGGTAGCTACAGATGGTGCAATGCATTAATAACACGAGGCCTGCGGTAAGGCATAACACCATAACTCTGGATTAATAGCCAGGGCCCGTTTCCCACAGCACTGCTCTAGCAGAGCCAGGTTCTCCGGCAGTCCAGACTCTGCATGCATTTATCAGCATCGAGCAGGGATTTCATTTCAGGGTGTCATTTACAGCGAGACCAGGTGTTGCAGACATATCTACCACTGATGCCTACTTCATATAAATATTGAAACATGTTTGACTGAGGCTACAGACCTATCTTGCTCTAAAATGCTATTATTCAAATAAACCTAAAACTTTTCAATGGAGAAATGCCCCATCCCAGCACTTTTTGGTAATCTGTATTTGTCCTAATCCTGTAGTTTATTCTTCTGCCTAGTTGGCTTTGCAGAGGTTAGGTCTGAATAGTGTTCACTGTATGAACTAAACTGTGTTCTTGGCTAGAAATAGCTGTACAAAATAAGTATTTTCTTATTATATGATATTATATATATATGAACCTGTGTTTTGTAGTTGTCCATGACCATGAAATGCACTATTGTACGTCACTTCGCATAAAAGCGTCTGCCAAATAAATGTAATGTAATGAAATGAGAAAACCTAAAAAATGTAGGTGTAACAAATTGAAGTAAAAATATTAAGTTTATCCACACACACAAACAAACACACACACACACACGTTCACACATACACACACACACACAGACACACACACACACACACAAAATGTATACAATGTACTCCTTATCCTCCCCAGGTGAAGATTACTAATATAATAATTCCCCTTTTATCTTACTCAGAAACAGTCTCTCATTCTCTTGATCGTCGAGTTTTAAATATTTCTTACCTTTCCTTTCCTCCCTGAACACCTTCCTCTTTCATTCTTTTCATTCTCTTCCTCCTTATTACTTTTCCGTTTCTCTTTTGATCACCTTCTTCCCCTCCCCTCCTTTCCCCGGTGCTGTCTTTCTGTTTCCTTTTCTCTTCTCTATCGCTCACCTTTTTTCTTCTCTCCCTCAGTCTCTCTCTCCCTCTCTCTCTCACACACACACACATTCTCTCACATCTCCTTCCCCTTCCTCAGAATTCTTTAACTTGAGTCTCAAAGAAAATGTCTGAGACCCAAAAAAAGAAGGATGACAGTTTGATATGAAAGATGTCTGCACACTCGGCCTCACTCCCCCCATTGTGCTTTACGGTGAAGGCTGGAGATGAGTGGAGAGAGGGAAGGAAGGAAGGAGGGAGGGAGGTAGAGAGAGAGCAGGGAATTGAGAAAAAAGAGATAGGGGTAGGAGGGAGGAGGAGAGCGGCAGGAAGGGAGTGAGAGAGAGCATTTGCTGCAGGCAGCTTTTTCTTACCGTAATATTGTTATTAATCAGTTTGTCAGCTACCTTCATGCTTTTGATCACACAAATAAAGGTTTGCCACCCTGATAAAGCGAATGGAATTGGATCAAAAGAATCTGAAAATAAAACGGAGAAAAACAGAGGAACGGGGGAACGAGAGAGAGCATGACAATAAAGTTTATATTTACTGAGCCAAATACGCATTAGAAAAAAATATTAGCCCTGATCATTTCAAATGAGTCTTAAAAATGTTCTTGGAGGTGTGAAAGTGAGACGCCAACTTTAGAAAGTGCTAAAAGGCCAAAATGCCTTGGTCTTGGTCTTGCTCCCCCACTTAGTCGGGTTTATTCCTAGGTTTGTGGAGTTTTCCCCAGCCCTTGTTGCACTCTGGCTGGCTCTGTGGGAGTTTAGGCCAGGGTGAACTGTGAAGCGTTATTGTGGAAAATCCTTCGTTAGAATTCGCTGCACAAACAGCATTCAATTGATTTGATTGACTAATTGATGTACAAAGTGTTCTGTGAGCGCTAGCCTTTCTTTGCCTCATGAAGGGAAGCTGTCCACTGTGTTAATAACATGCTCTTTTAAGACTCTAACAGAGAGGCACTGAATTAAAAACAATGTAAAAAGCAACTATACACACCTCCAAAGAAAAAATGCTGGTGCGAGACAGAGGTAACAGGTGAAAAACAGATATAAAGTTCATACATTGTGACTACCTCTACCGGAAAAAATGAAAATCAACATCTTGACCTCTGTCGAGTTTTCCCAGTGTGGATAACAACATTTCATTGTCTTGCAGTGAATAAAGTTTTTGTGGGAGCATAAATGCATGATGTGTGGACTTTATTCACATTTTTCAGAGTGGGAATGCAATATTCCATTGTCAGAATCCTACAGCAATGATGTGGGACAGTAAAAACGGAATGGGTGGAATGCCCAGCCGGTCTCCGGAAGAAGTTTAGAGCCCCTCCATGTCTGGACCCTGTTACCACAAGACACCGAAAATCCAGAATCAGAAAGTAAAAATCCTCCCCAGAATTTTATTCCAAACACTTGGATTTGCTGATATGGAATTCTTCAGCCAGGAGGTAGAAAGAATCAGTGAAATCAGCTGTCTGAGTTTTACTTTCTGACCCCTGGACATTCCACCTCTGCAAATACATACTGAGACCATAGCTCAAAATAGAGAGACCAAACCACAGCCAAGTAATGCCAATGAGGCTTCATAAAACCAATAATGGGCAGAGAGATCTGTGGTTTAGAGTGCACTGTCAATGACTGACAGGTCACTGTAGCCACACCCATTTTCAGATTTATAACACATCACACTCCCAGTACTGCTGTTAGCTGGGGACAGAGACTGACCCTTAACCAAGAAGAAGTAGTCCTGCTGTAACCAAGAAACAGTGAACCAAACTGTAAAAAACGGTAACAACGGACCACTCTGAAACCAGCGAACAGTGAACCAAATTGGAAAAAATTGAAAAAACTGACTTTTTGGTAACCAGGTTACAGGATAAATAAATAAATAAATAAATAAATAGTGGATAGCACTGTTTCCTCACAGAAAGAAGGTCCTGGACCTTCAAAGGTGAAGGTCTGGGCCTTTCAGTGTGCAGTTTACCTGTGTCTACGTGACATGCAGGTGACTCTAAATTGGAGACTCTAAATTGCCCATAGGTGTGAGTGTGTGAGTGAATGGTGTGTGTGCCCTGATGTAGATTGACAAACTGTCCAGGGTTTGCTTGCCTCTCGCCCATTGCATGCTGGGATAGGCTCCAGTACCCCCTGCGATCCTGCCCAGGATAAGCGGGTATAGATAATGGATGGATGGATGGATGTGCTGTATCCAGAAAACAGTAACTATGCCGTAACTAAGGAAAGGTCAACGAGCTCTAAGGGTCTGAGACTTTTTAAAACCCCCACAACATCTTCCCTCCTCCCTTTCATCTCTATCTCTCTCTCTGCCTCCATCCCTCCATCTCATTATCTCTCATTCCTCCCTCTCTCGCGGCTCGTAGCTTTCATCCCCCCTGTACATCCCTGCTCAAAACAAACAGCCTCCAGACAGCACTGCCTAGATGTGAAGCCAAACGAAATGACAGAGAAACAAACTTTTTTTTAAAAGAACACACAAAACAAACCTGACCGTTACCTGACCTTTAAAGCCACTACACCGAAACAGACCTCTTGTCAACGGAGAAAAACACCGAGCCTGATTTTGAAAAGATATAGACTCGGAGAGGGCAGCCTAGCAACAGAGACAGGCAGTCAGAGATAGACATGGCCCCTACCGGGAGGTCAGGCCGCACCCACACTGTCTTCAAAAGATCAAGACAGAGCCGTGCCTGACAACAAAATGTGAGAAAGCCCCCAAAAAAGAGAGAGAGAGAACAGAAATGCACTCAATAAAGTTGTGAGGGACCGAAACTTTACCCACAGACAGCTGAACAGCTCCGGTAAAGCTCTTTATGATGGCCTGTCACAGCCAGAGGGACAGCAAGCAAAACACACATCCACACAAACACCTCACGTCTAAAACCATCCGTCACTTGATGTTATTTCAATTTTATTTATTTAATTTTTAAAAATGTATTCTTTAACCGTATGTTAAGCTTTTTTTTAACCATCACTAATTGTTAACTGTAGTTACACGTTTGAAGTCCTTGTCAGAGGGAGTGGAGAGAGACAGTCAGAGACAGACAGAGACAGAGAGAGAGAGATCAGTACAGTAGTTAAGATCAGGCCATAGTTAAGTCTGCAAAGAGACCCCCGGTCTCAGTGGGACAGCCTGCTTAAATAAAGGTCATGAATAACACAACCCTGTGGATTCTGTGCACCTGTAATGTGCTGCTTATTTTATCAGTCCAGCTCACTTTTCTGTTCCACAAAAAAAGACACAGTTCCTCCTAAAAGCCTATCTTTGCCTGCTATTTCAAGGATACGCAGATAGATGAGTGTATCAGTATTACTAATAGTTTTTCTTGTGTGTGTGTGTTTGTGCGCCTCTGCAAGACAGTCGGTTTCACAATTCCTTGCTATGTTTAGCCGTCCACTGCAACCGGTCCATAATGCCGCAGAACGCTGGTCTTCTACCCGCCTAAATTCACTCATGTACCGCCCCCCCTCCCCCCCCCCGCACCCCCGCCTTTCAAACACCTTTCCCTGGCATCCAGCGGCTGCCTGGGTTCAATTAAATTCTCTCACACTGGCATAGCAAGCTGAGAATGCTACTGCCCTTTCCTATCTTCACAGAGGTATCACAACATGCACATACGCTCCGACATCTCAGTTCATCTTCCTCCTTTTCTCCACAGGTCTTCGGCCGATGTGCCTTGACGGTGGTGCTCACATGATTGATATGCTGCTCGTCTCTTCTTCTTGTGACATTGCAAAGAGCAGGCGGTTCCCCAGTGTCTGGGCTACACTCCTAACCTGGCTCTCTCAACCTGCCACCTAGTCATCCCCCAAATTTAATTGGCTAAAAAAACATCGTTCTCTCCCTCTCCAACTGGTGAGCGTTGTGGCGCAAAATGGCTGCCATGCATCATCCAGGTGGGTGCTACAGACTGCTGGTGGTTGAGGAGTTCCCCACATCACTGTAAAGTGCGTTCAGTGGGAGAAAAGCACTATATAAATGCAAGTAATTATATATTATTATTATTATTATTATTACTGTGGTGTTTGTCCATCATGTGAAATTAAACTTATGCTTTGGCTAAAAGACGATACTGCAGAGTGTAAAATTGTATGTGACAATCGGTTAGTGCTGTTAGGACCATCCTGCCTGTAGACCAAAATGACACATCTCACTGACTCCAAAAGCACCAGTGCACTTTTCCTTTTTAAAAAAAAAAAAAAAAAAAATATATATATATATGCACGTAAAACAGCCTCTGCAAAACATAGGGCTGGATGGCTGATCCTTTATCACAGATGTAAATGAATGACTGAGGTGAGAAATGAAGGAGAGAGAGAGAGAGAGAGAGAGAGAGAAATGGATAGTGTGCAGGAGAGAGAGATGAGAGTGTTCAGGAAAGAGAGAGAGAAAAAAAAGAGAGAGAAATGGAGAGTGTTCAGGAGAGAGAGAAAGAGAGAAATGGACAGCTGGAAGATGTAGAGCACGGCAATATGCAATCTCATGCACCAAACTGAATGTCAGCGAGTGACGCCATATTAATAATAAATATCTGTTTCTTTCCCTCCACTGTGTTATTAGTTACCTACTGTTACATTATTGAATCAAATCTTTCATTTTGTTGTTCTCCATCTTTTCTGTTGATTATAGGCTGTAGCTGCACATTTACCTGTGAATGGCAATATGATATCTATCCTGTGATGCCAGTGAAGCACTATAAATTTGAATTTGAAGGAAAAGACGAGAGAGAGAGAGGGGGAGAGAGAGAAGTACAAACAGGACGAGGGTGGGTATTACTATAGAGAATGCTCTATAGAGCTGTCAAACCACGCTGGTATTGTCTGTCTGACTGTTTTACAATTTGTGCCTCTAGTTCTTGGGTCACACCTCTCTCCTTCTCGTCAGAGAGATGTGAAGACATCAGTGAGGGAGAGAGAGAAAGAGAGATACAGAGAGAGAGGGAGGCAGCGAGCTCTGGGGAAGATATTGTGATATTGTTTTGGCAATGTGTATTTTTAAATATGTCTTGCCTGCAAAGCATTTTAAATTGAAAACGGAAACTATGTGCATGTGTGTGTGTGTGACTGTGTGTTTGCAAGAGTGAAAGAGAGACAATTATTTCCTTCTTTTAATAGTTGTCTTTTATATGAACCTGTTCTATTTTTCTGTTGCCATTATTAGCCATATGAACCTTGAACATATTTCAAATATAAAGCTCCTGAGATAAATGATGATGCATTGCCATCTGTTGTTTTATTAACATTATTCTTCATCAAATAATTATTAGTTCATATATTTGTTGGGTGTTAATCTGTTTATAATCGATACCATGGCACAGTAAGCGAGAAAGAAAGATAGAGAGAGAGACAGAGAGAGAGAGCAATCTGCGAAACTATTAAAATCCTTAAAACCACATCACGATTCCTTCCCCTGAAAGAGTGTGAGTGACTACAGAGCTTGGCATTCCTTTTCCTTCTGTCTCATTAATCGCCCCTTTGCCTCTCTCCCTCCCTCCCTCCCTCCCTTGCTCACTCACCCACTCACTCTCTCCCTTCCTCCCTTGCTCGCTCGCCCATCCGCTCCCTCCCATCCTCGCTTGTCCATCTGCTCCCTCCTTCCCTCACTCGCCCAGTCGTGACTGCCGCGCCGCGCAATGCTAACTCGGTTAAAGTGGTGAAATTTAGACGCACCTCCGGGGCGACCATAATGAGAGGCAGATATGTGGGTCAACTGGGCGGCCTCGGCATCTCCTGTCTCTGTACCCAGGAGACCGGTGGCCCCGGCTGCCCTGGTCACCCTGGCAACCGGCCGGGTACGCGACCAGAAGGGTCTGACGCGGCACCGGGGAGTGCGCGCTGGGGTGAGGGTGTTACCACCGCAGTGTCCGTGAGGGGAACGCTAGCGTAGCCTTCGCTTCCTCCTCCGAACACCGCCCTCCCCACCCCGCACCCACCAGGAGATACGATAAGAAAACCAGAGTATCAGTTTATACAACTGTGTGAGTAGTACACCGAGTCAGGTCTGAATGAGACAAAAGGGAGTGCTATCAGGCACAGACACACACACACACACACACACACACGCACACACAGACACACTACACACACACATACACAGACACACACACACACACACACACATGCACACGCACACACAGACACACTCACACACACACATACACAGACACACACACGCACACACACAAACACACACACACACACACACACACACACACACACACAGAGTCACACACACGCACACACACAAACACACAACACTCTGACAGCATGCCTTAATGAGATTGCACGGCGGCAGATGTTATGTTGCTAAGAAACAGAAAGGATGCCTCTGGGTCCCAGATGTCAAACCTATGAAAACGTGCAGCGATGTTTCATTTATTTCTGAAGTCGACGGTTTCAGCATTCACCGCGATATCGCACTCTGTTCTCCCGCTGAACGTCGAGTGAGTGCATCAAAAATACCGCCGTGTTCAATTAAGAAATGTAAAAAAAAAAAATGCATGCTAATGTTTCACTTAAAAAGAACAAAAAAAAATCTAAACGATTTGGTTCCAATTCATCAAAAATAAATAAATAAAAATACAGAACATGTCCCAAAGGGTGCACTTGTAAACTGTCTGATAACCCAAATTGTGTTGTTCGGAGACACCAATTAGTCCCCATTGGTTGCGCATTGCTTTCAGCTAAAACAAAGATCAGATTCACTGTCACCACTTTGAACACAGAGCACTTCGCTTTCTTTAATATGCCCGTCTGCGATCAAAGGAAGTTTCGAGTGTGCAAATGTTTCCATTTCACAAAATTCTGCTCCATAACTACAAAAACAGGAATTGGGCTTGCTCCATTACGCCACAATAAGCTCATTGTTTCATATAATCCTGCTAGACCCTTATGCTCTCAGTCAACTGGTTACCTGTTTTTTTTCCCCCGAAATGCTCAAAGTTAAATAGGGTGGCAGAGCCTTTATTTGCGAAATCCTGAAGCTCAGCGATGACACGCCTCATCACATGCTAGAATCGCAGAAAACGCTCATTTTTATGGCTTCATACCCCCTTTTCTCTCAGACTGGAATGTCCATTTGAATTAACGAGAGGTTAAATTAACCGCCACCTTTGTTGTCAACTGCATGTGTGGACGAGCACGCACAACACGTTACGACAAGCAGGTGCCTCTTTTAACAGCGCAGTCCCCAAGTTGAGCTGGCACAGGCCGTGGGGCACCTGGTTGACCAGCAGGGGTCACAGGTGAGCCCTTAAACACGATCATCCAGGGTGACTGTATCCCCCTCTCCCTGGGAGATGGGACTACCAGCCACAATTCCCCTGAATTTTATACCAGACCATGGGGGCCATACGCACATTGGAACAGAGCCTTAATAGATAACAGACTGTGGGGACCATCCACACACTCGAACAGAGCCTTACATGATTAAATGTGCCATCCAGCAGCCCTAGATTAAAAGCCTCTTGAAGTATTCAGAAATCACATGATCATAAGGCACAGATGAGCCACCGCCACCGCACCTTCATGAACACGAACCCCCCCCTGGTCCCACTGCTAGTCTCTGTGTAGTGTTCTGCTTCATCTGAGAATCACAGATAATACCAATACCACAGCCTGTCTGAGTCATTTACTGCTCAGTTTCAAACGAAGGGGATCTTTATTTGCATAATGTGAATCAAGCACAAGCATCATTTGAATTATGATTGTTTTTTAATACTGTTACTGATTCACTTTGTCTTTGTTCTCTGTCAGTGCACAGTTGTTCTTTCCATTAGTTCTGTGCAATTAACAAGGGGAAGCACTTTCAAAATGGCTTAATGCAGAATGCTATGCAGTGGAGCTTGTGTGTTTCAGGTCCTCTGGGAGTCCCCGGGAGTGGAGTACCTGTCAGGTCTGTCTGCATGTCAGACCTGTGTCAGGTGTATGTGTTTGTATGTTACACCTGTGTCAGGTGTTTGTATGTAACACCTGTGGCAGGTGTGTGTATGTCACACTGTGTCAGTGTGTGTGTGTCTGTGTTGCATGCTCATGTTTGTATGTAACACCTACTAGTTTGTGCTAGTGGTGGTGCTTTGTACACTGTTCAGGTGTGTGTGTGTGTGTGTTGTAGTCACACTGTTAGGTGTGAGTAACAGTGGCAGGGTGTGTTGGTCACCTTGTGCTAGTGTGGTAGTACGGTTTGGCTAGGCTGTTCCTGTTGGGCGTCACCTCTAGTTAGCTGTAGGGCTTGTGAGGATGATCAAGGTGAGGGTGTTTTTGGGGTACATGTGTAGGGGGAGGTATCAGTGGCAGGAGTGTTTTTGGGGTCCCTGTGTGGGGGTAGATACAGGTGGCAGGGGTGTATTTGGGGTCCCTGTGTGAGGGTAGATACAGGTGGCAGGAGTGTTTTTGTGGGTCTGGGGTTGGGTCAGATCAGGTGGCAGATTTGGGTCCCGTGGGGGGGATGGGATACTACTCAGTGTTTCGGGCCTGGGGCTAAAGACACACAGCGCAGGGTTATTTATCCAAGCAGTCAGGTAGATACACCTAATTGTGTTTGGTGCTGCCTTGCTCTAGATACATGGCGATGTTTTGGATCCTCTTGTGAAATCAGTGGCTGTCATTTTCTGGGGGACTACAGCTGCCATTTTGTCCTCTCTCGGGTACCTCCAGGTGGCAGGAGTGATCTGGTCCCTGCGGGGGTACCCTGCGCAGGATAACCCTTCTGTAGATCAAGAGTTATTCCGGTCCCTGCGTGGGCTTGATACACAGGGTGTACTTTCCCTGTCTGTCAGTGGCAGGAGTGTATTTGGGGTCCCTGTGTGGGGGTAGATACAGGTGGCAGGAGTGTATTTGGGGTCCCTGTGTGGGGGTAGATACAGGTGGCAGGAGTGTATTTGGGGTCCCTGTGTGGGGGTAGATACAGGTGGCAGGTAGCAGGCTTACCCTGTTGTCGGAGCTGGGGATCATGGTGTCAGTCATCCAGGAGCCAAATCTTGACCCCGATGCGCGAATGGTGATAGGATTACTCACTCCAGTCAGCTTCCCACAGCCTGGGACACACAAATACATACACACACACACACACACACACACACACACACACACACACACACGGTTCATTATATCCAAGCAGTCAGATCTATAAATATCCATCCCTAATTAGTGATTCATAAGTAACTGTGCTGCCTTCCTCTAATTCATGCCCTTCTTTTATCTTTCTCTATGTCTCTATCTCTGCTTCATCCCTTCTGTACTACACCTACCCTCACCATTTCCCTTCTCATACCCAGTTACCCCTCCCAGCCCCCGTGCAGGTGCCCCCTCTCTCATACCCTGGTACCCTTGCCTGCAGATAACCCCTCTCTCATTCCAAGTTACCCCTCCCTGCAGATGGCCCCTCTGATACCCAGTTACTCTTCCCTGCCCTCTGCAGTTGTCCCCTCTCTCATATTCAGTTACCCCTTCCTGCCCCCGTCCAGTTACCCCCTCTCATGCCCAGTTCCCCCTCCCTGCCCCCTGTAGTTGCCCCCTCTCTCATACCCAGCTTCTGCATGCAGGAGTGCAGTCTGGTCTCCAGCAGCAGGACTCTTTGTCTCAGTTCCTCGTAGTCGTATGCCCCCATCTCCTCCTGAATGGCCATCAGTACCAGGGACAGGTTTCGCACCTCCTCCTTCAGCCTCCCAAGCATGCGCGCGTCCGACTTGTATTGCTCCAACACAGGCAGCAGGGGGAGCAGCTGAGTCACCTTGTCCTTCAGCTCCTGAGAGCACAGAATCAGAGAGAGAGAAAGAGAGAGAGAGGTATTAACTGTTGTACTTCCACCGTTGTACAACTTGTTCCGTGTGCTTCATCGTGTTTGCTTTGGCAATGTGCGCTATGTGTATTTCATATCAATAAAGTACACTGAACTGAACTGAAATTGAAAGACAGGGAGCGAGAGAAAGAGAGCAGTCAGTCCAAAATATCAAAATTCTCCATATTAAGAAATTTCAAACACAAAACCGATGAAGAAATTTAAGAAATATACTGACAGGAAATGCATTCATGTCAAGAAAAAGCTCAGACGCTGATGAAAACAAAAACAGAGGAAGCCGAAAATATCTATAAGGAATTTCAAACGCACTGAGACACACATGGGAAATTTTGAACACTGAATCATGAGATGCAGCAGCTGTCTTTGTTTTGATCTTTCTTTTGATCTCCACTTCCCCTGTTAGCAAAAAAAAAACAAAACAACCTCATATATATTTTTGTAATAACACAGGAAGTGGCTCCCCAGTGGCTTGGTCCTGTTGTAGCACTTAAACCTAACAGCAGCTGAATCATCAGAACAAAGTTGAGCAGAGCAGAGCGCAGTGATGTTTGAGATGCAGGTGGCGAATGCATAAACGCGCGTGACATTGGATCGCCAGCGAAGGGTTCTGGCGGCTTCTCAGTGGTGTGGAGCATGTTCTCCTGGCATGATTTGGATGCACCTCAGGGGGCAAGGTCATTGCCAATTCCCTAAACCCCATGGTTAATGGATCAAAAATGACCCACCCTCGTTGGACCCCTGGATATAGAGCCTCTATACTGAATTTTAGTTCCTACAGTAAACCAACTATGTAGAAATATAGTCTGTTACTCATAAATAAATTGGTGAATAGTTGGTTTTCAACTTCCAACACCGGTGCAAGCTCAGCTGCAGTACTGTGTGGGATTTAATGCTTGTAATAAACTAACTGGCTTCTGAGTGACAGCCGAAGAGAAGAGCACAAGCTTTGGCGTGCCAACAGTGGCAGTCACAATGATTGAGCAAAAACAGACAAACAGAGAAAAAAAGATGGGGGGGGGGGGTGGGGGTGGAATAAAGGCGGTAAATTTTAGGAAGATGAGAGCATCTGTGAATCACGGATGAGGAATGACTTTTAAACACAGCAGTGGTAAATGAGAATGTGCTGCTGAGGTAAAAGTAATTGCTCTCAGCACGCGGGGTACACAGCACATTAAAAACGGCGCACTCTCAGAGGCGACAGAGAGAAAAGCACGGGGGACAGACTAATGTTATCCCATTATAAAAGCAGTTTGAGATTAAGACAATATTGCCTTAGCAACAGAAAATTGCTGAACATGCAAAAAAAAAAAAAAAAAAATTTCTCCAGTATCCTGGTGAGAAGAAGGCAATTAAAGTTGAAGACAATTAGATTAATTAAAATATGGAGTTCTTATGGCTTTTTGAGAAAGCCAGTGCAGATGCACTCAATGCCCACAGTTAATTAAGGGGAGATAAACCAAACATGAGAAGTGTTAGAGTTAACTACAAAAATAAAATAAAACCAAACAACTAAGCAAAAAAATTTAAATAAAATCAGAAGAAAAAATGGAAAAGAAAGCCAGGTACTGGTGGCCTATACCCAAGGGTCCTAAAAATACTTGAGACACGTTGATAAAATCTTGAGAAGACTCGGAGAACTGGAAGCAGTTTTTCGTACATTCGCAGACAGGAAGGAGGAGTCAGAGGAACTACTGGGGCACATTCTGTAGGCTTGCTTTACTCGGCAGGCCTTCACGCTTAAATTCAATTTGTTTTTGAAATCCGATCATGTTGGATGACTGATATCCCCCCCCCCCACATATCCTATACAATACACATCTGATCTTCATCTTCATGTATAAACAACAATCACGTGCGTCTTCAGTTCCCATTTACATCACCTTTGCATGTGGTGCCAAATCCTACACATATCTGATACCCAACTGATAACTTGCATAAGCAATTTTATTTATTTATTTATTTATTATTTATTTATTTATTTATTTATTTATGTATGTATGTATGTATTTATTTACTCTCTCAAATGCCTATTTTGACACTCCATGCTGACTTTAGTCATCATTTCACTGCAGAAATGAAAGGAATATGCAAGAGAAACACACAAATCAGAAGAGCATGTCGAAAACAAAAACAAAACAAACAAAAAAAACAGAGCCTTATTGGTGCAGTGTCATTACATCACTGACATTTAGCAGAGACACCTTACCCAGAGATAATTAAACAGCTTCTGCAGTTTAGCCTCTATTGAAGCCGGATGCATACGGAAGCAACTTAGGTGAAGCACCCCGCTCAACAGTACAACTGCAGCGCCCTCACGGCGAATAAAGCCTGCAGCCTTTAGGCTACAAGCCCAGTTTCCTAACCACTGAGCTACACCGCCACCATCGAGTGCAATGGCAGTGTGCCAGAGAGCGGAGCCATTATAGGCAGCTGGTTCCACGAGGGGGGGGGGTTAAATCCGATTTAACCTCGGGGGCACCCCCATATCTTCTTCATGCTCCAAATCCTCCATCCCTAAATCGATAAACACTATTAATTTTTGATGATCTTCGATCAATTTTTCTAGCCGCGTATGATGTGAAGAACGCCCCGGTCGTGATTTACGCTCCCACTACGGTCCCTAGCGGTCTCCTAACTAATGACTAGCAGTCAACCGCTAATGAATGACCAATTCATAATTGATGGCTTATAATGCTCTTTGGCAACAGTGACTTGGAATGTCTTACCAGTTCAGTTTTCTGTTTTTTTTGGGAAAACTAAAACTAAAGAGCTAAACCAAGATTAGCAGACAGTGGGGGGGCACATAACAGGATGATTAATAAGAGGAAATACAAATAATGAAAATATCACTAAAACCAGGGACTCCTTCCAATCGCTCATTTTTACCTCCATGCATCCTTTCCTTGCTTCTTAGCTCCACATCACTGGAGGATGCAAGGATGCAAAGATGTCCAGTCAATATTTTTAGACTTATGTTTATAGTTGAAGTTATCCAGCTCAATGTCAAATTTCTCTCACTGTACCACAGCCACTTATAAATCCACATATGACAAAAATTGTATGCTTTGTTTGCAAATACAAACATAAAATACTTTCTGCTTTTAGATGGTTTCATTTGAAACAGAGCATGGTAGCTGCATGTGTAAAACTCTAGACCACAGAGCTGAATTACAACTGGAACAGCCAATCCTCATTCCACAGATTTGGATGGTTGCTCCAGATATAATGCAGTTCTGTGGTCTTCAGGTTTAAACTCCAGCGAAGAACAATGCGACTGACACATGATGACCCTTGTATTTATACTCATGCGATGATGATGCTCATATTTATGCTAATTTGGCCCCTCCCACTTCATTATTACACATGAGATATCTTTAATCCCCCCCCAATCCCCTCCCCCCGCCCCCCCCCCCCCCCCCCCGGGTCATTTCTAAGCCTGGACCCAGAGGGTGTGAAATATCTGGGGTACGAGCCCTGCGTATAACAGGACTGGATCGGCTTCATTCATCTCACCCAATTATTCATCAAAGTTATTTTTAATCTGTTCATCCAGGGCAGCTGAAGTGCTCAAACAGTTCCAGGCTAAATTAAATGAGTTTCTTCACATTTCAAATTCTTTAGTAGAGGAAGCATAAACAGTAGAGACACACAGTACATAATAATGACATAAGAACTTGCAGATTTATTAGGGACCTGCCTGTGAAAATAATTATTCTGGGTCTTACACAGTTAGAACACAGCAGAAGATTCTAGTCCAAGGACAGCTGTGGTCCCCACTAGTTCCCCACATGCCGTGTGTGTGTGTATGTGTATGAGTGTGACAGAGAGAGATGTATGTGTGTTTATGTGTGTGTCTGTGTGAGAGTGTGTTAGAGAGAGGGAGAAAAAGAGAGAGAGAAAGAGAGAGGGAGACAGGGTTTGTGATTATCTGACCCAGAAACTGAGTAATATCTCTGGGACACTTTGACATGGGCTGCAGCGTGAGCAATCTCACTCTGTGAGATATGAATCAGGGCTGCTTCCACAGCCAAAGCTGACTGGAGAAGATTAATGATGGCACACCCTGTGCTTGAGAGATGCCCTCTGTGAGTCTGAGTGTGTGTGAGACTCGACGGGCGACACTATCTGCGTGTGTGTTTGTGTGTGACTCACAGGGTTTATGTATGTGAGACTGAGAACCGGGGTGTGTGTGTGTGTGTGTGTGTGTGACTCACAGGGTTTATGTATGTGAGACTGAGAATCGGGGTGTGTGTGTGTGTGTGTGTGACTCACAAGGTTTATTTGTGTGTGTGAAACTGAGAATTGGTGTGTGAGGCTTGGAGCATGAAAATAGATATGTGTGTGATTGGAGAAGCTGTCATAAAAACGTAGAGCGGTGGTAAAAAATGACAGACATCTTGCATGCTGTCCTTGAGGAGTTTTGGCACCAGGGGAGATTCGGGTAGACACACACACACACACACATGCTCATTCTTTCACTTGTTCTCTCTCTCTTTCTCTCAAATACCCATATCATCACAAACACAAATCCTCTCCCACACACGTTACACACATTCTCTCTCTCACACACACACCTTCTCCTCGTGTCCGCATGTGTTTCCTCCGGGTACTCCGGTTTTCTCCCAGAGTCCAAAAAAAATTCAGGTTAATTGGAGAGTCCAAATTGCCCCTATGTATGAGTGTGTGAGTGAATGAATGTTGTGTGCCCTCAGATGGACTGGCAAACTGTCCAGTGTGTATTCCTGCCCATTGCCCAATGCATGCTGGGATAGGCTCAACCGTATAAATCACATATAGTTAGTGGATGGACGCACTCTATTTCTCACACACATAGACACACACATGCTCTTTCTCTCTCTCTGACACACTCACACACACAATCACACTATCCCATAAACACACACATACACTGGAACTCCCCCTACACCTCATCCCTCCCTCCTTCTCCTCCTCCTCCTCCTCTTCCTCCTCCTCCTCCTTCTCCTCCTCCATGTAGTCTTGGACTCATAATTCTCCCACCCCGGGCCTTGCTGCAGCTCAAGGCCCAAACTCATAATTCAGACTTGGAGCAAGGAAGCTGAGCCCTTTGCCTGGAACCCTCCCTTCTGCTGGCCTTGATCCACTTTCAAAGTGGGCTCTCAAAATGCCTGCTCCTATCACTACAGCTGCAGCAAATTTAATTAGTTAGGGTGACTAACCTTGTCCCTCTGCTTGAATGCTTAAAATGTTAAATTTCCAGAAAAATATAATGAGAACCCGACTCTAAGTCTGCTGCTGTTAAGGGGAACCTTCAACCACAAACTATAATTTGGTACGTTCCGTCTCCCCCTCAGAATAATTACAATGACCTTTATCTGATGTATTAAAATGGCATCTTTGGTCTTTCACCTGTACAATTCAATTTTAAGTGATGATGTCAGTGGGATGTAATGCCTCCCCTTCTTCTTATAATGCAAAAGGGAATTAAACCCCAATTTAATGTTACTGGAGTCTATCGATACCTCCACTGTTAGAAGGTGAGCTATTTTCCTAATTTACAATTACTTGGATGTATTACTTTTGGTGTACTGCTTTATTGATTGGGTGAGGTGTCCCTGTGTTCCTGGAGATTTTTTGCAGGATGGGAGAACTCTGGCATCAAAAAGCTTAGCATGTCAAAATTGGGTTATTTCTTCAACATATTATCAGTAGGCACAAACATTTATCATCAAAAATTGAATTGAGGGTGAAGTCTCACCTTGAACCTTATATAGTGAGGAAAGAAACTTTGATAATCGGGTCTTTTGAAAATGGACTTTTGACAGCCATTCTTAAATCACATCTTCCATCACTGAAACGAACGTAAGCTGTGATGGAACTGCTGAACTGAAAAATTACTGGGGAAAAATTATCTCAAAACCACATCAATTGCTGCATAACAAAGCTACTACCAGCAAAGGGCTTCAGAAGACTATCATTGCTTTCCCCCTTGAAAATGGATTGATATAAAAGTGTTCTTTTTGCATGTGTGTCTCTGTGTGTGTGTATATATGGGGCATGCCCCCGCCAAGGCGTAACTTGGCGGGATGGCATACCTGCCATCCCAATGAGTCAGTGTGAAAGCCAAAGAGAGGTTGTGTGTGTGTGTTTGTGTTCGTGTGAAAGCCAGAGAGAGCATTTGCTCCTCCTAATTGCCATTTTACATGCAGTAGATGTCCGCACAAACTGGGCACACAGATGTAGCACAGACTCATGTTAGAGATCCTTAGTTATTACAAATGCATGTATTCACTGTACAAATGCAAGGAACATGAGGGCCTGAATTTAGTCAACATTTGTCCTCCTTAATTTTGGCTTACAAATAAACACAAGTATCAATACGCCTTGAGACCTAGACATCTTAATTATTTAACAGTTATTTATTATTTAGCATTTATTTATTTTTTTAATCCAGGCCATGGTCTCCATATCCTGACGACTCATTTTTTGTTTGATAATCAATTTAAAGGCAGTTTTAAATAGTGGTGATGAGGTAGTCCGGATAAAGACCTCGCAGCCTGTAAAATAGCTGTTTCTGTATCGAAGGTAAACCTTGGCTAGAACGACTCGGCCTCCAATGCAAAGATTAACTGTAACTAGCCTGGACTCCATTTCCTCCTGTACAATGAACATCACATGGGCAAGGGTATCATCTCCAAGGCAACAATTCAGCAGAGAACATTTCTCCCAGCCATACCCTCCAAGCACAGAGAGAAGGGGCGGAGTCAGAACAGACATGGGCGAGGGAAAGTGACTGAGAGCATTCTGAGATTCAGCACAGGTGACAGGTGACAGCTGGGGGGCGGGGGCACCTGAAAGCTCTTGGGGTTGAGGGATCTGGGGTTGTCCGAGGCCATTTTCAGTCTGCTGTCCACGGTCTTCATGAGGGACTCTGTGTTGCGGACGTACTGCAGGTCCCTGTACGTCCTCAGGTCCAGCACCTCCATGGACTGAGTTATGTTCTGGACCTGTCAATCACAGAGCAGCCAACCAATCAGCACTGGGTCTCCCACAGTTACAGATGTACGCACGTCTATCACAGTTAGTGACATATACTAGTCTATCACAGTCAGGAATATGCACTCGACTATCACAGTTAGAGATATAGACTAGACCCTTACAGTCTCATATATACAATAATCTGTGTGAGTCAGAGAAATTAGCCTCGCGAATAGTAGCGGGTCTAGCAGCATCTTAGCAATGTGCTATAACATTCAGAGATAAAAAAAACAAGTTTGAATGAACGCTTTACGGTGACAAATATGTCATTAGAATGTTCATAACTGAACATTCTAATTCTGATGTAACAATCACTACTGGTAGAGTTATAGAACAGGGTACTGGAATTCAAGAAGTTTGAAAAAAAAACATTCCACAGAACCTACTCTACAAAGACCTAAGCATCATATTGGTGGCACTGTATTTGTCAGACAAAATATAGAGTACGTTTGCAGTTCTGTGCACCTCATATAAGAAAGCTATAGAAGTCCTTGAAAAGGAAGGACAATGAAACTAGATCCAGATATGAAATGTAAAAGTTTACAGGGACAGACTTAAGATACTTTCCCTATTCAGGCTCAGATAAAGGAGACAAAAGCTGATGTGGATGAAGCTTTTTAAAATCTCAAAAGGAATTAACTGGTTGGATGAGCATTGAATAGGAAAGTCAATTTTAAAAAATGGCTTTTTCTGGTTGAACATGGGGGCATAGGGGCAAATTAGCTAAAGGTAAATTCTGCAAGTTTTTTTATATATATAGAGAGTTGTCAATGCGTGGAAGAGTTTCAGGTCATGTCCAAGAGGTAGGGGTTCTCCGGGAGTCTACTGCTTGACAGAGTACTTATACAGGTAAAGGTTGGGCAAGGAGGAATGTCCGTTTCTGGATTTCATGATAATTCCTACTCTTAATAAACTGATCAAGCAACGTTTCTTTCCAAGTTCATGAATGTTTCTGTATTGCAATTTGAAATGTGGTCTAATATACAAGTGAACCATTATTGTCGCGCATAGCTAATTAGCTCACTAACCCAGAACGACAGGTGGGACCAAAAAAAAAAAAAAACTGAAAAGAAATGGCCATCCCTGCTCTGGGCTGTAGGTAAATGACATGTCCAGATGGCTCATTCTCTTCATTATATAGTCTTATGCTAGTAAGTTAAAACTAGGCATTCACTGTCAGTGCCTTTACCTTTGTCCGTATGGGCCAGATGAGATGTGTGTTTAGATGGTTACAGTGCTAAACTGTCTGGGCTTAGATGGTCACAGAGTTAGAATGTTTGGGTGTAGATGGTCACAGTGCTAAAATGTGTGGGTCTAGATGGTCACAGAGTTAGAATGTTTGGGTGTAGATGGTCACAGAGTTGGAATGTGTGGGTTCCACGCAGTCACAGTCTTTGTGCAGTTAATGACAAAGTAGCTGTCAGACAATTAAGGAAGGTAGCCAATTATACAGTCACTCCAAAGAAACACCCTATTGTGGAAACTAGTGGTACACACACACACACACACACACGCATACACAAACAACACACATACACTCATACTCCCACACACACACACACACACACACACACACATTCACATACACACATTCATCATGAACATAGTGGTCCTCACTATTCCTCACACATGCAACAGCGTCGGTTTTCCAGTTTAATCTGAAAGACGTTTCACACCGGGTCTAACGTGATGTAGAAAGCAGAGAATAATGACCAGACAGTGGGATCCGATCATGCGTACAAAATATTGGTGGAAAATAACAGGTGCAAAGAAAAATCGTGCGGGGGGAGAAGAAATAAAATGTCTGCAAAGAAAACTCGGGCAGAAATAACCGCGAATAACCAGATGAGGAAACGCCGCTGTCACGTCGTGAATAGCATGCATACAAAACAGGAAGGAAACAGGTGTACCTGCTGTACTGACAACATTAAACCTGACGGAACCCCCGAAGCGAAATCGCTTTACACAATTTACGGCTCTGCTTTTCTTTTCATGCCGGCATATTGCGCTGCCATTACTTCTGTCTTGCTTGACAGTTCATAAGTAAAATTTAGAACAAAGTTGAAGAAGCTCTGAATGCAAGGGAAACATTTTCCGTCAGCATCGCTGATACCTGTCATTCGACGGGGGAAAACGCATTAAGTCTGGGGCCAGGATTCAATCAAAATTTGTCCTCTGCCTGTGAATTCAATAAGTCAGTCCGTTTAAAAACATTGCCTTTTTTATTGCTGCACAAACATTTCAGGGATTGCTGAATTCAGAAAACTGCGTGTCTGCGTTAAATATTAACTCAAAGTTTATGCGCTGGCATCACCAATGGCAGCATTATACATTTTATTTTACACTAGTTTTAAAGTTCTCATCAAGCACTAAGTATTGTCGAATGCCTCGTGACACAACGACTAATAAAGCTTGTTCAAAACCCCATGTGACTATATCATAATGCTGGCAAATGAAATTAAAAACAGTTTTCTATTCCTTAAAAATCATCTTTGTTTGAGACACAAACTTCTTAGACAAAACAGAAAATACAGCACAACATAAATGAGGATTTTCATGGCGGTAGAAAAGAATAAAAAGTATTTGGTAATATGGAGTTGGGTGGGAATAACCCCATTGGTTTAATGCAGCAAGCAACACAAGTAAATATTAATGCCTGATATAGATGCTCTACATTTTATAATGACTGTTTTTTTGTTTTTTGCACAAGGCACTCTTGCACACAATATGGCAACAACAATTCAATAACAAACAGCTACACTTACTCAGCTCATGTTACACAATTATATCCATATCAATTAATGTCTGTGTGTGTGTGTTGCGGCCGTAGATGCCCAGTGCTGCTATTTCTGTGTCGATGCTAACTGTGTGCTTCTCTCGTTATGACTGGTTGGCAAATCCCTCGCATGTCTTTGCTGGGCCTCGCCACCCACTGTGTAAACACAGTCCCTCATTAAACATCATCTTCCCAGTCTGGGATTTGGGTTTCGCCTCTCTTGAAAAGAAATGATGTCATCCCTAGTGGTGTTTGTCACATGGGCGCTAATCAAATGCTAAAAGGACATTTCAATGTCTGTGAGCACACTCCCAACACACCACCCTGTTTAATGTAGTGTCATGAGCTGTGCCTTCATGGCTACCAGCCAATGTTGCCCAGGTAGCCATTTTGTTTTCCCTCTCTCCGCCAGACAGTCTCATCTCAGTGTAGCACAGTGGGTAAGGAACTGGGCTTGTAAACGAAAGGTCGCAGGTTCGATTCCCGGGTAAGGACACTGCCATTGTACCCTTGAGCAAGGTACTTAACTGAAATTGCTTCAGTGTATATCCAGCTGTATAAATGGATACAATGTAAAATGCTATGTAAAAGTTGTGTAAGTCGCTCTGGATAACAGCATCTGCTAAATGCCTGTAATGTAATGTAATGTAATCTCAGAAACCTGCAGCCAATCTGCCCTCGTTAGGGGCAACAGAAAAGGCCCAGATGGCAGACAGGAGGAGGACTACCTGAGAGCAAAGGGTCTGTGTGAGTCATCAGAAGGAAACCCAGGTGAAGAGTCCTGGAACATTCCAGAATCTGACCTGTGTGAATACGTATCTTAATTCTGAAACTGAGCATGAGTAAGCCTTATCTTTTCATCCCCGTTTTAAAAAAAATAAAATCTCTTTATTTCAGCTGGAAAGTCACTAAGTAGCACAGTAAAGAAAGCGCGACCATCTTTAAAGTTCAAGGCAGCTTTCAAAATGGAGGTAGGATTTCTCCTGCTGTTTGTTACTGATGCGTTGGAGAGTATTATTTGTGTCTCAACACTAACAAAAGAGCCAGAAATTGCGCTGGCTCAAAGTGTGCCTCTGTGTGCGTGTGTGTGTGCACGAATAAGTGATAACTTTCATTATTTGATTTTTACGGCTCATTCTTTGGTGTTATGACTCCTGTGTGTTAAGCTGACAGCCTATCCTGCTGTGTGTGTTTGTGAGTGTGTGTGTATGCATGCATGCGTGTATACCTTCCGGATAAAAAAAAGTTTCAAAATAGAATAAAGATTTTGCTAGCATGAAGGACAGAGGAAATGATGAATTATACACACACACACACACATAAATCAGAGAATGAGCACAAGCATCTTTCTGTGTGTGCACCACTCCTGTTGCCTTCCTCATACGTATTTATTAATGCATTAAAACATTTGGAAAGGAAACGACCCTCATCTTTGCAGTGTGGGAGACGCAATAACTATCAGCAGTAAACAAAAATAGTTTTCAGCACTTTGCCCAGGACAATTATTTGTTCAGCTCATTACAGCTTCTTTCCTCCAAACCGAGAGCAAAATAAAGGCTCGAGAAACCTCCCAGCATCCTCCATGCTATTCATAAGTTTATCACGACGGACACAAAAACGGCCATGTTGGTGAAAAAATAATGGCCTCAAATGCAAAGTTTTTTCTGAAGCATATAAAACCACACGGACGAAAGCAGGGTATCCGTTTCATGGCAATAAAATAACTAAAATAGAGAAAGCCAACAAAAATATGTGTGTGTGTCTGTATGTATGTGTGCGTGCATGTGAGTGTGTGTGGGGGGGAGGGGGGGATGGTGGGGGGAGGAGTGAGTGATGCTAATTTTAGTCTCAGTTGGACAGACGCATTCATGCGCAGCAAAAGGGGACGAGGGGGTGGGTTTGGACAGTTTGTCATTTAATTAGATCAATTCTAGTTTGGCTGCATTTAACTGATTAGATCAGTAGTGCAACTAACGATGTAATTCTGAGTGAGTGTGGTCGAGGTCAGTGGTTCTATTAGAGGTGTATAGTCTGTGAGTGTGGTAGAGGTCAGTGGTTCTGTTAGAGGTGTATAGTCTGTGAGTGTGGTAGAGGTCAGTGGTTCTGTTAGAGGTGTATAGTCTGTGAGTGTGGTAGAGGTCAGTGGTTCTGTTAGAGGTGTATAGTCTGTGAGTGTGGTAGAGGTCAGTGGTTCTGTTAGAGGTGTATAGTCTGTGAGTGGGGTAGAGGTCAGTGGTTCTGTTAGAGGTGTATTAGTCTGTGAGTGTGGTAGAGGTCAGTTGTTCTGTTAGAGGTGTATAGTCTGTGAGTGTGGTAGAGGTCATTGGTTCTGTTAGAGGTGTATAGTCTGTGAGTGTGGTAGAGGTCAGTGGTTCTGTTAGAGGTGTATAGTCTGTGAGTGTGGTAGAGGTCAGTGGTTCTGTTAAAGGTGTATATTCTGTGAGTGTGGTAGTGGGTGACGGTGTATGTTGTTTATGACCTGAGGAAGCGCTCTGTACTGTTTATGTGTGAGCAGGAGGGGGAGTAAGAGGCAGCTCTTGGGCTTGCTGTGGTGGGATTATTTTGTCAGCTAGAAGGACAGGGACCTGATTGGGTCTCTAACCCCCCTAGCAGCCTGCGCCCCCCACCCACTCTGAACGTCTCGCTGTCACCGTGGCAACCTTCCTCACCAAGGTGAGCGGCATCCAATTACTCTGACTGACAGCTCTGCTCCGGGAGTGACCAGGCACCCAGAAACACACACTGTCCGCAGGGATGTGTGTGTGTGTGTGTGTGTGTGTGTGTGTGTGTGTGTGGTATATGGGGGTGTATATACATGCAAGTATGTGTGCGATGTCTGAGGGTAAGAGGGGATAAGCTAGAAATGGATTTGGAGGAGAAGGTGGAGGAGGGAGGGGTTAGAGATGAATTTAGGGAGAAGGTGGTAGAGAGAGGGGTTAGAAATGGATGTGGAGGACTGGCTGAAGGGGGAGGGGTCAGAGATGGATTTGGGGAAAGGGTGGATGAGGGAGGGGTTAGAGATGGATTCGGGGGAGAAGGTGGAGTAGGGAGGGGTTAGAGATGGATTTGGAAGAAAAGGGTGTAAGAGGGAGGGGTATGAGATGGATTTGGGGTAGAAGGTGGAGGAGAGGAGGGGTTAGAGATAGATTTGTGGGGTAGGTGGAAGAGGGATGGGTTAGAGATAGATTAGTAGATGCAGCTGGATTGGGATCTTTACTGTCTGAACTTTTCTGGGAATTAAGCACTCATCTGTTTCTGTAGCCCTTTCCTCCTCCTCTTTTCTCTCCCTCTCTCCCTCTCTTCCTCTCCCCCTCTGTCCCTCCCTCTCTCCTGTTCTATCCCTCTCTTAAACTCAGAGGTGAATGTGCTTTATTGGCATGGCTTCAAATGTAGAGTTTTGCAGAGGCTAATATAGAAAGCATTTCCAATGAAAATAAACATCACAGCTATAAACCAACTCTAAAGCCCGATAAACATTCATAAACACCAGAGCAACAGAAAAACAAATACCAAAAACAAAAAACAAAAAACAGAAGCAATCCCCCCTCTCCCTGTTTCAGTTCAGTTTCAATTTCAGTTTAAGTGCAATTATTGGCATAACAAAGTCATCATTTTGCCAAATTGCTGTCACATTTTCAACAACAAACATAACAAGGCTGATTAAAAGCAAAAAATAAATAAATAACTAAATAAATAAATAAATAAAAGAAAATTTGTATGCAGCAGTAAGCTAAACATAACAATGCAAAGTAGACAGTTTACTAATTAATTACTTGGACAGCTGATGAATAAAAAAATGTGAACTGATTAATTTGCTAAAATCCTGAAAGGTTGGCCATCAGTTTGTGTGACTCATTCTTCTTCCTCCTCGGGAAGCCTCCTTCTTCTCTCTCTATGCTTCCTTCCTGCCTGACTCCCTCTTCTTCACTTGTGTCTCTCTCTCCCTCTCTCCCTTCACTCCTCTGCTCTCCCTTTCTCCTCCAACCTTCTGCACTTGTTCACATCCTTTCCTCATCCTTTCTTCTCCCTCTGTCACCTTTTTTCTCACCAACTTCCTTCCTACCTTGTCTCCACCGTTATTCAGCTTTTCCATCTTTTTTCCTGTCTGCCTATCATCCCTCGCTCTTTTCCCTCTCTCCCACAGTTGGTGTAATATCCATGCTGGGCTCTTAGAGAGGTAAATCGGGAGGATCCCCAGGGGTACATGGGTAATGTAGTAGCTGAACAGTGTGGGGGCTGGGGTTGGGGTTACACACACACACACACACACACACACACACTCAAATTTGGCCATTATTTCACAGGTATCTCTCCATCCATGGCCCTTCTTCCCTGACACACTAACACATCATTGTTCCTGCCATTCTCTACCTTCATTTTTCATCTCTTTTATCTGCTTCATTTGCATGAAAAACCTACCCCATGCCACACCCTGGAAAAAAAACAATGAATAAATGAGAAAACATCTCTCTTTCTGTCTCTTTCCTCATACATTAATTTAAATTCTCCCTCCATCTTTCTTTTGTTCCATCTTTTTCCTTTCCACTCCCACTCCCTCATTCCACCTCCCTCTCTCCCTCCCTGCCTCCTTCCCTCTCTCTCTCACTCTCAACAGACAGCTGCTCATGCCAACTCTGTGAATTCTCCGAATGCCCAGACATTAATTATGAATTAGGCACAAATCTGACATCAGAGAAAAGCAGAAACCTGAGAAAATTTAATATGAATGGGCACTATCTTTAAAAAATTATCTCTCTCCCCACCTGTGTGTGTGTGTGTGTGTGTGCGTGCATGTGTGTACATGTGTCTATGTGTGTATGTGTGTGTGTGTGCGTGCGAGTGTGTGTGTGTGTCTATGTGTGTGTGTTTATTGAGAATGTATTTGCATATTGCATGTGATTCTGTGTAGGAAGGTTTGGTCAGATCACTCAATGTTCAATTATCTCTCTCTCTCTCTCTCTCTCTCTCTCTCTCTCTCTCTGATTATTACCCCACTATTACTCACACTCACAACTCCAAGGTGCCTTTACTGCCATAATTATACTCTGAGACCAAAGCACACGCTGTCCAGTGCACACACTCAGACTGACACAGAACAATATAGCAAACACAGATCCTGTAGTAGCTATATGGTTCCTGACCCATTATGTCTGCTATTAGATGCTGTTGGAGTGTCTTCTCTCTTGGCAAACTCCTCCATGTTCCACTGTCACAGACAGCAGTATGTTTCCAGTGCCAAGGACACCATCATGTTTGAGGACCATAGACAGCACTGTGTTTCAGGTCCATGGACAACACAATGTTTCAGGGCTATCTTTCAGGACCATGGACAGCAACACGTTCCAATCCCATGGACAACACATTGTTTCAAGACCATGGAAAGCAATACATCTCAGTGCCACGGAAAACACAATGTTTCAGGACCATGGAAAGCAATATATATCAGTACCACAGAAAACACAGTGTTTCAGGACCATGGATAGCAATATGCCTCAGTGCCACAGACAGCATCATGCAGCATCAATCCTGTCTAAATACACTACATCTACACAGCACAGCATTAAAATCCTGTTTAAGTACACTACTCCTATGCAGTACTATTTCAGTGCAACTCCGCCTGCATACTCCGGAGGTGGACCGAACAGGTTTTTTTTTTCCGATCCTCACACATCACAGAGCTTTTACAGACAGTCGCTCATTCTGCCTGTTCAAAGCAGCACAACACTGGAGGGAGCGCAGATCAATTATACTGATGCTCAACTTTCAGACGAATCAGATGCCGATTCATCTTCAGAGTCACGCGCTGTCAGAGATAAAGCCCCCGACTGCGCTCCCACTGATGTCCCCAGATACCAGTTCACAAGCACTGACTGGCAGGTTCCTTATGAGGAAGCTTCTGCGGGGTATCCCTGGATATTTCCTTGAGATTATTATTATTATTTTTTTCTGATTGGGTAATAAAATAGATCACTGGGTGTTTCCTTATATGGACATTTCTGACTGGGTAATGGAATGGATCACTGTATGTTTCCTTAAATGACATTTCTGATTAGGTAAATGGAATGGATCACTGCATGTTTCCTTACAAAGACATTTCTGATTGGGTAAATGGAATGGATGGCTGGTTTTTTCTTAAAAGGATACTTCTGATTGGGTAATGGAATGGATTAATGGATGTTTCCTTATGAACATAAGTTAATGGGGATACATAACCAATCAGCTATTCAGCTAAACTATGCTCCTCATTAATCTATAGCCTATCTGAAAGCCTACTTCTGCTAAGTCACCTGGTAAACTGTTTCACACATGGACATTTCTGTGAGAAAACTTGCTGATGTTTAGCCTTCAGACTGGATCAGAGAGGACAGAGTTGATCTCCAGGTACTTCCTGTACAACCAACATTTTACATGTAAAAACACTGGAACAGAGCCTTAACATATACCAGACCATAGGGCCCATCAACACACTGGAACACAGCCGTAACAGATACCAGACCATAGGGCCCATCAACACACTGGAACAGAGCCTTAACAGATACCAGACCATACAGCCCATCCACACATTGGAACAGTGCCTTAACAGATACCAGACCATACAGCCCATCCACACATTGGAACAGTACCTTAACAGATACCAGACTGTGGGGCTCATCAACACACTGGAACAGAGCCTTAACAGATACCAGACTGTGGGGTCCATCCACACAGTGGAACAGAGCCTTAACAGATACCAGACCATGGGGCCCATCCACACACTGGAACAGAGCCTTAACAGATACCAGACCATAGGGCCCATCAACACACTGGAATAGAGCCTTAACAGATACCAGACCATGGGGTCCATCCACACAGTGGAACACAGCCTTAACAGATATCAAACCGTGGGGACCATCCACACACTGGAATGGAGCCTTAACAGATACCAGACCATGGGGCCCATCAACACACTGGAATAGAGCCTTAACAGATACCAGACTGTGGGGTCCATCTACACAGTGGAACAGAGCCTTAACAAATACCAGACCATGGGGCCCATCCACACACTGGAACAGAGCCTTAACAGATACCAGACTGTGGGGTCCATCCACACAGTGGAACAGAGCCTTAACAGATACCAGACCATGGGATCCATCCATACACAGGAGTCTTAACATATTTGCTGATGTAAAAATTATATTTCAAAAACCAGGGTAACACAGAGAATATTCAGAAATGATAAATTACTTTGTGTTAGCACTTATTCAAGTTCACGCTGAAGCCTAAAATTCCTCTTATTTCAGTGAATATGCGATTGCAAGACTTGCCACCAAAAGGTGGAAATAACAGTCATCTTTAATATATGATTTCAGAATTAAGATGGATGTGAAACCATTTAAATACACTCAACGCAATAAAAACATTTTCCAAGGAAATACATTTGAAATCATTTTTTATGGAAGATATATTTCACTGAAAAACTATATACTTCATAGACTATAGTAGGACCTCAAAAAATTACAAATAAAAATATGTTATCCAAAAATAAATTTTAAAAAACTAAGCATAATACTAGCACCCAAACATAACCCAAATCATTTTTCAACCCTAACACTTAAATTCTAAACACTAACCCTAATTCCATGCATTTTACGGCATAGGGCTATTAATGTCTATGCAAAAAATGCTATTATTTAAAATAAAAATTGTTGTGCTGACCCTAATGCTCTTAAACATTCCCCAAATCTGGTCTCCATCCTAACCCTCTAATACAGTTTTCAATGTACTTTGCTTTTTTAAATTACTGTTGGATGCAGTCATTATAAACTCTAAGCGATGTCTAAGTGAAATATAGATAGATAGCGCTGCACTCAAAAATAATACAAAAATAACTGAAAAGTTCTTGTTTCAAGAAAAGTTGTAAGTTTTTATGAGACGGCCTTTTGAAATTGAACATGTAATGATTCTTCTAATGTCATCTCATTGTGTAATTTTGCAGTTTATTATATAGTGGTACCTGCCATTACTAAGGTGCATGGGCAGAATATATATTGCTTCTGAATTAATTCTTATTGAATAGATTCCAGACATATTGGATATCTACAGTATTTCCGTAGAGTGTAATATAAGGTAATTGCTTTTTGGTTCTTTTTCTAAATTCTATGAGTGGACCCAGGCTTGTTACATCACATGATCTTGACTGCCTGTCTCACAGATGAATTCAGATTCAGTAATCTAATATGCATGTGTGAGGTGATTGTTGTGTTAAAGCCCTGACAAAGATGGCTTTCTGCTGAAATGTTGGTTATTAAAAACTGCATTGGAGGCAAAAGGGCGTGCAACCTTTCTTTTTTAGTTTCATTTTCAACCCTAACACTTATCGTATTCCTAAACCTAATCATAGCCCCAATATTAAAAGATTTTTCCTGTACATAACCCAAATCCTGTCTTCACCCTAACACTTAGCTCATTTACAATCCTAACATCAGCTGTATCAATACATACTGTACAGCTTTTGCAATTTACTACCAAAAAATGGAAATTGAGCCATGATAAATATGTGATTTGTACATTAATATGGGTGAGAAACAATTTAGATTTACTGTAACCAATAAAATATTTACAAGAATGTATTCAAGTAATTTATACGAAAAATGTATTTTACCAAAAAGGGGAATGGGTTATATATATATATATATATATATATATATATATATATATATATATAAAATTAGTTTAAAAAAAAAGGTGTTGCAATCACCCTAATGCTAACCTTATTCGGAACCGTAACCCTAATCTGGGCAATATTAATAGATGATTATAAAGGGCATGCCAAAATGTTGACATGGAGCCATTATAAAATGTTTTTAAAAATCAAATTTTTTTTGTCAATAGTCTGTTGGTGGTGTTACAGCTAGCATTGTGTAGAAACAGTTTGGCTATCTTTGTAGCCTGGACCAATTTCTCTCGGGCTAATAAACCACATTTTAATTATAAAGTTCACAGTTTTGCTTTGAATGAGAATGTCTAATCAAAGTGTATTTTTGGTGAGAATGACCAACCATAACAACTTAAATTAGCTGCAAATGACCATACTTCAGTGTGATTTGGTGAAGAATGACAATTATTTGTAGTATTAGTGGTATTACTGGTTTGGGAATGACACACTTTAATGGTATTAGTGTTGTGAGAATGACACCCTTTCCTGGTATTAGTGGTTTTAGAATAACACTCTTTAATGGTATTAGTGGTATGAGAATGACACCCTTTCCTGGTATTAGTGGTTTTAGAACAACACTCTTTAATGATATTAGTGCTGTGAGAATGACACCCTTTCCTGGTATTAGTGGTTTTAGAATAACACTCTTTAATGGTATTAGTGCTGTGAGAATGACACCCTTTCCTGGTATTAGTGGTTTTAGAATAACACTCTTTAATGGTATTAGTGGTGTGAGAATGACACCCTTTCCTGGTATTAGTAGTTTTAGAATAACACTAATGGTATTAGTGCTGTGAGAATGACACCCTTTCCTGGTATTAGTGGTTTTAGAATAACACTCTTTAATGGTATTAGTGCTGTGAGAATGACACCCTTTCCTGGTATTAGTGGTTTTAGAATAACACTCTTTAATGGTATTAGTGGTATGAGAATGATGCCCATTCCTGGTATTAGTGGGCTGAGAATAACACTCCACTGGATAATATAATGGAGGGCGGCCCTATTTTTCTGCACCTCTGATGTGTGAGTCAACAGGCAACATGTTCTCTCTCTCTCTCTCTCTCTCTCTCTCGCTCTCTTTTCCATGCTCCCCCTCCATTTCTCTCCATTGCCGTCATTCGATTTGTCTTTTCTCTTTCTTGTTCTCCCTCTCTCTCACTTCACATGCACACTCACACACACGCACACACACACACACACACTCTCCCACTCAATTCCATTAAACAGTATTGGCATATCAATGAAACATATTTGTTGCCAAGGCACATCCATAACTTCAAAAAGCATTGCAGGAACTCATTTAAGAATACAATTCAGCAGTGGACCTATCAGTCAAAAAAGACCTCTCACCAGAAGCTGATGTATTAGCTAGTGAATTCCATATTTGGTGGAAGAACACAATTTTTCTGCATTGTAAATCAAGATCATATTCTTTCTCTCTCCTTCTTTTTCTCTCTCTGTTTCTCCACTCTAACCTATCCCTCCTCTCATAATTTCTCCCTCCTTCCTCTTCTCCTTCCCTCTTTCCCCCTTCTTCTCTACTCACTCTCTTGCGGTCTATCTCTCTTCCGCTATCTTTCCCTTCATCTGTCTTTCAGTTCAGCTCATTTTTTACTCGCTTTTCATTCCCCCTCACTCTGTTTTTTTCTCCTTCTCTTTCTCCCTCTCCCAGTGTCTTTCCCTCTATCTCTCTTTTTTCCCTCTCCCTCTCCTTAACTCGTTATCCTGCTCTTCTCTTCTCCCTCTTTGTTGTCCCTTTTTCCTCACCTCTACCCTCCCTCTCTCCCTCTGTCATTTTGTTTGAGTTTGACCTCTGTCCTCCCCCTTCTCTCTCCCCTTCTCCCTCCCTCTGTCTTTCCCTCTGCCCCCTCTCTGTCCTTTCTCTCGTTCTCCCCTTCTCTCTCCCCTTTTGCTCCCTCTCACTTTTCCCTTTGCTCTCTAAAGTGTCTCGGCAGTAAATGACTTTTTATCAGTAATTAATCTGCTGCCGGCCAGGCTGTGTTCTTCCTTACGCGCTGGGGGTGGGGTGGGGGTGGGGGGGGGGGCGGCGGGGTTTGCACTGCCAGTCCTCCTCCTGATTGCTCCCGATTAACACCGCTTTGATGGCCAAGGCTGGGATCCACCCACCATTTCTGTACCATTTACATCACAGAGCGTGGGTCTCAATGCCTGTTTTTACCCTCATCCTTCCCTTTTTCATTAATAAAAAACCAGAATTTTAAAAAGAGCATTTTAAATGTCGAAAATATTGAACCTTTTAAGGAATGCCAGTACATTTGCATGCATCTTCAGAACACGGCCCCTGTGATTGAAAGATGTGTTTTTGCAAAGTTGTTCTGAAAATATTTGTTTACACTATTAAATAAAAAGAAATAACAGCAATGAATGTCATTTTTATGGAGAACTTGAAGTGCTTTGAGGAGATATTAGCGAGGATAGATACTCTTTCTTGGTGCGCAGTAGATGAGAGTTTGCAGTTTCGCGTTTAAAACGGGTTTGGCAGCCATTTTATCGCAGCGGTGGGATGACAGCTCATCTAAATCCATTTGATGTGAGAGCCAAATATTCACAGTAACTGTCATCCTTCTTTAAAGCTCTCTTTCCGCTTTGTCAAATTTTAAAGGTTTTGAGATGTGGCCAATAAATCTGTGGTACAAATCTCAAATTCCCCCCCTTGAGTTAATTTCACTTCTGAGTTGAATAAGCTTTACTGGCTTTAAAGTGCCCGCCCCTCTCCTCTGATATGCCCATCTGCAGAGATAGCAGGACAACTCCATTCTGATCCCTGTTACTGTGCCAGTCAATGCAATACAGACTGTCTGAGCCAATCACTGCGAGGCAGACTGTCTGAGCCAATCACTACGAGGCAGACTGTCTAAGCCAATAATTGCGAGACAGACTGTCTGAGCCAATCCCTGCGAGGCAGACTGTCCGAGCCAATCACTGTCAGGCAGACTGTCTGAGCCAATCACTGCAAGGCAGACTGTCTGAGCCAATCCCTGTGAAGCAGTCTGTCTGAGCCAATCACTGCGAGGCAGACTGTCTGAGCCAATCCCTGCAAAACAGACTGTCTGAGCTGACCACTGCGAGGCAGTCTGTCTGAACCAATCACTGCAAGGCAGACTGTTTGAGCCAATCACTGCAAGGCAGACTGTCTGAACCAATCCCTGGAAAACAGACTGTCTGAACCAATCCATGTGAAGCAGACTCTCTGAACCAATCACTGTGAGGAGAGTCACAAGTGAGCACCCGGAGAGAAAGCACACAGCTTTGATCTATGTGGCAAAATGACCTATAAAGCTCATTCAATAATGTATCTGGGAAACTGCAAAGCAGAGCAACTGTTCAGTTGTAACCATTCACTGCGGTGAGAGGAATTATCCTGATGCTGTTCATAATTCACACTGAAAAGAAGGCAATTAAGCCTAATTGTCAGAGGAGCTTTCACTAGTTTTTCAACTTCTACAACAAGGTCACCTAATTTAAATCATGATATAAAACCATTCGACTGCGTCGTCCAGGTTTCCGTCCAGGTTTTAAAGCACAAAAGAGCTTCTAACTCTTTGGTGTGCAGTGTTATAGAACTCCATTACAATACTACTTACAATAACCAGCAGCGACTGTGACATCAGTATTAGAATATTCCGTTAAGAACATTCTTATCACATATTTGTGATCTTATGATAATACTTTACAAAAAGGTCACATGAAATTGCATTAACAAATGTAGTTAATGTAAATTAATGATGCACAAATGCCTTAATTAAGCATGAAATTAACTTTTCATTACTGTTGATACTTAACAAATACTGTACATTAACTAACATATTAGTTACATGATATGTATACATTAGCAAAACAAAGGATGCACTTATACAGTAATTATACAGTTTTTTTAATTCCAATATGAATTGGCACTAATTATTGTAGGTGTTATCATTAATTAATAAAATACAAATACATTAACAAAGTTGTGCAGACAAACTTTTCAGTAGTTAGCAGTTAAGAATTACATTAGTTAGCGACAATCCATGCGACCTTATTATAAAGTGTTACCGATCTTACACCTTTCAAAGGGTGAAGTCAGCTCTGTGAGCTTCACAGCGATATAGCGCACGGACACGCTTACAGCGCACAAGCACAGGCACACGTAGGAGACTACACGCATGACAGATGCAGGAGGAGTGACATTGCTGAGAGTCCCCCATGTTACACGTGTGTTCACAGCTGAATGAAAAAAAGCATGTATCATCTGTCACTGTCTCCACCTCTCACTGCTCCCTGTCTCTCTCTGCCCGCTCTATCTCCACTTCTCTCCTCTCTTCTGCTCCTGTTTTCTCTCTTCTTCTCTCCCTGTCTATCTGCCTCTCTTCTTCTCCTTCGTATTCTCTCTGTTCTCCTCTCCCTGTCTGTTTGCCTCTCTATAAAATACTTTGTTATATGAGTTATAACCAAAATGCAGTTCTGTATTTATATGGTGTTGGTGTGGTGTAGGTACTTTTGGGCTGTGGGTGCTTTTGGGCTGTGGGTGCTTTTGGGCTGTGGGTACTTTTGGGCTATGGGTGCTTTTGGGCTATGGGTGCTTTTGGGCTGTGGGTGCTTTTGGGCTGTGGGTACTTTTGGCTTGGGTACTTTTGGCTGTGGGTACTTTTGGGCTGTGGGTACTTTTGGGCTGTGGGTGCTTTTGGGCTGTGGGTGCTTTTTGGCTGTGGGTGCTTTTGGGCTGTGGGTCTTTTGGGCTGTGGGTACTTTGGGCTGTGGGTACTTTTGGGCTGTGGGTACTTTTGGGCTGTGGGTACTTTTGGGCTGTGGGTGCTTTTGGGCTGTGGGTGCTTTTGGGCTGTGGGTACTTTTGGGCTGTGGGTACTTTTGGGCTGTGGGTACTTTTGGGCTGTGGGTACTTTTGGGTTGTGGGTACTTTTGGGCTGTAGGTGCTTTTGGGCTGTGTGTACTTTTGGGCTGTGAGTACTTTTGGGCTGTAGGTGTTTTTTGTTACTTTTGGCCTCTGCTGTCAGAAGCAGCTGACAGGACACAAAATAAATCTTTTTTTTCTGTCCTTTTTCCTGTTTTGTCGGTCTCTCCCATTCCTGCTCTCCAATTCTCATTCATCACTCTGTTTTCTTTCTGCAGGGCCATCCAGTGCTGGCGTAAGAACATTTTTATCTGATTAATGCTTGTTCTCTCTCTCTCTTTCTCTCTCTCACTCACAATGTCTCTCTCACTCACTCTTTTTATCGCTCTCTCCCCATCCTCCAAACTTTTTTTCTTCATCCTTTTCTCCTCATCTTTCTCTTTCTCCATCACTCTCTCTCTTTAGCAGATTAATCTCTCTCTCTCTTTCACAAAACATATATTCAGGACTAACAGGCTTTCTGCTAAGCTAAACTATACATCGCTCAGTACAGTGAGCTCTGCCATAGTCCCAATCAGCCCAGCAGTCTGCCGCCGTTCATCCTAAATTTACTGCATCACCCCAATTACACCAATTACACCCCCTCAACCGGGAACTCACCGTTGACGCCACAATCTCACGTTCTCTCAAATTGATCTCACCAGATCTCATTCCAGCCTCGTCCTCTTTCACACTAATCTCACGCTTTCGCAGTTTATGCAGGCTAATAATCTCACTTCCCAACGGCCTCCCGAGAAGCTCTGCTCTCGAGAGATCACAAAACCCAGCCTGACGGTCTGACCCCTGATGTCACTTCCTGCTGAGACTGATCACTGTGCCTGATCCTCATATCTCTCCCACCACCTTGATCAGGGGCACTGGGGAGAAGAGCTCTCAGCTTCCGGTGAAAAAGAAAACCCTTTTTTTTCTTCTGACTTTCTTTCATCCTGACTCAGTCTTATGAATCACTCAGAACAGAACTAAAGAAATGCATTCTGGATAGGATGATTCATGAAGTTTTTGCAGTAACACGTAACACGTTAGTCATGTAAGTCTGGGGACAGTCCTGTGTCTGTGGTTCTCAATACATCATACACTGTCTGTGGTTCTCAATACATCATACACTGTCTGTGGTTCTCAATACATCATACACTGTCTGTGGTTCAGTATACATCATACACTGTCTGTGGTACAATATACATCATACACTGTCTGTGGTACAATATACATCATACACTGTCTGTGGTGCAGTATACATCATACACTGTCTGTGGTTCGGTATACATCAAACACTATCTGTGGTTCAGTATACATCATACACTGTCTGTGGTGCAGTATACATCATACACTGTCTGTGGTTCGGTATACATCAAACACTATCTGTGGTTCAGTATACATCCTACATTGTCTGTGGTACAGTATACATCATACACTGTCAGTGGTTCAGTATACAGTATACACTGCCTGTGGTATAGTATACATCCTTCACTGTCTGTGCACTATGCATTATACAATATAAATGTTACTGAAAAAAATAAAACCATTTTGACCACTAACACATGCCATTGGTCTCACTTATAGAACATGACTCAAGAAGATGACAGGAACACATACGTAGGCGATAAAATGCATATTCTGTGTTTTTTGCTTAAAATGAACTGAATTGGCAAATTTAAAGTTGTCGTGCTCACAGTCAATGGTATGTCAAATACTATACACTCTGGTGCACTTTACACTATATGCTGTCTGTGGTGATTCATTTATACATTATATTTATTTATCTGTAGAGTGGTATACATTATACACTATCTGTGATGCACTAAATTTCATACACTGTGGTGATACATTATACACTCACTGTGATGATTGTAAATCATTGAAGATTATAAACTCTATGGTTCACATTTGTCCTCCAGGTTGTAAAGAGAAGCACACGGCACCCTCTCGGTGATTGACAGGTGTGACTGACCTTCTCCATGAGCAGGCGGAGCTGCTTGCTGCGGGCGTCACGGTTACACATGTTCTGCGCTGGTGCCACCACAGTGCACACGCACTTCCCGTCCACATCCTGGGCAGAGCTATAGATCTGCCAGCCCTCCTCTGAACTGGGATACAGCGCCTGGAGAGAGAAGGAAAGAGAGAGAGAGAGAGAGATAGAGAGAGAGGGGGGGAGAGAGATAATTGAACATTGAGTGATCTGACCAAACCTTCCTACACAGAATCATATGCAATATGCAAATACATAGGCTCAATAAAGACGCACACATGGACACACTCACACACTCGCACACACACAAGTACAAACACACACACAAACACAAGCATGCACAAACACAGACAAGCACTGACATGGACACATACTGTATTCATACAAACACACAGTGAGAATTACACACTGAAATACACACACATATGCACACAGGTAAACACTCAAACTAGCACACACACACACACACACAAACACACATGCACAGGCTCCTTCACAATGCCCTATTTTTATTGGTGATGAATCATTGCTTTTCCGGTGTATTCCAGGGTGGATATCGGGCTCTCTCCTTCATGCCCCCCCCCCCACATGCTGTGACTCACTCTTCCGCCAGAAGGAATTATTTTCACCCCCCACCACCCCACTCACCCCCCCACCCCACACTCATTGATTTGCACAAACCACATTTTAACACCACAGATGAGAATCAATGCAGCTTGTGTCACACATAAATGTTTCAAAGACTTGGACTCCTTCCCTCGATCGTTCATGTGTGTACACGGTTGTGAATATGTGTGTTTGCTTATGTATTCATGTATAAGTGAAGTGTGTCTTTATGCGTCTATGAGTCCATGCAGTGTGTGTGTGTGCGTGCGCGCGTGTGTGCGTGCATGTTTACAGTAGAAATCCATCAAATCCATACTCTTCAAGATTCTGAACTGGATTTAGAATCCTGCATAATTCACACACAGACATCAAAACCAAAACAAGGTCAGCCCCAAGGGCAGAGTGAGTAGTGATCTCAGCAGGGCAAACAGGGACAGTCACGTGTCTGAAGGCCTAAGGAACAGGGAGGCAGTGCACTATGGTGTTTAAGGAACCCGCGCTTGTAACCCGTTGCCGCTGTGCCCTTCACCTGAATACCTACTTCACCTGAATGCCTTCACTAATTATCCAGCTGTTTAAATGAACGCTGTGCCATGTAAAAACATTCTGCTGATTGCCTGTAATGCAATGTAACGTAACTCAAGAGCTGCAGGTTCAAAATCTCTGCGTGGAACTTATAATTATCAAAACAGCTTCAGTTAAACATCCTGCTCTGCTACATTCACATGTAAAATAAAGAGGAAATAAAATTTAAATGTGTACGTGTGTGTGTATGTGTATGTGTAAGTATGTGTGTGTGCGTGTGTGTCTCGCTCTGTGTATGCATCTGTGTGTGTGTGTGAGTGTATGTGTGTGTCCGTGAGTGTGAGTGTTTGTGTGTGTGAGTGCGTGAGTGTGTGTGTGTGTTCTCCCTTCCTAAGTGTAGAGCAGAAGCCTTGCAGCGCTGTACCTATAATTAGTTACTGCCAGCACATCACCCAATTAGTGCTATTCTCTCTGTCCCTGTGTGTAAGTGTGTGTGTGTGTGTGTGTGTGTGTTTGCATGTGTGTTTGCGTGTGTGCATGTGTTTGCATGTGTTCTTCTGTGCGTATGTGTGTGTGCCTGTCTGTATTCTTCTGTGTGTGTGCATGTGTGTGTTTGCCTGTTCATCCATATGCCAGCTGCAGTTATCTGCACATGTAGGTGTGAGGAATGTGGGTATGTATTCAGATTCATGTGTATGTGTGTAATAATGTGTGCACTGCATGTGTGTGTGGCGCACAAAAATGAAGAAAATAAAATAGATGAGAGACAGAGGGAGAGAGAAAGATAAAGGGAGGGAAAGAGAAAGAGTGCAAGTGAGATTATGAGTGCGAGAGAGAAAGAGATCAAAATCAGATCAATTTTATTTGTGTAGTGCTTTTTACAATAAACTGTCACAAAGATGCAGGACAGAGTAGCATAAAAAAGGCAAAAAAGAGCAAAAATCAGACCAGACCCACAAATAGCACGTGAGGTAAAAAGGAAACTCTGATGGAATTATGATGGAAAGAAATCTCTGGAGGAACTCAGCTATAGAGGGGGAGCCCATCCTCCGCTGGCCAGCCCAGCCACGTTGGACTGCAAGGCTTCGAGTTTCATATGGAAAACTCGGTTCTAGCTCAACCCTGCTAAAACCAAAGGTAGAAAGACTTGGTACAGCTTATCCAGTTAGACCAGCCAACCTGGACTGTAGCAGAGAGTGACCAATAAGAGTAGCCAATTCGAGCAGACCTCGAACAACTTGTCAAATGAGAACCACTGGCACAAGTAGATCTGCTGCAGACTAGCCAATGGAAGCGCTCGACACAGACAGTAAAGTCAGTGGCACCAGACTGGTCCGAGATCAGTGATTGCTATATCAACCGTGTGACGCTGATGTTATTCCTCCCAATTTTTTTTTTTTTTTTTTGCTCACCTTTTCAGTGTGTCTGAGCAGAGCAGGTTTGTGACCTTTATGAAACAACCTGGCAGATAAATCTGGTGTAACCGCGCTGCGGGGAGCGTGCCGATGATGCCCAACGGGTCCGTGTCGCGCCGCTGCCTCAATTACCTGCGGCTCGTTCAGCTCCACCGGCGTGGCGCTCACACATTAGCATTCAACAGAGGAATCTGCCTAATGCTGAATAATTAATATAATGGCAAATGGCAGTGGCAAAGATGTCACACCACCTCCTAACATATCCCTGTACTGTGAGTACTGCATAGGACACAGGGCATTGGACACAGGGCATAGGGAACACGGTAGTGGAATAGTGCATAGGACATAGGGCATAGGGCACGGGAATAGTGCGCAGGACATAGGGACAGACATATCTGTGTACAGGACAGACAGACAGACAGGAAGGCCGGAAGGCAGGCAGGCAGACAGACAGACGTAGAGGTGGCAGTTTTTCGGGGCATACGGAGCTCATTTGAGATGGACAGAAAAAGGGGTGGAGCGATATCTCGTCCGCTATGTTAATTGTAACATAAGCTTGCCGTTCGGGACAGACCGGCATTGTGTCAGTTAGAGATGAGCAAGGCATCCATCAGCAGGACAACAGGAAGCTGTAATAGGGAAGTTTATGGTAGCGAGCCGGAACGCATTGACCCTTTCTGCCATAACAGTGAGAACAGCAGCCATAAAACATCAGGGATTTCAGCCTAATTCCCCTCAGCCACTAAACACAAGGGTCTTATCAGCCTTGCAGTACAACAGGCCTGCTCCCATTCCTGAAGGAGCCCTTAACTCCGACTCCCAATTATAAATGAAAGCATTATTGCATTTCACAACTCCCAGCTTGGTGAAAACATTGAGGAAAAATGTGTAAATATAATATCATTTTTTCCCTCAAGAGGGGAATTGTAGTACATATTTTTCCGAAAGGTTTTTGAAAATTTTTAATTGATCAAAATTTGGGTAAGAAAAATGAGACTTGTATTGCTCATATGTATGCCTTAATAAAGAGAATCAGTGATCTAATTTCTTCCAAACTCTCAACCTCCAATACTGGAAAAATTCAGTTCTACACTGCTGTTTGACCCTTGATCTTTTAATTCTCCACTCCATCCAAGCACCCTTCTTCTCCTCTCATCTCTAAAACTCTAAATTCCTCTTAGCATTAAGTAGTCAAGGAGACGGTTTTATAGAGTGAGTCGCAATAGTATCTGAAGCCTCTGTTTGGGAAAAGAAGCTTTGTAATGCTAAAATACAGTCTGACAGCTTGGATAGTGGTATAAATATCCTTAAGACACTTACACTTCTAAAGTGGTTATAAACATACCTCCCTAAAAGTCACAATGCAATAATACTGTAAGCACACACAACAGTACTGACAGCATTCACTGAAACAGCATGCACTACCATGGCACTGACACTATATTCTGATACACACTGATATTGTACTGATGGCATGGATACAACACTGACACAGCATCTTATAGTACTGACAAAGCACACACTGACACACCACACACTGACACGGCACTGACACAGAGCATACAAACACAGCACTTATACAGTGCACACTGACAAAGCACTCACTGACACAAACTCTTACAGCACTGACAATGCACATACTGACAAAACCTCTTACAGTACTGACAAACCACACACTGACACAACCTCTAACAGCACTGACAAAGCACACACTGACACAACCTCTTACAGTACTGACAAAGCACATACTGACACAACCTCTTACAGCACTGACAAAGCACACACTGACACAACCTCATACAGCAATGACAAAGCACACACTGACACAACCTCTTACAGCACTGACAAAGCACACACAAACAAAACACAACCTCTTACAGCACTGACAATGCACACACTGACACAGCATCTTACAGTACTGACAAAACACACACTGACACGACACTGACACAGAGCACACAGACACAGCACTGACACAGTGCACACTGACAAAGCACTGACACAGCACGCACTGACCCAACCTCATACAGCACTGACACAGAACACACAGACACAGCACTGACACAGTGCACACTGACAAAGCACTGACACAGTGCACACTGACCCAACCTCTTACAGCACTGTCAAAGCACACACTGACACAGAACTGACACAGCACACACTGACATGGCACTGACACAGCACACACTGACACAGCACTTACGCCGTTCACACTGACAAAGCACTGACACAGTGCACACTGATGCAGCACTGACACAGTGCACACTGGCACAGCACTAGCTGCACACAGCACACACTGACACAACTCTGTCGCTGCAGTGTCCCTGCGATCAGATCCAGCTGCACTGAGCGGTGTGGAGGCCGACCGCGTCCCACCTCCTGTTCCACACCGTCACCCTCATGTCCAATACGTTCCCTGCTCCATTAGCTTCCAATAGACACTCAGCCAATCACCCGCCCTCCAGACTCACCCTGTCACTCAACTGCCAATAAGGCCATTAGGGTGGGGCTAACTATGACTGTCTGCTTTCTGATATTTATGTGCTTTACGGGGACCTGATTTACTAAGAGCTTTTAGAACAAGCAGAACCTTTTAGCATATGCTAACAAAACTAATAAAACAGCCAATGATCGGTGCAAGACAAATACCATGACCAATCATTGGCTCTGTTATTGGTTTCCCTTGTGCTAAAAGTCTTTGTAAATCAGGCCCGTAGTGTGTAAAACAAGCAACAAGGCACCCTTAGGGATTTTGGCTCAACAGACATCCTCTTGAACCCTTGAGCTCGTTGAAATGACAGCAGCCTCTGAATGCCATGTCGTGAGTCGCAGTTTCCTCAAATTTCTTGTCACTCACGAGGCACCACCGTAAGAAACGTTAGGGGAACGTCGCTGATCATATCAATATGAACTAGCCTGGCATGGAGCAGGCAAAAGTTACATTAGCCTTCTGGTCAAAATGCACTCCTTATTTCGGCATACGGGCTTAATATGAGCACAAAACAAAACTTATTTTTGGCTGCATACTGCCTGGTCTTCTATTTAATGCCAGTCCACACTAGTTTTTTTCTGTGGTACAGTATCACTTGCATGCTATTAAATCTAAAAAAGGTCTCTCTGTTGTTCAGCTCTGTTACATTTATTCTCAACAGAATTCACTTCATTGGCCAGGGTTCCACACCTTAAGCATTTAAGACCATAATGACTTCCCCTCTTCAGTCTGTAACAGAAGGTTTTATTTTTTTCTCTCCATGTAGAACATTATAGGAAATTACAGAATTAGCAGCCTGAGAACTAATTAACAGTCCTGGGATCTGAATGTGGGGCATCTATTCTTCACGGTATGCTCAGCTATTTCCGACAGAACAGGGCCTCGAGAGGATAAATCATCTCCCAGAAGAGGGTTGAACGAGTCTATTTAATAACAATTAACAGCTCCTTGCAAATCTGGAGATTCAGTTAGTGTTGCAAGGAAAACCGGCATTCACAAGTGCGCCATGGACATCACTGGACTCCACAGAGAACTGTGGCGAAACAATATGATGCTTTCAATGCTCAATGATTATACACATGGCGATTAACACAGGCATCTGTGGTTCCCTCACTAGTTAATAATTAGACAGAAATCTTTAGTGTGTGTTTAATGTCTGTTCCTTATTTTTTTCAGTATCTTCAAGCTTCATTTCAGTTATTCTACTGTAACAATATAGGATAAAGTTTTATGTACAGTACAGGTCACAGTTGCAGTATCTCTAACTGCATGTACAGGTCACAGTCACACTAACTCTAACTGCATTTTCAGGTCACAGTCACACTAACTCTAACTGCATGTTCAGGTCACAGTCACACTAACTCTAACTGCATGTTCAGGTCACAGTCACAGTAACTATAACTGCATGTTCAGGTCACAGTCACAGTAACTATAACTGCATGTTCAGGTCACAGTCACAGTAACTATAACTGCATGTTCAGGTCACAGTCACAGTCATTATAACAGAATGTACAGGGCAGTCATTATAACAGAATGTACAGGTCACAGTCACTATAACAGAATGTACAGGTCACAGTCACAGTAACTCTAACTGCATGTCCAGGTCACAGTAACTCTAACTGCATTTTCAGGTCACAGTCACACTAACTCTAACTGCATGTCCAGGTCACAGTCACAGTAACTCTAACTGCATGTCCAGGTCACAGTTACAGTAACTCTAACTGCATGTCCAGGTCACAGTAACTCTAACTGCATTTTCAGGTCACAGTCACAGTAACTCTAACTGCATTTTCAGGTCACAGTCACACTAACTATAACTGCATGTACAGGTCACAGTCACAGTAACTATAACTGCATGTTCAGGTCACAGTAACTCTAACTGCATGTTCAGGTTACAGTAACTCTAACTGCATGTTCAGGTCACAGTCACAGTAACTCTAACTGCATGTACAGGTCACAGTAACTCTAACTGCATGTTCAGGTTACAGTAACTCTAACTGCATGTTCAGGTCACAGTCACAGTAACTCTAACGGCATGTACAGGTCACAGTCACACTAACTCTAACGGCATGTACAGGTCACAGTCACAGTAACTCTAACTGCATGTTCAGGTCACAGTCACAGTAACTCTAACGGCATGTACAGGTCACAGTCACACTAACTCTAACGGCATGTACAGGTCACAGTCACAGTAACTATAACTGCATGTTCAGGTCACAGTAACTCTAACTGCATGTTCAGGTCACAGTAAATCTAACTGCATGTTCAGGTCACAGTAACTCTAACTGCATGTTCAGGTCACAGTAACTCTAACTGCATGTACAGGTCACAGTAACAGTAACTCTAACTGCATGTACAGGTCACAATAACTCTAACTGTATTTTAAGGTATGAGATTTATGCTCCCATTTGTATGAGAAAGCATGGTCTTAGTGCACTGGGGCCTCACAAAAGCCTCTTTACTCAAGACCTTGTTTGGCTCAGTCAGCAGGGACATTTCCATTATTCCTTTCTAACTCACTTCAGGCTCTCTCCCTCCCGTTTTCTATCTCTGTTCTTTTTCTCTCTCCTCCCTACCCCCTCCTTCCCTCATTTATTCTCTCTCTCTCGTTCTGAAGCTTTGGTGGAAAAGCACAGTATCAATGTTGACAAACACAACAATGTTACAATGATATAAAATGAATGTATGTATCTTGGTAACATGTAGGCATGCATATATCCATACACAAGTAATCTCTCCCCCAGAGCTTGCCACCTCTCTTTCTCCCTCTCCCTCTCCCTCTCTCCCTCTCTCTCCCCCTCCCTCCCTCCCTCTCTCTCCCCCTCCCTCCCTCCCTCTCTCTCTCCCTCCCTCTCCCTCTCTCCTCTCCTCCTCCCTCCTCCCTCCCTCTCTCCTCCCTCTCTCTCCTCTCTCTCTCTCTCTCTCTCTCTCTCTCTCTCTCTCTCTCTCTCTCTCTCTCTGTGCTTAGTCACGTCGTTTCTCTTTGGCTCTGTGCTCCGCGGGACAGGACATTAGGGCGTTGTGGGCGGGCTCTCCCCTCCAGAGCGGTGTTTTCCCGCTCGCCTCCCTCACCAGCTGATCCGCACTGACAGCGCGACTCGAATGCGCCATGGCCGCAGGAAGTGCCCCCCTTCCCATGATCCCCTCGTTTTTGCTCGATTCTCTCTCGCTCTCTCTCTCTCTCTCCCTCCATCCTGACTTCATAATCCTTCTCCATCTCCTGCTGAGCACGACTTTTTACCATTTTAATACCTCATTTGCATATTTTACTTAACATACTGACAAAAATGTCATTTATATTTCCCATAATTGTATTGTAATGACAATTAAAAGAACAGTAATAGCAAATAGTGAAGCTCAGGAACAATATGAATTACATATAACAATATAACAATATGAATTACATATAAACAATAATAACAAAGCTAAGACAAAAACAATAATAGTAACAATACAATACCAATAAAAAAACTATAAAATCTATGATAATTTATAGGGCTGTCTCTCTCCAGCTCTCCCCTTTTCCCTCCCTCTTCCTCCCTCACCCACGATTGATGTAAATATTTTAGGAGACACATGGTGTCTCCTGAGGCCTTGTGAATAATGAACGTGTTTTATAATCCTGTCTGAGGTCGCTGCCTCCTGCTTTCTCTCTCTCAGACTCCAAAACTGACAGTGGCAACAGAACACAACACTCTCCTATGCTCCAAAATATTACATCACTATCTGTAATATGGTGCGTTACTGTTTTAGGCTAACATGCCCCCAATAGTCCCACACACTAAATATTTCTCACATTGTACTCAAATATTCACAGTTCCCACACACTCCCAATTATTCCTACATACTCCAAAATATTCCCACAGCTTCACCAAATATTCCCCATGTCCCGCAAATATTTCCACACCTCCCCAAATATTTGCACATGCCCAAATAGCCCCACCCACTCAGAAACATTCCCACATTTCCCAAAAATATATTCCCCCATGTCCACAAAGTATTCCCACATTTCCTCCAAATATTCCCATAATTCACCCAAATATTTCCACATTTTACCCAAATATTTCCAAATTTCAGCCAATATTCTCAGTTCCCATACAATCCCAATTATTTCCACATACTCCAAAATATTCCCACATTTTCACCAAATATTCCCCATGTTCCCCAAATATTCCCTCTTCCAACACAATCCAAAATACTCCCTCAAACTCCCAAATATCCCACACACTCACAAATGTTCCCACTTCCTCCCAAAGATTCCCATACACTCCCAAATACGCCAGCACATTCCCAAATATTCCCACACACACCCAATAGTCCTGCACATTCACAAATATTCCCACATTTATTTCACTGAAATATTCCCACACACTCCCAAATATTCTCTAACAATTCACCATGTACCCACACTCCTTAATATTTACAGCACATTTCTAAATGTGCTCCCTCACGTTCTGCCTTTCCGTGGAAACACGGGTCGTTCACTAGTTGATGTTTTCTTTCTTTAGACATGGCAGAAGAACAGCAGTCTAGCTGCTGACTCCATGAACAATACTGATACTGTGCAGCAGCATATAGGAGAATGTTCCACACATTTAGTAAAGCAAAAAATGAACTGTAGGGTATGACTGGGGTCCATTTGTATTCTTCCTCTCCAGTGCTGATCAGACGTATGGATTCTCCCGCCACGCTCCCGAAACTCACAGATAGCGGCCGCAAACACAAAATCCATACGCAAGCGGCAAACCAGCCGCCCACAGACCGTGGAGTGCACACCTCCGCACCTGCCTTTATTAAATCATCGATTCCCTCAGCATGCCCTCCCTACTGCCCCCCCCCCCCACCCCCGTCTCTTTCCGGAAGGCTCTATAACCTATGGGGGGGGGGGGGAGAGGAGGAGGAACGGGTCTCATTTTCTGGGAGAACTGAGCTTTGGTGTTCAACACTTCACACACCGGCAACCAGTAGCATAATCACGCTGGATTAGACCCTCCCCCCCCATTCTCTCTCTACTCTCTCCCTCCCTGCCCTCTCCTTCTCTCTCTCTCTTTCTCTCTCTTCCCATCTCCCTATCTGTCTCTCACATCTCCCCTCTCTCTCCCTCTGTCCCATCTGTCACCTGCTCCCCTCTCTCTCTGTCTCTGCCCTGCTCTCCTTCTCCCTCTCGCTCCCCCTCTCTCTCCGTCTCTCACCCCTGTCTCTAGCTCCCCCTCTCTCTCTGCCTCTTTCCTTCTCTCTCTCTCTCTCTCACTCCCCCTCTGTCTCCCTCTCCCCCCTCTCGCTCTCTGTCTCTCCCTAAGCCTTAATACCCCCCACCCCCCATACCCCCACCTCTCAGATCAATGAGAAGATGAGAGGGGATTGTGGGGTGGACGATATCTGACCATTGTTCTGATGCCAGATCAGAGGGATGAGAGGAGCTTAATTCATTCTTCACAGGTCAGGCCTGCTTTAGAGGTATCTGGCGGCTCGAGCAAACAGGTGTGACACCCTCCATCCTTTTATCGCTCCGTCCGTCAAAACCCGCCATCCCGCTATCCAATCCACAGTAGGCCTGTGATCCTGCAAGCCAAGACTTAGCGCAGCACCTGTGTGCGGGGAACTAGCCCCAGGATGTATTTCGGCTAGCTAATGCCTTTCAACTGCTCAATCGCCCCTCAACAAAATCTGTTTTTTGTTTTTTTATAAGAAAACCCTAAATGGTTCTGAAAGAAAAGATTTACTTGATCGACCCGCAAAGAATTGATCGTTTGGTAGAGAGAAACAGATGCACCTTAATATCAATATGTTTTTGCAGTAGATTTGAACAAACCTTTCTCCATTAAACCATGAAAGACCCACACACACGCTACACACACAAAAACACACACACACACACACATAGAGAGAGAAAGAGTGAGAGAGAGACACACGCACACAAAGAGAGAAGGAGTAAAAGAGAGGGAGTGTAAGAGAGGGAAACAGAGGAAGAGACTGAAAGAGAGCAAGAAAGAGAGAGGATGCACATGCATGCTGAGGGGCAGTGGCTGTTACCATGGAAATGAAATGAGTTCTGAGCGGTTAACACAATCTGCTTGTCACACTACCCCAGGGTCAGAGACAAAATGTCACAGGCAATAGGTTTTATGGAAATGAATATTGTTATAAGTGCTTTAGTAGATATGTGAAATGTGAGAGCACTCATTGCAAACAAGTCTCCAAGGAGAGGTGGAGACCTCAGTGAGAGGGCTGCAATCTCTGCAGTCATCTCTAAAACTTAATATCTCCTCTCTGTGACACAGTGTTGAAAAGCTAAAAACATTGTCCACGTGAGACAGCAACCAAAACCCAAACACCCTCTTCATATCACAGCATATAAAACTCAACACCCTCTTCATATCACATCATCTAAAACCCAACACCCTCTCCATATCACAGCATATAAAACTCAACACCGTCTCCATATTACAGCATCTAAAACCCAACACCCTCTCCATATCACATCATCTAAAACCCAACACCCTCTTCATATCACATCATCTAAAACCCAACACCCTCTCCATATCACAGCATATAAAACTCAACACCCTCTTCATATCACATCATCTAAAACCCAACACCCTCTCCATATCACAGCATATAAAACTCAACACCTCTTCATATCACATCATCTAAAACCCAACACCCTCTCCATATCACAGCATATAAAACTCAACACCCTCTCCATATCACAACATCTAAAACCCAACACCTTCTCCATATCACAACATCTAAAACCCAACACCTTCTCCATATCACAGCATCTAAAACCCAACACCCTCTCCATATCACAACATCTAAAACCCAACACCTTCTCCATATCACAACATCTAAAACCCAACACCCTCTCCATATCACAGCATCTGAAACCCAGCACCCCCTCCATATCACAGCATCTACAACCCAACACCTTCTCCATATCACAGCATCTAAAAGCTAAAACATTATCCACATGAGACCTAACACCCTTCCCAAATGGCATTCTCTCCAATGTGGAAAACCCAGTTCTTTGAAATATCATTCAAGGTGGTGATAATATCATCTCCATACAAGGCAGTGTCGAACTCCTGATGCCTTCTTCTTCATGCAAAACCATGTTAAAACATGACAGTGTCCTAAACCCTCCTAAACAATAGGAAGTGCTGTTTTAAACCTACAACCAGCTTGCATTTTTATTTTTTATTTTTTTTGCTAAATCCTGCTGTGTTGTACGAGATATCAAGGCGAGTTTTGGTCCTTGGGGAATCCGGCCGCCAAGCAGCTGTTATTGTGCGGGGCTTTAAGAATCCGCCATCCATGAGAGTAATCCCCTGGTCTCACTGCAGATGGTGGGCACAGTGCCAGCACGGAGGGAAGGAAAGGTGTTTCCGCGTCTTATTCAAAGGTCCACAGTGTGTGTGTGTATTCAAAAGTTCCCAGTGTGTGTGTGTGCGTGTGTGTGTGTGTGTGATCCCCAGTGTGTGTGTGTGTGTGCAAAGATCCCCTGTGTGTGTGTGTGTGTGTGTGTGTGTGTTCAAAGATCCCCAGTGTGTGCAAACGACAGGCCGACCAACCAGGGATACTCTGGGCCACGGATACTCAAATCTGGACCGGAAATCCAAATCTGGTGCTGATTTTTTCCCCACTCAGGTAATTAACTGAACAATTAGTGCTGCTGATTGGCCAGACTGTCTTCACACCAGACTCCCAGGTGAAGGCCGGGTGGAAAACCAGCAGTTCTCAGACCTCGGGGGCTGCGGTTTGAGTACAGGGGTGTGAAAGTAACCGAGTAACAGTAAAATGCGGCTACTGCGATGGGCATGGTGTATACCTGCCTCTCGCCCAATGCGTGCAGGGTTAAGACCAACACCACTGCTGTGATATTCAAGATACATCCAGAAACGAAGATGCATACTTGTGGGGACGTTTATCTCTTAATCGTTGGGAACGTTCTGGTAACCAAAGATCGTTAGCCGACTTGAAAGCTGATCTTTAATAATCTGACACTGGAACAATGGCCACCTGCTAATGTGGGAACAGTCCAGCACGGAAAGACTAGGAGGTTACTTGTGCTAAAGCTGCACAGCACTGGCCATGGACAGTTTATTTTATACCCCTTTTCACGTAGCATCCATTAAAAAAAACCATGATCTTTGGAGCTAACACTGCATGGCACACGAGTCACACTAATTTGCTCCATTGTTCTCTGCAAGTGTTACTCTTTTTCATCACAAGCCTGTTTGGCAAGTTTGGTACGATAATTTTTGTGACTGCTGAACTCACTGCTGAACTGTTTTTGAAGGAAAAAGTTAGTTCTTTAAACATTAGTTGAATTTCACCGGTCGTCCACCTATGGCATGAAAAACATGTCCACGTGTTATATGTGAGAGAGAGAGAGAGAGAGATAGAGAGTCTCTGATGTGTCACACAGAATCACTGACATGCAGAGCAGATATAGAGAGTTTGTGTGGCAGCTTTCAAGGGCTTAACTGGATATCGACCGGGAAAGCCCTCAATGATTTTAAACAGTAGTGCACACATTTTCATGAGGTTAATGTGTGTGTGCGTGTGAGTGTTGTAATTTGTAAGTTGTGAACTTGTAATACTATCTTTGTGGGAACCAAATGTCCTCACAAGGATAGCAAGATGAGGAATATTTATCTTTTTGGGGACCTTTTGAATGCAGCTCTGACTGCCCCACAGACTGCCCTGCTGACTGCAGCTCTGACTGCCCCACAGACTGCCCTGCTGACTGCAGCTCTGACTGCCCCACAGACTGCCCTGCTGACTGCAGCTCTGACTGCCCCACAGACTGCCCTGCTGACTGCAGCTCTGACTGCCCCACAGACTGCCCTGCTGACTGCAGCTCTGACTGCCCCGCTGACTGCAGCTCTGACACAGGGCATGCCAAGCAGCTACACACAGTACTTAGCTCCTTTATGACAGCTTTAATCCCCTTAATCTCTTTTTATGAGCTGCGCTCGACATGTGTTTACACTTCCCTTTAGGGCCTTTTCACTACGCTTTAGTTAAAAAATGAAGCGCATATATTAACATATTAACATTCTTCTTCTTCCTGAAGAAGTAGAATGAGAACAGGTATTATCCACGCAAGCTCAGAATTTTACCTTCTCTCTAGAATATTCTGTACTGCATCCAGCCTGATCCGGAACACCCACAAAGACCCCGTCCTCTTCAACAAGTACACCCACAAAGGCCCCACCCTCTTAAATATGCACACCTACAAAACCCCACCCTCTTCAACAAGTACACCCACAAAGGCCCCGCCCTCTTCAACAAGTACACCCACAAAGGCCCCACCCTCTTAAATATGCACACCTACAAAACCCCACCCTCTTCAACAAGTACACCCACAAAGACCCCGTCCTCTTCAACAAGTACACCCACAAAGGCCCCACCCTCTTAAATATGCACACCTACAAAACCCCACCCTCTTCAACAAGTACACCCACAAAGGCCCCACCCTCTTCAACAAGTACACCCATAAAGGCGCTGCCCTTTTCCACAAATACACCCACAAAGACACCGTCCTCTTCAACAAGTACACCCACAAAGGCCCCACCCTCTTAAATATGCACACCTACAAAACCCCACCCTCTTCAACAAGTACACCCAAAGCCCCACCCTCTTCAACAAGTACACCCACAAAGGCCCCGTCCTCTTCAACAAGTACACCCACAAAGGCCCCATCCACTTAAATGTGCACACCTACGAAACCCCACCCTCTTCAACAAGTACACCCACAAAGGCCCCGCCTTCTTCAACAAGTACACGCACAAAGGCCCCGCCCTCTTCAACAAGTACACCCACAAAGGCCCCGCCTTCTTCAACAAGTACACCCACAAAGGCCCCACCCTCTTCAACAAGTACACCCACAAAGGCCCCGCCCTCTTCAACAGGAACACTCACAACTCTGCTTCTCTCAGTGACCATACTTCACAGTAACACAGTAAGGACTACATTGAACTACATAACCGCTAACGCCTATGGGATGTGGCACTAAATGCCGCACAGCATCACGACGGAGGCAGCGAACGGCGTTACCGGGGCGACACGCACAGCGCGCCTCTTCGCGGTTTCTGACATTTACCAGCGCTACAAGGGAGCGGAGGAATTCTCAATGAACACCCAGCACATGTTCAGCATGGCTCCGTACACGCACACGATTTTAATCTGTGACATTTCGGTGATGCAATCTCACGGGAGCTCAGGCTGGTGGAGTCCTCGATGTTATAGCTTTGAGATATGAAGTCCCATATCGGCATAGAACACTGTGTACAGCACCAATGCTTATGAATGTTTTAAAAAAGATATTATAAAAGTGCATTCCCATGCGTATTGTCAATAAATAAATAAAATTGCATGCATAGTAAAATGTTTAGTTTTAATGGAACTCTGGTAGGGTACACGTGAGCCCAATTAGAATCACACATACTCTGTCATGGTGAAATATTCTCTGGCAGAGTTTATTGAACATTTAACATTTTACTGTGCAGAACCCTATAATTCTTGGCTCTTTATTGCTCGACTTCCCAGCAGCACATTAAAGGGAAATGATTATTTTCACTGTGCTGTATTTCCTGTTGCCTTAGAGGCGCTCAAGCAGTGAAAATTCGGAATAAAGAGAAGTAAAGAAAGGAACTGGTCGTAGCTGTCAGGTCTAAAAGGAAAAGTTTGAACTGCTCTGATAAGCACTCTAAATTAACTATAGCAAGCTGGAACACCCCCCCCGCCCCTTGCCCCCAACCACACAAACAAAAAATAAATAAATGAATACATTTATTATTATTAAGACATGCAAATAAAAGAAACCTCTTGATTCAATATGCTAACCATGAGACCCTTGGAAGATATTTTACCATTTAAATTCTGCCCTCTTGTGTTTCTGGATGATTATCTAACAAATCTGTATTTTAATGAGCCTGGGTCGATATTTTTCAAGAGAACAACTATAAAGCTGTTTTTTCAGCCCATGTGTAAGATGGTTTTTAAGCTCTGATTCATTGAGCTAATTATATATTCATCTTACAGGATATGCTCTTTATTTGTATTTACCAGCAGAGATGTTAAACTTTAGCTGGCGCCCATATTATTTTGTATTGTGCGTGAACATTAACTAGCTGTTGCCTGATGACATAGTGAATTTCCCCACTGGTGATCAAAAAAGCACATTCAATTCAATTCAATTCAATTCAATTCTATTCTATTCTATTCTATTCTATTCTATTCTATTCTATTCTATTCTATTCTATTCCATTCCATTCTATTATATTCTATTCTATATGGATGTCGCCTCACCACCTTCCCCTCAGAATTTCACAAGATGCAATTCAGTTTGAAAAAGCACGCTGCAATGTAATTCGCAAGACAATACAACAGCAAATTTTCTCAGTTCTTCATCTGGAACTGAAGAGCTAACGCGAGCGCGCTGTGGCGGCTGAGAGTATAGCGCAGCGGGCTTGCGCGGTCTCGTTGTGCCAGTGAATCCACGCGTACGCTCAATAGGAAATCAATAGGCCTTTTCCCTAAGTGCCACATCATTCCGATGGGCTCTCAGTGGAACGCTTTAGCTCAAAGCTGCACGATGAATTTTGGGCGTACTGGTCTCAGAATCATAAATCAGGGTCCCTTTTTCATTTGATAGCGCATCCAGAGTCTGCGCCTGCCATAACAGTACTTACAGAAATGTGCCTCGGAGACAAATTCACAAGTCAAGAGTGACCTTTTTGTCCACACACCGAAAAGAGAAGCATCATTTTTGAGCCATCAGAGATGCTTAAGGTTCTATCTCTGTCATTTTTGTACATGTGCCAAGAATCTATATTTAAACTGTTGTTTTTTTTTCAAACATTGCCATTGCCAAGAAAGAACAATTGATAACTACCATTATGTTTGCTCAGCTCACTGGCCACATTGCACTTCATAGCTATTGAACATGTCAGGCTCCGCCCCCCGGGGGTTGGGGGGGTGATGTCATAGGAGAGAAGCCTATTAGCTGAACATTAATGAGCCAACAGGCTTTAACAATGTTTTGTCTTTGGTATCATAAACAACCTTTCTGTTATTCATTAGATATAAAAAAATAGTGATGGGAGAATATATATGAACTTGTGAATATTCTAAAGAGGAGTTAAAAAAGTATAATTGTGTCTAATTGACTGATTTATTAATGGCTGACATTGGCTGCATGATTGAAAGCTGCCTTATTTAAGCAGAAGGAAATCTGGAGCACAGAGGCAGGCATAATCCACACAGAGACATCAGCAAACCTCAGAACTAAAGGCTACATGAAAGAAACAATGCTCTGTCTTTATTTTCCACTGGATATTAATTAAAGGCTTCCGTTGGTACATTTTTGGTGGTTTATGGAGTCCGTAGTTGTTGAGCACTCCTCAGTGATCGAGTTTTTAATAACTTTAGTTCGTGTTACGGTTATGGCCAACTGTGGCCGACTCTGGCCAAAATTAGATTTTCAGTAAAATCAATGTTGCACCCAAATGTCAGCACTATAGTCCATAATTAAATAAAATACATTTTAATTTATTCTTTATTTCTACAGGCTGCCTGATTGTCTTTATCAAGAGAAACCTGTCCATTGTTCTGTGTCAGCAGTCAGCAACACAACACAAGATATGTGCTTGTTTTTGGCCAAAATGACTAATTGTTTTGGCTAATGTCCCACTGTCATGGCCTATGGGGCTTAACTAAATTTCATTATTTCATTTCCAGATAACAGGAACGGTGTGATTATATCCCCTTGTGCAGTGGCACCTAGCTAATCAAATAAAGAATTAGCATTAGTCTTTAGAGTAAAAAGAAAACCATTAAGACACAATGCAATTTCAGGTTAACTATGCAAATGAGGTACGCCCAATTTGTTTTATTTCAACCTGAGTCTGTGGTCATATTATGATTGGATGCCACTACATGACACTGTTTTAATATCAACACGCAAATAACAGAATGTGTGTTTTTACAACACTTATTTTCAACACTCCAGTGTTAAGCACTTATCATTCTGAAAACACAAGCCAAGCTGTATTAAGTTGGCATTAAAGAAATTCTACCAAAGGTTCTGAATGTGTTTGCTATACTGGACAAATATAGAGGAAATGCCTGAATCAACACTGTGGAGTTGAAATGAATCAAATACTGGGCTGTGTCCTAATCAGCCTCCTAACGACTGCATCCTCAAAGTAAATGCACAAGTATACTGTGTACTGTTTAGTGCATATTTTTAGCACATGATGGGCAGTATGCGCTTCATTTTTAAAGTGATTTTAGGTACACTACATCTAGAAAAAAGTCCTACTTAACAACCTTCTCATCCACTGTACTCAACAAGCCTACTCAATAGTAGGCAAGTGCACTGATTCGGACATGGGCCTGAAGTAAATTGATTTAAAGGATTTTGAAATGAATCAGAAAGTGTAATGAATCAGATCAGTCATTTTCAAATAAATGAAATGCTGGATTGAACCGATTCTCTGAAGCTCAGATGAAACAGATGCTGGAGAAAAACGATTCAGTGACAGTGAAATGAATCAGAACTGTGCCTAAATGAATCCGTATCTGGAGCGAATGGGCTGTGAAAAGTTGGCATTGTATGGGAATGAATCAGAGAGGATGGGAGTTAGTCAAGATTTGAAAATGACTGTTCATATAATGCATAACAGGGATGCCCAATCCTATCCAAAAAGGGGCAGTGTGAGTGCAGGTTTTTGTTGCAGCCCAGCACTATTACACTGAATTCCAACATTTAACTAACGATGGTCTTCAATCAAGAGCATGGTAAGTAGAATCAGATGTCTTAGAGCTGGGCGAAAACAAAAACCTGCACCCATTTCGGATAAGGCAGACTGGACACTCCAGCTTTATGACTATATGACTGTGTAAATGGGCGGAGTTACACCAGGGTCTGGGTAAATGATGGACATGTCAGGGAAAGGGATAAAGAGGACTCAAGTACAGGTGCCACCTATGCCAGAGCCCACCTACACGCCCCCTCCCGCCCTCCTCTCCACCTGTACATCCACACTGACCCGCCCACGCACCTGAACTGAACCTCCCACGTTAATCTGCTTCTGCATGGAACAAATAAATGGTGACTCATGTCATAAAATATTCAACAAAATATACACTCAAACACACAGACACACACATATGGATTCTCTCTCTCGCTCTCTCTCTCACACACACGCACGCATGCACACACACATGCAGATTCTCTCTCTCTTTGTCTCTATCTTTCTCTCACACACACATACACACACACGCACGCGCACACACACAATCACACACACACCCACTCACATATGCACGCACATACACACACACATATACTCACATATGCACACACATACACACACACACTCACACATGCACACACAAACATACACATACTCACATATGCACACACACACACACACACATACACAAACACGTATGCGTACAGACCCAATCACCCAACACACACACAAAGCACAAATATGAACTAGCATATCTGTGCACAGACCCCAACTCTCCTTCTCCTCTCTGTCTCTCTTACATGCACACTCGCTACTATCACAGAGAAAACCAGCAACCGAAAACTCTCGGAAAGCCAAACCCCCCCTCCCCACCCCCGCCCCCGCCCCCCCCCGCCCCCCCCACCCCCCCCCCAAATACAGCAGGAAAGTGGTACGCACGCTCACGATCTTTTCGGACGTGCCCCCGCTGGATAGGGTGGTGCCGTTGAGCCCCACTAAAGAGGGCAGAGTCTGGGACATCCAGTTCGTGACCATGGCCATGGTGCTCAGCACCGCACCGATCTTCAGCAACGGGACGGTCATCTCCGCACGCGCCCCCCCTGCACCCCACCGCGCAGGGCGACCGCCGGGCCCCCCGAACAAACACCCCCCGCGACCGGGACAGGGACGGGAATGGAGGAGGAGGGGGGGGAAAGCTCCTCCGCTGGCGAAGAGAAGGACCGAGGGATGAGGGGGTCAGTGACGGAGTGAACGAGAGAGAGGAGAGGAGAGGTGTGACTGTAATCCGCCAGGGAAGTCCCGTGCGCTCTGTGTCAGCCCGAAGACTGAGAGAGAATGACTCTTATAGGGAAGAGACTGAGGCCAGCATCCTCTCTCTCTCTCTCTGTCTCTCTCTCCCTACCTCGCTCACGCTCGCTCGCTCTCTTTCACAAGACACAGCGGTTCGGCATTGGCTGTTTCCCTCTCTCTGGCCCCTCCCTCTCTCCTGCTCTCTTTCAAACACATCCCTCCCTCTCTCCATTCTACTCCCTCCTCTCACTGTCTTCCACCCCCCCTTCTCTCACTTCGATCCCCCCCTCCCTTCTCTGTGACATTTCGGATTATGAATACCCTAACAGCATGGCGTGTGTGTGTGGGTGTGTGCGTGTGTGTGTGTGTGTGTGTGTGTGTGTGTATCTGTATGTGATGTAGCAGGGAAAAAGAGGCACCCTCAATATAAGGTTGTTCAGGGGAGAGACAGAGCACCATGGGGCCAGAGAGCTGCGAACAATATTGCAGGTCACCTACAGTCAGACACACACATATATACACACACTTACACACACACACACATGCACATACACACACACACACATGCACACATACACACACACACATGCACACACACACACACACACACACACACATGCACATACATATGCAGACACACATGCGCACACACACACACACACACACACACATGTGCGCACACACACACAGGATTAATGATCAGAGTACAGTTAAGAATCCTGAATACTCAAACTGGGAGCCAGTATCTGTTCTTTGGGGGGGGGGGGTCTCAGTGTCTGTGTGTGTCTGTTTGATGTCAGTGCGTGTCTGAAGAATAAGATATCAGTGCCAAAATCAGTGTGCTGACAGTGACCAGTGTCACTGTAGTCCATGCACTCAGTTATCAGTGTCCGTGTAAGACCATGCTTGTCAGTTAGCAGTGTCAGTGTTAGTCTGTGCTGGCAGTTAGCAGTGTCAGTGTTAGTCTGTGCTGGCAGTTATCAGTGTCAGCATGCTGGGATGCTGTTGACTTGAGGGACACATGTAACAGATTGAGATGCTGCTCACAACAAATTTGAACTCATGAGATGTAGATACTGAATTACATAACAACAGAAAGGAAATAAAGACTATAGCCAATCACACCTGCATGACCACGCGTTTCTCAGTCATTCGGATATCCGTGGTATGAAAGCATTAGGGTTAGTTTTGTAGATGTGCGTGCAGCAAGCCTGCACCACAGCCATGGATTCACAGCGTCCCAAGTTTCTCCGCAGCAATCCACAGCGCAGCCAAGCAGTCGCAATGCTGAGCGATAGCTGAGGCAACACTGCCCCCGTGTGGCCGCCAGCATTCACTGCGCCAGGCAATCCGATACCTGGCAACTGACTGACGCTCACTGAAAGATCTGGTTTGGGTAATTATCTGAAATACTCTCACTCTTTTGACGGCAAAGAAATCCCTGCAGGTCACTGATCATTTTAAAGTGACAGAACATCTATTTTATTTTTTAAATGAGTGTGCCCAATGAATGGTAATGTCACTTTCAGGGATCCGGGAAAGTGTTTTAAAACTTTTCCCCCATCAAAATAGTTTAATCATTTCACCCATATACTTCATCCAGATCAGCTCACTGGGATCACAGACGAATGTCAGACTGACACTGACCTTGGCTCAAGTGAATACACATTCACTACCGATTACAACCACTTCATACGAGACACGAGAAATTAAAGAGGCTTTCTCATTTAGATCTAAGCATACACTGCAGTGGACTGGTGACCTGTACTGCCCCTCGCCCAATGCGTGCTGGGACAGGCCCCAACCCCTGACCGGGAAGAAGCGGGTTGGCTAACGGATGGATGGATGGATCCATCCACACACATCCACTCCTGTGGAGAAAACAGCACTCCCCTGGTCAGAGTCAAACGGAGGGAAGAGCGTCAGTGTGGCAGATGAGCAGGCCCTTGTGTGTGCAGACGAATGAGTGCATCACCAGGGATGGGCAGCATCTCACACGCACATAGCTCAGCTACGCACGTTCGGTTGTGCGTTTCATATGCAATGCAGGTTGCATACACTGTCTGCACTTTAACGCCACCCACTTCCACCCCCTGCTCACGCGAACAGGTGGTCCTGGATCAGCTCAGCCAGCTCTGACTCTGTGCTCAAATTACCTGGGAACCACGGTGAGACTGATCTGGGATCAGTTTTCAGGCGGAAACATCTGCTGGTGTCTTACGTCTGGTGACTACGACCGTGGAGCAGTGACACTTCAGAGGTCAGAGGTCAGGGAGTGATGTCATCTGGCTCAGAGTTGCATGTGCCCTACTGACTTGCGTCCATCCAATGAATGACCCAACACCTTCACATCATTAACCCAAAACCCTAAACATCTAACTGATAATGAGTATTTAAGATTATTAACCCAACACCCTGAGTATCTAACTGACAATGAGCATTTTAGATAATCAACCCAACATCCTCAACATCTAACTGGCTGTATTTCAGATCGTTAGCCCAACGCCCTCATCTAACTGACAATGAGACAATGAGCATTACAGAGTAATAACCCAACACACTATATATTTATATGGCTTCCACACTACTTTATTACATTGAAGCAGCTCAAATGATCCTTAGGTACAGAGATAATGCAGACTCATACTGTGGGCTCAAATGATAGTCTTTTTTGGCTTTCAGAAAATGAACAGCTTTTCTAACCTGCATAATGTTGCTGCAAGAAGGTTAAGAGGTGCTTCCATCATTAAACTGATCTCCGAATGCAAATGAAATATTTGCATGAAAATAGAACCGCAAATATACTGTAGAATCCATTCTTTCTAGTGCTCTCCAAATACTGAAGTTCATAAAAGACCAACTTCCCCAATAAGATGCTATTTTTCACACAGAGAAAAATCACTGACATTATCAGCCTGGAAATGTCTCCATGGTAGCCCAGATTCCATCTGTTTTAGTCTGAATCTGTCCCTGTACAGTCCAGTTTAGATCTGCTTTAGCTTGAATCTATCCCTGTACAGCTCAGTTTAGACCTGGTTTAGCTTTAATCTGTCCCCGTACAGTCCAGTTTAGATCTGCTTTAGTCTGAATCTGTCAGTATATGGCCCAGATTAGACCTGTTTTACCCTGAATCTGTCTCTGTACAACCGAGATTACACCTGGTTTAGCTTGAATCTATCCCTGTACAGCCCAGTTTAGACCTGTTTTAGACTGAATCTATCCCTGTACAGCCCAGTTTAGACCTGTTTTAGACTGAATCTATCCCAGTACAGCCCAATTTAGACCTGGCTTAGCTTGAATCTATCCCTGTACAGCCCAGTGTAGACCTTAGCATAGTGATCTTTGGAAATGACACTGGAGTTTCTTAAGCAGAAATAATGGTTAACAGAACATCCTCAGTACTTCACCTCGACCTCCTGGAGCCACAGACCAAAGCTAATGTGATTTCGCACCCGGTACACATGTTCACAGTTTTTAATACGTTAAAAATGTTTAATGTCCTGTCAGGGTCTCGTTTACGCCTCACCTAATAAAGTTAGATCAATACGCATCATAAACACCGCTGTATGATGTGTCCTGCTAGCATCCAGTCACATAAATTAGGCTTTAATTAATGGAGCACTTAATAATAAAGTCCTTCTGCTTCACACCCGCTCTGCTCATTCCCAGTAATGTCGCCCTGATACTGCAGCGTCCGTTAGACTTTCCTCTTTTCCAACGACACAGACGGTGAGGTGTTCTAGAATTTCCCTGTGTTTTTAAATAAATCACATTAATGGCTGAGTGGGGTATGGATTTGGATTGCGATGTACATCAACCTCCTAGTGTTTGTTGTTGAGGGAGCCAGTGTATAGTATAATGGGTAAGGAACTGGTTTTGTAACCTAACATTTCGATCAACCTCCGTTTGCCACCCCATCCCAGAGACACTGGCACACCCTCTACAGCCAGTCAGGGGTTACAGTGACTGGCAGCATGCTTCAGTGTGAATATGTTAATTAAACATAAACACTCACACTACTACTGCTACTACTACAGCTACTGCTGCTACTGCTACAGCTGCTACTACTGCTACTACCACCACCACTATTACTATTACTGCCTACTACAACTGCCTGCTGCTACTATAGCTACTGCTGCTACTACTTCTACTGCAACTACTACCACCACTATTACTATTACTGCTCCTACTACTGCTACAGCTACTGCTACTACTACTACTGCTACTACTACTGCTATTAGCACCACCTCTATTATTATTATTACTGCTACTACTACTGCCTACAGCTTCTACAGCTACTACTACTACCACTACTACAATAATAATAATAATAATAACTAGACAATTCCTGCAGAAATTGTGAAGTGTGGTTGCCGCCAACGCAAAGTCGACTTTGTGCTGAACGGAGTGAACAGTTTCTGTAGTATAAGCAGAGACAGAGTATGGTATACATGCTATAACATCACGGCAACGAGTTCATTTGCAACACACGTATTCAGAGCTAAATTAACCCTTCATCAATACTTGAGATCAGCGATTTACTCACGGTATGCTGTGACGAGTGACGGCGAATCATAAAGCTAGCTGGCCAGTTCAGAGGGACACTGCACGACCGCACCATTTTAAAAAGCAAGACAGGGCTAGGGAGATTAATTTGATTGGTTTTATGTTAAGTTCAGCTCATTTTTACCATTCAACTAAAAACTTTTAACTGGGCTGCAATTCAGAGTTTAATCTGTTACCTTACTGATACCAACTCATAGACAGAGGATAGCATATTACGTGTTAGCCGACCCAAATTTCTAAGAAAGAAAATGAGGCAAGAAATATGTGTTAAAATAGTTGCATACAGCTTCTGTGAATAAGCATCGGCTGGTAGCCAGTACTAGTAACTTCTGTTATAACGAGGGGTGCATCAACAAGCAACAAGGGGTGCAAACGCGTTGGGGTGAGAAAGCATTGCTTTCACTGGCTGAATGCATAATGCAGTTATAAAGAGACCAAAGTTTCCAACACGCTGGAATATAAAAGTAAAAAGTAAAAAGTTTACAAAAGTAAAATTTGACATATTATACATTGTTAGAAAGCTTATTCTGTCACCTATTAGATCGATGATGTGTAGATCAAGCCAGTTTGTACTACAAAGTTAGAGAACACCCAAAGCAACATGTGTGGTATTACTGACGTCTTTTTCTGGAGTAAGACCGGACCAGAAGCTGCTGCACACGTTTTGTTGACGGCGTTGTTGCCCTTTTTAGTACCGTCTGGCTTGTTTGAGAATTCGTTTATTCAGTAGACGAGAGCATAAGCTTTCTAACCAGGTATAACAGCACGTCTATTTTTGGTTTTGGAATATCGTTTTTTTAGGTCAACCGAAAGTTTTCTCATCATCGCATGAAATGCATTCGCTCTTTGTTAGCACTGGCATTCAAAGACGCTGGACCTGACGAAACGTCGTCAATGAATTTGCGTAATATCTTGTGAAATACTATTATTATTGAGAACTTCTGGGTATGCCTAAGCCATATGTTTGTTGATATACCTAGCTGACAGCGTTTTCATTTGTAATTTTGTATTTGGAATACCGTTTTATCGCGTTCACTTCCGCATTCAGCTATATCCTTTCTGGTGGCTAAGTCGCCAGGAAACCTCGTTTGAACAACACAATCCGTGCATGTACGTCTTCGTCAAGGTCTTATCTAAATTGTGGTATAAAGCATTTGAGCCATATGTTTGTTGATATACCTTGCTAACAGCGTTTTCATTTGTAATTTTTCATTTGGAATACCGTTTTATCGCGTTCACTTCCGCATTCAGCTATATCCTATCCTGGCTGGTGAGACCGTAGAGCGGACCGCATCACGTGTGCAAAGCCGACCAATGCTGTAACTTCATAATTCACATTTGTATGACGTCACAGCCCCATTCATTTTCAATGGGAAAAATTGGCCAAAAAAAGTCATATTTCTCAAAAACTGTGCTGCGAAACATTCCACAAAGTAATAGCAATCGATTCCCAAAGAAGCCGGTCAATTTGACATATGGCACGTGTATGTGGTGCGAAAAATGGGTGGAATAATAAATAAATAAATAAATAATATGTGCGATAATAATAGTGTGATTGCCTAAGGCAACCACACTAATAAATAAATAAATAAATAAATAAATAAATAACCATCATCATCATCGTTATACCTGTAAGATTTATCTCCAAGTGCCACTGTCAGGACTCCTGCATGAACTTTTGTTGTTATGCCCCTGCTGGCCATGTATGGTTTTGCAGGGTTCCTGCAGTCACTTTGTTTAATTACCTGTGCATGTGCTATGTTCCCCTTCCTCATTGTTTTCACCTGTTCCCTATTGTTCTATCCACATGTTACACACCTGTTCCCAGTTTACCCTGTCTATTTATACCCTGCCTGTTCAAGCATTGTTTTTCAGTTTGTAACAGTTTCTCTGTCTTACTGGATTTTGTAAAACTACCTGTGTGTACCTGCTAATACTCTTGCCTGGTTTTTGACTTCCTGTGTACCGAATCTCTGCCTGTTCCTGGTGTTGACTCTGCCTCTGTTCTGAAAGACCTTTGCCCTGGTGTGTTGCGCCTACTATCGGAAAGTGAATAAATATCACTTACGATCAAACCTCCGCGTCTGAGTCCTGCCTCACATCCTGACAGCCACATTATTCTAAGAGTTCAGATTGGTGGGATAAAAGGAGAGGCAGGAGCAACAAGAATGAGAATAGTGACGGACGGCACCAAAATAATTCTCACCCTGGACAAAAAGGTAATATAGAAGTGAATGATACAGCTAATGAGCTATACTGTGCCCTCAAAAAATGGGAACCACAAATAGTTATTTTAAATAAATAGCAAAAAGGTTGTGGTGGTGGTGGTGGTGGTGGTGGGTGGGTGGGTGGGTGGGTGGGTGGTGGGTGGGGATGAAAGTGAGGTAATACCGGTGTGAAATCCATGCAACATTGACAAATAAGACACAGAAGAAACAAGACAAAAGGTTGTTGACATTCAAAGGTCAGTCAGGAGATGGTTACAAACCAGTTAATAAAATTTAAAAAAAGCACTTTCCACAGGGTCTCTAAAGGTTAAAACCACAGCAGTAAAGTGGCATAAAGTGATAAACCGGCCAGGTTGAGGACAGCCCATGCAATAAGACATACGGTCTGCCAGCCAATTCAAAACACAAGCATCGCAGTCAGAGATCTACAGAAACTTGGCTGCATCTTGGGGACACAAAAGCCACCACCTCCGTGGCAAAAGGTTTTTGGGAGGGTAGCCAGAAAAAAAGCCTAGGTTTCTTTCCTTCACTTGTTTGTAGTAGTTTTCACCAAGACATGGCCGCAAATAAATCTTTTAGCAAGACAACAATCCAAAACGTGCCTCAAAATCAACTGAGAAATGGATAACTGATCCAAAAAATACTGCAATGCACTGGTCATCACAGTCTCTAGATTTCAGTCACTCAGACCACAGACCACAAATGAATGACTGTTCAGCTACAGGATCAAGTTAATGTGCGGAACACACTGGCTGCACACGCACACGCACACACACGCACACACACACACACACACATACACATGCGCACACATGCGCACATTCATCATGCTGCGTGTCTGCGTCACTGTTGAACCTACTCTCCCTAAAACTCCCACAGCGGGAAGCAGAGACCTGTAGTAATTCACTATCCCCCTAGGTGGCAGCAACGCTCCTTCCCACAGCTGAAGATCAGGGCAAAATCACGCTCTGACAGTTACTACACCGTCCTCTGTAAACACAGCTGTCCAAATGTCAGTTGGCTAAGTAGTTGCAGCAACAAGCAGCCAACATCCTGGCAACGAGGAGGCAGAAGCCGGACTTAATGAGGGGCGTGTGGACAGCGTTAATTTGCCTTCGGTTCCCCAATTTTACAAAGATAATTTCATTTCCTTCTTCCGCACAGCTGCTGTTGCATTTACCATCAGAGTTTTCTCTGAGCTACCAGCCACACATGTCCCCGGAAGACAGCTCAGAGCTTCAGACGAAGGCTTAGTGTGTGTCCTGAAAGCTTGTCTAAAAGGAAGGATGAACTGTCTTTTTTTAGTGCAGACCTCTACACTAAATTATGGAACTATGGAGTGCTCAGCCTGGCCATATCAGGACTAAAGCTATTTTTTTTTCTTCGCTTTGAACTGCACACTACCTTTTGAATTGGAGTGTGACTGTAAATGTCCACATGCATGGTTACAGCACTTATAATTAATTGACTACAAGAAATAAATATAAAAATAATAATAATAAACCTATTTTTTGTGTGTGTATGTGTGTGTGTGTGTGTGTGTGTGTGTGTGTGCAAATTCCCTTTAAAAACCCAGGAATTGAAATATAAAGAGATACATTCAACCGATTTTCTGAGAATTAAGATATTTTTCCATGTTTTTTTTGTTGTTGACTAAATGTACTCCAATTCACATCTTTTAAAATTGTTAAGTGGGCAGAGACAGGCCATAAGATGATGTTTCTCCACACTGAAAGTACTCAGACATAAATGAATAACATTTATCCCCTGGATTTCTTTGTAACACTTCGCAACTCTCAATTCATAATTTACCCCCTTACCGTATCTCCCAGATTCTCTCTCTAAATTATACGTTGGGCAAGATAATATTACACACTCAGCAGTCTCTTTTTTAAGGCAGTAATCACAGCTCCCACTGTTGTGTTTGTTCATTAGATAAAGTGAATCATTTAGGCCTGTATGTCCAAATATCATTCTTGTTGATATAATTGTTTCCTCTTCTCCCACTCCTTCCTAACTTTCTCATCATTCCCACACTTTATTTAATCTTAATAAAATGTAGTTCTGTTTTTTGTTGTTCTGTTGGTTTTGCCATTTATTCCTCAATTTAACTTTAATCAAATTCTTCATTTCTGCTGCATTAAAATTTTAACTCAAATCTAAATTCTCTCCATTGCCTTTTTAGCATATTTATCTGCAACATCACTACACCTTCAACTCTCACATGTGCTGGAATCCATAAGAAACAATTAACCGCATCATTTGAATTCTGTTCAATGTTTGTAAGATGTCTTCTCTACATTCTGAATGTATATCTATACCTTAGATACATTGGCACTGACCTGGAATCAGAACACACAACCACCCTGGGTGGCCTTACTTGGCCTCTACCCACTGCTAAGCCAGTAAAATGGCAGTCATCTTCCCTGCAAAAACTAAACAGGCTATCACTTCATCTTTTCATATATATTGACTTTATATTCTGGAACAACAAATGATACCTTAACTCTATTATTGCTGGTTTTTTGATGCATCTGTATGAATTTGAACAAATCCTCAATATTCCTTTTCTACGAATGAGTGTACTAAATTTGCACCGATATTCAAAGCGCTATTATTCCCTCTTATTCTCTGTAAAACGTTCACAATCAGCCATAATCTCAGGGAAAAACCCCCATGGAGGAACTGCTGGATAAGGAAGTACTGGGCTACCTTTTCATCTCTCTGCTCTTGATTTCTCTGGAGGTGTTTTTTTTTTTTCTTTCTTTTTTTTCCTTTTTCAAAAACCCACCAGAAACTCTTTTCTGCTTCAGCTGCAGGAGCCTTATGTAGAGCCAGGGCAGGTGAGGGTAATCAGCCAATCAGCAGCTCATTAAGGCCAAGCTCCAAATCCCAGGGAGTGAGAGAGAGAAGCACAGATGACCAGCAGGGGGCATTCAAGTCTCCAGCACATAACAGGTATACTGTATGTAGTTAACTACAAGAATATTGAGATAGTGTCACAATTTTAAATGGTTTTAAGCTCTCTATTCCAGCACATTGGACTGGAATTAAAACAATGAACAAGAAGTGTCTGTGAGCCTAAATTTATATATAATATATGTGTGTGCAGATATGGACACAGGGAGATGTAAGATTTCCAGAATGTTTCGGTATTTATTTTATAAGAGAGAAAGAGAGCATGATCATTACAAAATTACATAAAATGACTTTGCCTTTCACCCTCACGGGATCCGAGTAAAAAATAATAAACCAACACAACAAACTAAAATAACAAAGACAAAAATAAAACTACAACACAGCTTTTTCCTTGCTAGTAACGTCCTCTCTCTCGGGTTGTGAATCCCTCAGTCACAGACCCCTACTGGGAAGAAAGCACACTTTAAAAACTAATTATTGATGGACTACAGATGCGTGTGACAACTTTACCAGTTGGCGTCGTCCTCCGATTGCCCTTAACCTCTCCCACAAACCAAGCCCTGCCCACAATATATATATATATATATATATATATATATGGCTTTTTTTTATTATTGGAGTAGGTGTACACTTACATTGTTGCAGTTCCAAGCCAAACCAAGCCAAACCAAGCCCTGCCGCAATATATATATATATATATATATATATATATATTGCGGCAGGGCTTGGTTTGTGGGAGAGGTTCATGGCAATCGGACGACGACACATCACACATCACCTATAACCTCAACTAGCCCCACTACCTATCTCCAGCAAGGGCACAGAATATGTTACAGTCCAGTACTGAGGCTCCACGTTCCACATTCTGCAGACAGGGAACTTGCTTTAAAAAATTATCTTGGATATTCCGTCTTTGTTTCAGAAGTTTCTATAACACAAATAGAGCTTGTAGTAGTAAGTCTTGTCTTTGAAAGAGCAATGCTCCCAGAGGGAACTGCAACAATGTAAGTGTACACCTACTCCAATAATAAAAAAAAGCCTTCAGCATAGAACAGGAGAAGTGAGCAGGGCCACATATAAACCAGACTGTGTGAGACCTGCTGCCAGCCAAGGTGTGCTGACACCACTGTTTTTTCATTACACACACATGCACACACACACACACGCACACACGCACACACACACACGTACACGCACACATGCACACACACACACACACACACACGCACACACGCACCCGCACATACACAGACACACACAGACACACACACACACACACACACACACACACCCACACATACACAGACACACACACACACACACACACGCAATGGTGGTCAATTCCATTCCTGCAGGGCTTGTGCGGGTAATGCTTTATAATAATCCGTCATTAATAAAGCATCTATAAGCCGTCAATAAATAGCTTGCAAACCATTTATTGATAATTAATATTTAATAATATACTGTTAATAAGCTAGAAAGTAGTTACACATAATTACCAGTAAATTGCCAGTAAATAGTTATTATTATTATTATTATTATTATTATTATTAATAATAATAATAATAATAATAATAATAATAATAAATTTATAAATACTCATAATCATAAGATGGCGTATTTCAGCTCAGTACCTATGAAATGTTTCCCGGGCCATCTTTTTGGGAGTAATAGATCATTTATAAAGCTTTGGAAACACCCACCTCAGATGAGCCTGAAAATACATTACAGATGGCTAGTAAATGGTCAATAAATGTCTCTATTACTTTTTAGTAAGTTTTTAGTAAGTGTATGTGCTAACATTTCTAAATGCATTAATAAACAGTTTCATAATATATATACATTTATAATAACATCGGTAGATGGCCATTTAAATAAATTAAATACATTTGAAATATGTGTTTTGTGCTTACCCTTTGTATAAATATTTGAATTTGCCTAAAGATCTGAAACCATTCACACACATTCATACCAAAGAGATTTCACAGGACTGTGTGCTGGTTAAAACTGTAGTTTAGACCACAGTAAGAACTGTGGGACACAGAAACAGTCTTCAGCTGTCAGTCATGAACCTATCATGAAATGTAGATAAAATATCAATTAGTAAATAATTGGGGTAATTAAGTCATTAAGAGCAGATGTTTGCATGAAATCCAGAAATAGTTGATATGGTGTTCCTTGGACACCCCTGCTTTAGCCAGGGAGACCGAGTCAAAAGAACTGGGATAGCAGTGAAGAAACAGCACATAAACGTACGCGTCTGTCAGGAAGGACCAGAGAAACATCAACCAAAGACAAGATTTTATTTTTTATACACCTACTGTGAATCCTTGTATATCCTTCTGAAACTCAGCAGAAAAAAAGTTTAAATGTTTAGATTTTTTTCTCTCTTGATATAATACTAGTGTCATGGATGACAAACACACCCTGCAATGAAAATATTGTTAAGAAATATTACTTATTTTGTTTTGATTGAATGTCCCGTGCAGTGTACATTTGGATAGTAGTAGAATACTTGTTTCTTCAGATGAACACCAGAGACTCATGTCCGCTACAGGGCACAAAAATGTGTTGACAGGCCTCAGGAGCCTAAGTGCACGCATTTTAATATGGCATGTAAATCTGCATAAGTTCTCTCTTGCAATTACGAAAAAAACATTAATCATAAAAGACATCAATATTATTCCACCACAATATTTTGAGATATCAGGCTATTCATTTATTATCTTTTTGAGACAATAATACCCCCGTGCTTGAGTCTTTGATGAGTGCCTGTTGTCACTGATGTTACTTTAGCGGGGCAAAGGAGTGCTTGGCATCAACACTGTTGACAGGGGCTGTCAAACATCTGACAGTGACAACTGGCAAGGACAAGCATCTTGATTCCAGCACATTCCAGAATCTGCATATGTTGTCGCACTTCGTTTCTCCCAGAATTTTGCAGTAGGCCACTGTGAAAATGCATAGTAAGGTTGCAGGCTAATGTTAAGATTGGCAGTCACAATCCAAAATTGTCGAGAAATCACAGAAAGCATTAAAAACTGAGGAAGTCGTGGAGATGCCAAACAATGGGGAAAGCCAAGGAATCTGTGATAAACACCCAGCCTTGCTGGTCAGTATATCCCAATCACAGCATGTAATCTTCATCTTTACTACATAAAATCATTTTTCTCATTATCATGCTATATTATTGTGGGGGGTTATTTGGCCTGCTTTGTAATATAAATAATGCCCTTGCATGTCACTCGAACTGGGTGTAACTACTCCCTGATTTGAAATGAGATTGATTGGCTGTTAATTGTAGCTCCACCCGTTTTTGGGTAGAAATTCTCCTGTTCTATTTCTAATATGAGAAACGGCATGCAGGTGTGTGTTCCCGGGGCTGTGTGAAGAGACCGGATGGACAGGACGAACTCGCTTCACTGTGCATCTGGGCACCCGCGCGGGTGAACATGCCTGTGCAAACAGCTTGCCTGGATCTTCCTTTTGTCTGAGCTCTTCATTCGTTAGTCTTTCAGTTAAACAGGTTATTGCTTTCATTTTTAACACAAACAAATTTTTATTGGCTTAAGCCTGACACCTCTTCTGAAAATTTCTTTCTCTGTTTTACGTGTCGGAAAGTTGAGTTCCCAACGGCTACCCCCACCGTGACCAAAAATAAGACTTTCAAATGTGAGGAAACGTTTGGTGGCTACACCCCTCGTAAGTTTCCAGGGAGATCTGAAACCATTTAAGAAGAAAGCCCAAACACTGTGAAAATAAAACTCTTAAATAGCAGCTTGTCTTCGTCGCTGGCAGTTCTTAGCGGGGATTAATAAGATAAACCGCGGAAACTAATTTCAGCTCTGACAGCGACTGGAACGGGAGGGCACAGGTGGGAATGAGTTCAAATTCAATTTTGCACTGACTCTGCACAGATGCATGGAATCATTTTTCATTTGTCATAGAATCGGAGGACCTGTGGTCCTTTGAGACCAAACTTGATACAGTGTCTGATGCGCTCAGTGCTTCCTGTAGACCAAGAGTTAAGATGGTCTCATATACACAAAACAACTGGCGACACTTTAGATATTATGCTGCACGGTGAGAGTTCACTCTAAGAAATCCCGACATCATTAAAGGGCTACTGTCGCACTCTAGTTCAGTAATTAGTAATAATGATATCACAAATGACCTACAGCTACACTAGCGCTTTTAGAAATCATGACATCACAAAAGATCCATAGCTGCACTAGTTCTTTTAGTAATAATGATATCACAAAAGATCTACAGCTGGACTAGCCCTTTTAGAAATCATGACATCACAAAAGATCCATAGCTGCACTAGTTATTTTAGTAATAATTATATCACAAAAGATCTACAGCTGGACTAGCCCTTTTAGAAATCATGACATCACAAAAGATCCATAGCTGCACTAGTTATTTTAGTAATAATTATATCACAAAAGATTTACAGCTGCACTAGACCTTTTAGAAATCATGACATCACCAAAGATCCATAGCTGCACTAGTTCTTTTAGTAATAATGATATCACAAAAGATTTACAGCTGCACTAGACCATTTAGAAATCATGACATCACAAAAGATCCATAGCAGCACTAGTTCTTTAAGAAATCATGACATCACAAAGGGCCTATAGCTGCACTAGCCCAATTTGAAATCATGACATCACAAAAGGCCTGCAGCTGCACTATCCCATTTAGAATCATGGAATCACAAAAGACCTACAGCTGCACTATCCAATTTAGAATCATGACATCACTAAAGTGCTACAGCTGCACTCTCAGTGTTACCATAGCATTATATTACAGTCACACTTGCACTGTTATAGCGATGTCACCACAGGGTTATTGTAGGCCGACTTCAGTAGACTTCAGTTGTGATGATTGGACAGATAAAGATATCGATGTCCAAGAACAGAATGAGTAATGTGCATTTCCTTCAGTATCATTTTAAATGTTGAGAGAATACAGGTGGTATGGTCTTGCTGTTGCCAGGGTAGAGGTCAATTCCATTTCAACTGAGTGAATTAAATTCAATTCATGAATTTCAAGTCATGAACTAAAATCTGTGCATAATGTTCTATTAGAATTTTTTATTCCATCAATGAACTGAATTTCAATTTAGTTACTTAATTGGCTACGCTGAAATAGAACTCACCCCAAAACACGACAGCTGTTTGATGAATTTCCATGGAAACAAACAATAAAGCTTTATCATGTTATTGTGTCAAAAGAGAAAGACTATTGGTGAGAAAGGGCTACAGGAAGCTGTGATTATCACAATAGGGGTTCAGCCAGTGCCTCTTTTCTAGCCCTGTATAGCTTTTCTCTCTCTGTGAAAATGAAAATGATTTTGTCAGGCACAGGTACTATTTGTTATGTTGCCTTGGCGACATTGTGTCTTGGACGTGTTCCTGCGGAAAAGGGTGAAAAGTGAATGCAGGTGCCTTTGAAAGCCCGGTCACTGGCTGAATACAATCTCTGCTCACTTTCTTTCAATGGGTCAGACGTCACTAGCCTGCAAGAGAACGCGAGGCATTCAGCGGTAATGGCGCATTTTCAGCCAAACGCCCCCTCTCTCTACACCACCACTGCCTCCTCAGACCCGCCACTGATGACATCACTGCCTCCTCAGAGCCGCCACTGATGACATCACTGCCTCCTCTGCTCAGACCCTCCACTGATGACAGCACTGCCTCTTCAGACCCCCCACTGATGACAGCACTGCCTCCTCAGAGCTGCCACTGATGACATCACTGCCTCCTCAGAGGCGCCACTGCTGACATCACTGCCTCCTCAGAGCCGCCACTGATGACATCACCGCCTCCTCGGAGCCGCCACTGATGACATCACTGCCTCCTCAGACCCCCCACTGATGACATCACTGCCTCCTCAGAGCTGCCACTGATGACATCACTGCCTCCTCTGAGCTGCCACTGATGACATCACCGCCTCCTCTGCTTGGCACCGCCACTGATGGCAACGCCTCATGGGACGCCGTTGTCGGTATTTTTGGTATTCCACATCTCCAATTCTTTTTAAATGTCTAAAGTCTGCAGTGTGAAAGGAAGCAGACTGGTGATGACACGTGTTTTAGAGAACCGTAGATATTCTCCCCAATCGCCAGTGGTGTTCACACACATGAATGCGGCTGTGTTTGCAGGGAGTTACTACTAGGCTGTTCCAAATTAGCGCTGCAGTCGAGGGGGCCCTCAAACCAAGTCCCGGGAAGCCTAAGGGCCCACCTGTCCCCCTTTTATATTTAGCGACCAATTTAGACTCGAGAGACCGAGTGAGATGGGTCACCTCTGCACTCCACCGCTTTAATAGATCAATTAAGCGAAGAGCAACAACACAAACCAGCAGAGCCCGCGGCTCCCTGGGATCCGGGTGTCTCCAGCTCTGCCAGAGCCAATTAGAGAGGAAGGCACACCACTCCTCCTCTCAGATTTCGCCGGATTACATCCGTGTGGCGAGGCCAGAACTGCGTCAGGCAATTAACCTTTTACACAGCGGCAAACATGCTGCAGGTTTCTGTCAGCGCTGAAAAAAAAATCTTTTTCCCCCCTCCATTATTGGTGAAGAGAAATCTCTTCTGTCGCATGCTTAGAAGCTTTGGCTCGGCAGAATATTTCAGGGAAAATGTTCACGGGAATCTCCAGGAGTGTTTTCAGGTTTTTTTTTTTTTTTTGCCAGCCTCTGGGTTTCTCTACATTAGGTGTCTGACCCAGGTTGGCGCAGAGCAGATTGCTGCACAATGGCGGTAGTGCCTGATCTGAATGAGCCACTAGGGGGCGCCTCCCTGTCACGCTCTCTGTAGCCCTGCACGGCTCATTAAGCCCTGCAGTAGGGTCTGTCAGGTCAGGCCCCTGACATGGCTCCCATCCCATTTCAATATTCCCGCCGGTCCTGCTTGTCTAATCTCGTTCTACCTCATATCCCGCTCAAATTGCACATTCTCCGTTCCCACGACTACGGTCTGTTGAACCACTCCCAGGACAAGCCAGAAGGCCGGTGGCCATCGATCATTCAGCTCGCCGGGGCACGTTCCCGCCTGTCATTCCTTCGGCCCTCCGCCATGCCAAATAACACCGTCTCGTCTCCAGACCCCACTTCACATGTATTATATACCCTTTAACCCTTCAAAGAGTGATCGCAAATATGTTCTCAACTGAACATTCTAATGCTGATGTCACAATCGGGACTGGTAGCTGAAAGCAAAGGAGATCTAGAACACTGACTTCCAGTTTAAAAAAAAAAGAAAGAAAGAAAAAAAAAACATTCCAAAGAGCCAACCTACTGTTCAAAGGGATAAGCAGGGCTTATGGCCTGGTTTGACCTATAAAACCTGCTCCCTTTTCTTTTTCTTCCAGGTTCTTTCTCTCTAGATCTCCTGATTAAAGGCCGGCGCACTACTCTGTGGGCGGCAGTTAGCCGCAGGGAGCCTCGTCCGCCGCTCGGGATTCTGGGAGGTGGAAATGTCAAAAAGGGACACATCCTGCAGAGCTCTGGAGTTCACTAAGCAAATGAGTCAGAAAGGGCCAGGTTAAATAATGACTGAGGGGCCAGGTTCATTAATGAGACTGAGGGGCCCGAGTTAATAATATGATTGAGGGGTCAGGTTTAATAATGACGGATGGGCCCGGTTTAATTATGACTGAGGGGCCAGGTTCATTAATGAGACTGAGGGGCCAGGTTAATAATGTGACTGAGTGGCCAGGTTTAATAATCAGACTGAGGGGCCAGATTTAATAATGAGATTGAGGGGCCACGTTCATTAATGAGACTGAGGGTCCAGGTTCATTAATGAGACTGAGGGGCCAGGTTTAATAATGAGACTGAGGGGCCAAGTTTAATAATGACTGAGGGATCCAGGTTAATAATGTGACTGAGTGGCCAGGTTTAATAATCAGACTGAGGGGCCAGATTTAATAATGAGATTGAGGGGCCACATTCATTAATGAGACTGAGGGGCCAGGTTCATTAATGAGACTGAGGGGCCAGGGTTAATAATGAGACTGAGGGGCCAGGTTCATTAATGAGACTGCGGGGCCAGGTTTAATAATGAGACTGAGGGGCCAGGTTCATTAATGAGACTGAGGGACCCAGGTTAATAATGTGACTGAGGGGCCAGGTTTAATAATGACTGAGAGGTCAGATTTCAGACTCCAACACAGGTTTGCTGCAAATCAAAGTTACTCTGCCAAAATCGGGTTACTATACTTAGCAAAAAACATTTTTAAAGCAATGTTCTAGAGCACTGACTCAGAATTTTGAAAAGACATTCCAAAAAACCTGCTGTTCAAATTATGTGTACCATTCAATTAAGAATAGCATTTACTATTATTAGTTCTTCACAATCCAATCACCAATTACAAAACAAAAAACAAAAAACAGTTTGTCAGACCATTCATTTGAATAGCAGCTTTTTTCCGGGAAAGTAGAGCGAGCACTCCATCTAATAGATCTGTTTCACACCTGTACTCGCCAGACCAATTACTGGCAACGATGACAAAAAAGGCACTCAAGCTCCCGGCGACTGGCCGACATCACTGACGTGATAGCCGGGCCCCGCTGTGCCGAATCCAGCCAATCAATCGGGGTCTGAGGAGAGGAAGGAGCTGCGTATTTTCCGGTGGAAGGCTGATTCCTGAGCGTTTGCACGGCACAGCGGCAGCCTTGCTTACAGCGTTCAGACAGGTGATACACAGGTGCTCTGGACTGGCTCTCTGTCGTGGATGTGTGTATGCCGGTGTTGCTGGTGTGTATATGTGTGTGTGTGTGTGTGTGCGCGTGCATGCGTGTGTGTGTTTATGTGTGTGAGCATGCGTGTGTGTGTGAGTGTGCGTGTATGTGTGTGTGTTTGTCTGTGTGAGTGCGTGCGTGTGTGTGTGCGTGCATGCGAGTGTGTGTGTGCGTGTGTGCACGTGTGCATGTGTGCGTGTGTTTGAGTGTGTGAGCATGTGTGTGTGTGTGTATGTGTCTGTGTTTGTCTGTGTGTGCGTGCGTGCCTGTGTGCGTACATACATGCCTGTGTGTGAGTGTGTGTGTGTGTGTGCGTGGGTATGTGCATATGTGTGTGTGTGTGAGTGCGTGTATGTGCGTGTGTGTGTGTGTATGTGTGTGTGCGTGCGTGTGTGTGTGTATTGGTTCTGAGGTGTTACTGAATGATGACAGTGCTGACTTGTGTATATTCAGTCCGTGTCTCTGGCCGTCCTCCAGAGATATGAGATATTATATATCATTCAGGCACATGAATATTTCATCTCTGCATGCAGGAGAGGCTGGAGTTTCCTCAGTGGAGGAAACACTTCCCTTATTAATCATTCACATAAACGCTGGCCTGAGTCTGGCCTGAGTCTGGCCTGAGTCTGGCCTGTCCGCAGCCTAATTGGCTCTGTCTTCTGAGCTGAGCCTTTGCCACGTCTTACACTTCCTGATCCTCCTTTCTGCACCTGCTTGGCTGATGAACTTCAGTTTGGCTTTCGTGATGCAGTCATGATTACTATAAGTGTGGACAATTATACAGTTAAACGCTAAATCATTTTGCGACAGTTATGTCATACTGGTTGTTTGTCCTCTGTACTAATAAAACTTGTATTGCAAATCATATAACAACTATGAGGCAAAAATTCACAATGCTGGCATTGATTTCATGCGTATTTTTTATTTTAATTGTTTTATAAAACATCCGAAAGTACTAAGCAAAAGTACTGAGACAAATGACTGTCAGCTGTTTCAAATTTCACAGGTTCACCATATTACCCTACATTTACTGTCTATATTTATATTTACTGTCTATATTTATTATTAATAAATGGAAAGCTGTGAGTGCCAGGGCATGGGTTATATCATTTGGAAATGTTTGTAGAGTTAATATATAAACTAAAAGACCAAAAGACAAGAAAACTGCAGACGAGGGCCAGGAAACTGAGTATGACAATCATGAAAGCTATTATGAGGATGAATGAAAATAAAAATCAATTAGAACTATTGTGGAATGTTGCATTCCAAAGACAACAGCATGGCATGTCCTAAAGAAGGTCAGAGGAAGTCCCAGCGATCAGGTCGTCCCCAGGAGTGCCCGTGGGGGCCTGGGGGGTACAGCAACGTTCAGTCACCACCTCCGCCTCCCTCCTTCTCCCCATCATCTCACTAAAGCTGAGCTGTGCCCTCAGGATACACCCCCCCCCCCACACCCCGTTTCCATGACAACAAGTCAACCCCTGCAGGGTCAGAGGTGACCGACCAGCTCCATCTGAGGCTGCAGCCAATGAGCCGGGATGTCAGCCGGTAGGACTCACCGCACACAGATCACAACGCGATACGAACACACAAACGCCCGCCCGTCACACACACACACAAAGCACGGGAAAGGCAGTCATTCTTACCCTATAATCACACACAATCTGCAATATAAACCCTACATTACATGCTTGTCCTATCCAAATTAGGAGTCAAATAATTAGCTGATATACTTTAACTCTAGATCCTAGATGCTGGTAAATATCTCTAATTAACTCCTGCAGACCCCTGAGAATTTTTTTCACTAAATCTCCAAGCAATCAAGAAGAAGACTACAAGAAGAATTCTGTTCTTGTTATCATAGATGCAAAAACATTTCTTCAAAGGGTTAAAGGAATACAATGATGTCCTGAGAAGACAGGTTTCTTATCTCCCTTCTGTCTATTTAACCCCAGGAATTATATAGTTCTACCCACAATTCTTAGCATCCTACAAATCCTTGGTGGGACTGAATTGGTGGAACCTACACATGCAAATCAAATAGCCGGGCTGGGCGGGGGTGCTGATTGTAACACACAAACAATCAGACAGTTCATTTAAATTCATTATACAACAGAAATATAGCAGGTCTATTAGAAACCTTTGCATGGTTGACTGTGCATGTACGCACACACACACACACACACACACACACACACCCAGGACTTTGGGCTCCAGAATGCGACGCGGCTGCGTAAGATATATCAGGAACTGTCTGCACTCATTAAGAAGGTCATTAACATGCGAATCTCTTCCTCACATCACACAGTAAATTAGCATACATTTGCATTCTCCCGCAACAACATCCCAGCACATTCAAAGCATCCAATCCAACCAATCAGGCCAGAATAATGAGGAGTGGGTACAACATGAGAACGACCAATTAGAGGCCCCGCAAGCAGAGGGGTCAGAGGTCAGGGAACAAGTTGTACCCATCCACCTTCTCAGCCTCATCTCTCGCTTTTTCCTCCTCTCCCTCCCTCCCTTCTTCTGCTCTTCATCAGCAAATAAAACACACTGACACATGACCACTGGCCCATTCACAGCTTATCTGCAGATCAGAGTAAGCATCAGTAGATCATATCCACCAATCTGAGCATCATATCAAAAGATCAGAGTAAGAAATAGCAGATTATATAAACAGATCAGAGTAGGAACTAGCAGATCATACCCATAGATTAGAACAAGAACTAGCAGATTATATAAACAAATGAGAATAAGAACTAGCAGATCATATCGACAGATCACAAGAAGCACTAGATCAGACAGATTAGTGTAAGTACTAGCAGATCTTAGACACATAAGATGAAGCACTATAACAGAAGATCATATTTACAGATCATATACGAATGATCAGTGTTTTACACACATGCAATTACAAGCACACATCTATTTGAATTTGTGCAATTCACATGTAATACAGGTTTCTCTGCTCTTTTTTGCACAGTTTACTCCTCTGTGCCACCTGATAAACAGACTACGGCTCCGCCATTTTGGCTCCAGTTCACAAGCACACATGCTTGGGAGGCATTGTGCGTTTTGCATTGCCATTGACTTTTTTCCCCCGACCTCAGAAAGTTTGACGCTGCCAGATCGTTGTGATCCGTCCAAGCTGTTGACTTTCAGCTGGAATGCTAATTTATTTACAAACGTGCATTTCAACACTTACGCCCTGTCCATACATCAAGCCGACCACACCGACTTCTCCTGTTAGTACAGTGCTCCTGGCCTGCTTAAGAACTACCATAAATAGAGTGAGCAATCCATCCGGCTTATTGATTAAATGTTTCTTTGGCATCAGTATAACTTGACTGATAACTTGTGAATGGCTTGGTTATGCTGAAGGCACGTTCAGCTGGGTAAGCACTGTGTTACCAGCCCTAACCAAGGAAACCGGGGAGCACCTCCATTCCATGCCAGATTCTGTTCACTCTTGTTTTATCCTTTGAAGAGGGGCCTTTCTGCAAGTTCTAAGTCTGTGTTCTCAAACTCCATTGCTTTCAATAACCAGTACTGAATGTTACATCAGAATCAGAATGTTCCATTAACAGCATCCTAATCACACATCTGTGATCGCACACCTTAAAGAGTCAATGAGTCCAAAGTGACCATGTGCGTGGTGTTGCATTTTATCTTTTCTTGATAAGCTAGCAAATGACAGCTTAAGACTCTGTCTCAGTACATGAAACATTTAAGTGCGGTCTAATCTAAGTGAACTTGCATTGCAGCATAGAGGCAATTAGCTAATTGAGCAAGATTAATTAGTGGAAGTAAATGCCTGCAAACATGCCGATTTCTCAAGGAAAGGAATTCTGGGACAGCTGTGAAGGTGATGTAACCGTTTGAAATTCTTGCCTGGTAAACGTGAATAGCCAAAAAAAAAAGACAAGCTGGGAAAGATTGTCCACATGCCTCTCTTTGGAGAGGAATGCCTTTGAATGCTTTTCAGCATGCTGGAGGGTACAGTGAGTCCTACTGAGAGGTAATAATCAAAAGCTGTCCCAGGAAAAAAAAAAGCATGTTTCAATAACGTCACATTTAACAACTGCCAAAAGTAAATCTTCATGGAAGAAACAGCGACTCCTGCTGGGGGGAAGCAGTAGCAGTGACTGGGGAGAGGTTGACACTCCAGCTCATTTGTCAACTGCAGTTATGAAAGAATGAAGCTTAACCTAACATAACATAAGACAATGATTCAGCCCAAAATGCTCACCATATTCCTGACTAAATCCTAACCGGTGTCCTGACTATCTACGGACCAGATAGTATCTAACACCGTATCAAGTCTCCAGAGTTTCTGCCTTGACTACGTGACCTGGCAGGCTATTCCACATGGAAGCTTCTTGGAGCCCAAACTGGGGAGGATCTACTCTACATGCTACTGTACCAGTGTCTTTTGGATTTGGAACCAACCATTTTGTTCTCCTGCTGAGGGCCAAATATTTTTATTGGTCTACACATGGGTCAAAAACGGACGGATCACTGTAACTCCGCCCACTAAGGGATTCAAAAGACTTCACTCTCCTATCCTCACTTAACTTTGCTTTACTCCACTTTTCATTTAGTAGATGCTCTTCTCTGTCGTGACATTTCAAAGACAAGCACACTAAGACCAGGAATCAACATACACCTATCTACGCATAATGTGAAGGACGGTTTCTTCAACTACGTCTTCCAGAAGGCCATACTACTTATATTCAACAAAAAAAGTTGCATACGGTCAAGCTGTTTTCCTTCCCAAATGCTACTCCCAGACAAATGTAGTAATGTTTCCATGCAAACAAAGCAGATGTCATTCTATGCATATCCAACAGACATCATTCTCTATTCTCCAATGGGTGGCATGTTGACGCTCTGCAGGTACAGTCCTGGGACCTAGCCACACACTCTGCTGCACCCGAATAGCACTCTCTGTTCAGTCTCTATGGTCAGGGGGCCAGGAGTGTGTTCATGGCAGGCCTCATCTGAACTTCCCAGTTCTGCATCAGAGTAACGCACTACAATGGAGGGCTGGACTTATCAGGAGCATATGTGCTCGTCCAGACTCGTTATTGTCCTGTTTAAATTGGCCCTGAGGGAGCTTTTCGGGAGGGAGTTTAACTGAATTGAAATGAATGGAGATTCTACCCTCTACACAGCAGTGTGAGTGACACTTTGTGGACCAGTCTTAGGTTCCGAATGGTTCGATCTTTCCAGTGGGCTTAGACAGTGAAATAGGTATATTTTTAAAATGGAAATACATTGCGGAACCCCGGCTCCCCACCCCAAGTCAACAATTCATCACTCCGCACCCGAGTCTTTCCACCTCACTTTAGAGTTCTTGAAGTGAATTTGCTTGCTTTTAACCAGAAACCCCCGACTGCCCCTGTACCAGCCATTGCAAAGTCGGCTGTTGTTCAGAAACTTCTGTAAGTGGGCTATGTAAATGCTCCTTCCTAGCACACAAAGACTGTCTGGGCAAATCTAAAACATATGCAAAACCTGAAATTATACGAAGAAAAATTTGCAGCAATTGCACACTTTAGAAAAAATCTGTGAGTACGTGCAGTTCTTTGGGGAGGTGTGGTTTAACCCTTTGAATGTTTTTATAATGGAATGGTATTTTTTGTTAGTTTGCTTTTTCAAAATTACAAGTCAGTTTTCTAGACATCCATTGCTTTTAATTACCAGCAGTGATTGTCGTATCCGCACTAGAATGTTCAGGTTAAGAACATTCTAACCACATATTTTTGACCTCACAAATTAAAGGGTTAACAAAGGCAAAAACCAAACACTCTCCTCTGCTTGTCCTCTCTGTGGAATACTGAGTCATTACTATGCAAGGCCGAATCATTTTGCAATTTTTCAAACTGAATTTTACATCTTCCGACACACTGTCCTTGGTACGGATGTTTTGATCACTGGGCCAAGAAGAGGCTCTGACAGCTCCTGAAAAAGCAGTTGAGAATTTAGAGTGCGCCAAGCCTTAAAAAAGCACCTGACCTTCAGTCGGAAATGACCACGCACCCACAGGAGAAGATCACGCCACTCCACTCAGATTCTTATTTTCGAGCATCTCCCACCCACAAAATGTGTAGCTACACGAGATTGCAAAGTGATTAAAACGATAAAGTAAAAAAGGACTTATCTTTGTCATAGATATTCTATCCCCAAGTTTTACATGTCACCACAGTAGTTTTGACTTTTCTGTTTTGATATATATATATAGCTGAAACCATTAATTAGAAGGGGTGTCCACATACTTTTGGAAATACAATATATATATATATATATATATATATATATATATATATATACTACATTTGCAAAAGTACGTGGACACAACTTCTAATTAGTGGTTTCAGCTATTTCAGCCATACCCATTGACATTAGGTGCATAAAATCAAGCATACGTCGATGCAATCTCCATAGACAAACATTGGCAGTAGAATGGACTGTACTGAAGAGTTCAAGTGACTTTCAACGTGGCACTGTCATAGGATGCCACCTTTCCAGCAAGTCAGTTCATCAGATTTATGCCCTGCTAGGGCAACAGCTGTCAAGTGCGAGTGCTGCTATTGCGAAGAGGACTAGTATAGGAGCAACCGCTCAGCCGTGAAGCGGCAGGCCACACAAGCGCTCAAAATGGGACCGCCGAGCGCTGAAGCGTGTAGCGCATGGAAATCATCGGCTGCAACGCTAAACTCTGGAATCCCAGAAATAACATCAGCACCAGAACTGATCAAGAGCTTTGTGAAATGGCTTTCCATGGCCATACACAAGCATAAGATCACCATGTGCAATGCTGGACGAGAATCCCTGCAGCCATGTTCCAAAATCTACTGGAAAGCCTTCCCAGAAGAGTGGAGCCTGTTACAGCAGCAAAGGGGGGGAGAGGTCCAACTCCATATTAATGCCCATGAATTTGGAATGAGATGTTCAACAAGTACCTATGGGTGTGATGTACAGATGTCCACATACTTTTGTGAATGTAGTGTACATATACACGTAAAATTAAAGGTAGTTGAACTCGGTGTTTTGTAGCCTGGGAACACCATAGGAGCTGGTGAGAGAGAGAGAGGTTTTGCTGTTTGTCCACGCCGTGCCAGGCTGACGTGCCAGCCTTTCTTCCCTGCATGCAGATGGGCTGTTAGGCTGGGGTTAATGAGTGCGAGGAGCCATCAGGATGATTCACACGTCTGTAAATCTGAGCAGTTTCCAACGCGGCCTTCAAGCCCTCTAACACAGCTCCACTGAGAAGAACTGGACGTAACAAATGGGGGGTGGGGGTGGGGGGGGCTGGTTGTTTGGAGGTTGGGGGAGGTGGTGTCAGGGAGGTTGGGGGGTGGAATGTAGGCAGACACTTTCTTTTGTGGACAGACAGTGCTTTTTCTGAAAAAAATAAAAACATGGACTGGGCCCGTTAAACAGAGATCATTTACGAGACTAATGTATTACACAGACTGCACATTTACACCACATGGCATTACAGATACTGCCCATTACAGCCTTAATCACACACTACAGATACTGCCCATTACAGCCTTAATCACATATTACAGATACTGCCCATTACAGCATTAATCACACAATACAGATACTGCCCATTACAGCATTAATCACACATTACCAATACTGCCCATTACAGCCTTAATCACACATTACAGATACTGCCCATTACAGCCTTAATCACACATTACAGATACTGCCCATTACAGCATTAATCACACATTACAGATACTGCCCATTACAGCATTAATCACACATTACAGATACTGCCCATTACAGCATTAATCACACATTACAGATACTGCCCATTACAGCATTAATCACACATTACAGATACTGCCCATTACAGCATTAATCACACATTACCAATACTGCCCATTAAGGCATTAACCACACACTGCAGTCACTGCCTTCATTGAGGTATAGGTTACAAAGGATGCTACTTTTCTCCTGAAAGACTGAGGTGATGTGCATAGAGGGTTTTTAGCGGGCGTTGTTGGAAGCTGCTTTTGTTGTACTGAGGAGAAAGAGCTGCAGTCTGCTATTAGTGAGACATGGTCTACAACACATTGCAAAAAGAAAAAAAACACCAATATGAAAAGGGGTGCTGAAAGGAGGAGAGGTGGCTATTTTTAAGAATCGGCCTGAACCATGCTCCTTAGCCGCCAGTGTTGACAACAGGGTAATGGAAAACACAGTGCTTTAAAAATCCATACTTTTCCACTTATTCATTGCCCAGACTGTTGATTCAAAGTGTGAATGGCTCTAGCCTGGGTAAAAATATTAAGCTTTCTGTGATCTCAGCAGACAGAGTAATTTACACTCCATACTGACTTAAGGGCACTGTATCCTGCCTACACTGTGTGTGTGTATGTGTGTGTGTGTGTGCGCACGCGCGCATGTGTGTGTGTGCCCATGTGTGTGTTTGTTCTCTCTTTGCAGCTGTGATGCTGGTGTGTTTTTTTTGGGGGGGGGGGGCTTCTGCTCTGATCTTGTGACAATCCATTCCTCAGGTTTAAAGTGGTTTAAAACTCTTTGGACTTCCTGTCTCAGCCACACATAGGCATAAAGATAGCAGTACAGTGCTGCTCACATACTTCCTGTTTAGTGTCCTGTACTCACATACATCCTGTTTCATTCACACATGCGTAAAGATAAGTGAAGTGCTACTCACATACTGTACTTCCTGTTTAATGTCCTACACTCGCATTATTCCTGTTTCACTCACACAGACGTATGGATAGCAGTACAGTGCTGCTCATATACTTCCTGTTTCACTCACACATATTGAAAGAGAGCAGTGCAGTACTCATTGAGAATACATAGGAACTGGAGAGGGTAGGAGTGGTCAGTCAGTGCAGCCAAGGAAGTATAGGGAAACGGCCTCTACTGCGCATGTTCATAAACTGTAGAAGGCAAAAGAGCTTGCTGCCCATTGAATTCAATGTAGAAGTCCAAGGCGATTTAACAACCAAAGAAAACCTAATTGGTCCATTTTTTGTGATCATAAATTTCATTATGTGCAGGAGTTTCTGAAACAATGGTTGTTTTGGCCCAGAAGTCTTGGGAAAATATGTTTTTAAATGTCCATATTTTATTACATAATGCATATTTTTCAATCTGCTTTTCATATGTAAGGTAACAATCGTTAATTGGGTTTCAAAATACCATTGGGGAAGTTTTATTTTGCCTTCAAAAGGCTGATATTCCCCATTCATTTTAACGGGGAGCTCAATGTTTTGCGCTCAACAACTAAGACGTGCAGTACCAGCTTACTTCCGGGGCTTGACCACATAGGTTGGCTGAGGGCGTGCTTTCCTGTCTAGTTATATATGCATGTCTATGGCTGTGCTGCTCACTTACTTCCTGTTTAATGTCCCGTACTCACATACTTCCTGTTCACTGACACAGGTTGAAAGATAGCAGTGCAGTGTTGCTCACGTACTTCCTGTTTAGTGTCCTGTACTCGCATACTTCCTGTTTCACTCACACAGGTTGAAAGCGCTGACTGTTTCGCACGAAGGCCTTTAAAAGATAACTGTAACTGCCCAACCAGTCTTAACCAGACTGGTCCAGCTGTCCCCTCTACCTTCTCCACCTCTCCTCTCCTTTCCTCTCCTCCTCTCCTCTAAACACAGCTCTCTCTCTTTCTAACTTGCTTGTGTTTGGACTGCAGCGGATGCCCATTTTTCCCCATTAGCTCAGTGCCCACGCACCAGTACACACGCAAATAACAAGAGGGCTCACAGCAGCTGCTCACGACGAAGCCGCTAATTATGCTGGTTTCATAAAAACACAACGAACACAGCACCCCTTCCCGCCCAGTCCACACACAGACACACACACACACGCGCGCGTGCGCACACACGCACAAAAACACATGCACAAATACTCAGTCATCTGCACACAGTATCACGCACACACACAAACGCATGCACACACGCACTACGTGCAAACACGCACATACACATAAGCGCGCACACACACACATACACAAATACTCAAATATCTGCACACAATATCATGCATGCACACACATGCACGCGCACTACATGCAAACACAAATATGCAATTATCTGCACACATTATCACGCACACACACACACAAACCACATTCAAACATGAATACTCAATTACCTACAAGCATTATCTCTCTCTCTCTCTCTGACACATACACACACACACACTCACATATGCACACAAGCACACAGACACCACATTCAAACACAAATACTCAATTACCAGCACACATTATCTCTCTCTCTCTCTCCCCTCTCTCTCTCTCTCTCTCTCTCTCTCTCATTCTCTCTCTCTCTCACACACACAGACACACACACACCAACACACACACACACACGCAGTCCACAGGTGCAAGCATCCAAGCTATGAGTGGGGAACCATGGCGACAGCAAACACCAGCTCCAAACCCTATATGTGCGAAATGGATTTGAAACCACTGTGCAGGACCCGCTGTACACCAGGAAACAGAGCAGTGATCTCTAACTCCAGTCCTGGAGGGCCACAGCATCTGCAGGATTAACTCCAGTCCTGGAGGGCTGCAGTGTCTGTGGGTTTAACTCCAGTCCTGGAGGGCCACAGCATCTGCAGGGTTAACTCCAGTCCTGGAGGGCCGCAGTGTCTGTGGGTTTAACTCCAGTACTGGAGGGCCACAGCATCTGCAGGTTTAACTCCACTCCTGGAGGCCGGCAGTGTCTATAGGTATAACTCCAGTACCGGAGGGCCACAGTGTCTGCAGGTTTAACTCCAGTCCTGGAGGGCCACAGTGTCTGCAGGTTTAACTCCAGTCCTGAGGGCCGCAGTGTCTGCAGGTTTAACTCCAGTCCTGGAGGGCCGCAGTGTCTGCAGGTTTAACTTCAGTCCTGAGGGCCACAGTGTCTGCAGCTTTAACTCCAGTCCTGAGGGCCACAGTGTCTGCAGATTTAACTCCACTCCTGGAGGCCCGCAGTGTCTATAGGTATAACTCCAGTACTGGAGGGCCACAGTGTCTGCAGGTTTAACTCAAGTCCTGGAGGGCCACAGTGTCTGCGGGTTTAACTCTAGTCCTGGAGGGCCGCAGTGTCTGCAGGTTTAACTCCAGTCCTGGAGGGCCGCGGTGTCTGCAGGTTTAACTCCAGTCCTGGAGGGCCACAGCGTCTGCAGGTTTAACTCCAGTCCTGGAGGGACACAGTGTCTGCAGGCTTTTGTGTACCTTTCCTTTCAGTCAGCAGGCAAATTAGGCCCAGAGGAAAAGGGGTGAGGTGTGAATGTTTCTCAGAGCCTGCAGAGTCTCGGGGTCTTTCCTTTTCAGCTTAAAATAAGCAACCGATTTAGACACAAAAAACCAGGTGAGGTGAGTTACCTGCGCAGTCAAACCCTTCAACTGATTAATTATATTCTGAGCACCAATGAAAACCAGCAGACCTGAAGCCCGTCAGGACAAGGGTTGAGATCTACTGCTGTAGCCAATCAGGACCCTGATTCACGATGCAGGATTATTGAGTTGGCTAGATAACTGCACTGAGTAAAACTCGGAGCCCTCCCTAATCTGAAACACATCAACACACCTCATTCAACAGCTAGAGATCACATTGAGCTGCTAATTAGTAGAGTCAGGTGTGCCAAAATATGAGCTGAAATGAAAACCTACAGGACGGTAGATCTCCAGGAACAGGGATGAGCAGCCCTGTAACAAGTGCTGGTTACACGAAATTGGCACACACGCACTCACATACACTCACACGCACACACGTACATACACACACACACACATGCACACACACACACACAAAAGACTGGTCTCGCGGCCGGTTTGATAGCCCCTTGGAACACTAGCCCCTTTGGCGGTGCTAGGTGACCCAGTGCATGCCAGGGCCTGCCGGTTTTCCACAGATACCCAGGGGCTCCGGCTGCCCTTTTAGGTGTTGCACATCTCAACTGTGCAAAAACTAGGGGTGCAACTAACACAACACGATAGTGATACTCTGACCGATACAACGCATTACATTATATTACTGCCATTTGGTTATTTTACCTTATCCAGAGTGACTTACACAACTTACATAGCATTTACATTGCACCCATTCATACAGTATACAGAAGCAATGCAGGTTAAGTACCTTGCTCAAGGGTACAAAAGCAGTGTCCCACCTGGGAATCGCACCTGTGAACTTTAGGTTGCAATGCCAGTTTCTTACCCATTATCCAACACTGCTGCCCCTGTGCGATGTAATATGATATGATTTCTCTCAATTTAGAATGATATGATACGGTTAATAATGATCAATCACGATATGATGCGATTAACTGCGATTTGACGACAGATTCCCCCCACCACACCCCATCAACACTCAAGAGATCAATGAAAGCTCCATTTCACAGCTCAACATTCACACAGTAAAAGTCTATCCATCACGTCATTAAACACTCATGAAATTAATTTAAAAGCAACAAGAATTTTTAGGCCCTTCTAATCCCCTTGGTACTCATTGGTCTATTTGGGGCAAAGGGGGCATGGCCAAGGTCAAGGGCAGGGCTATTCCAGGTAGGTGAGTCATTAAATTGAGGAATTAAGAGCCACTGCATTAGAGGACTCCAGTTCCCATGAACCCCAGAAATCTGCATATCATTAGGCGACCAAGCACCTCTGGTGTGACGCACACTGTTGTATTGCTTGGTTTTATGATTATTGTTATTATTATCAACTCTAACAGTTATTATCATTATTATTATTATTATTATTATTATTATTATTATTATTATTAGTAGTAGTAGTAGTAGTAGTAGTAGTGTTATTATATGTATTATTATTGTTTTTTGGTTGTTGCTGCTATTATTATTATCATTATCATTATTATTATTGACACAGATGACACAGAAGGTAGAGGCATCACTGTGAAAAGGCCTCACATTGGGCCCCACCACCCCAGAAAACCTTGTGTTCTAATATTTTTTGAGGGCCCCTGTCAGTCAGGAATCATCTTAACTCCCCACCCCTCACAGCACCCCTGGTTGTGGCGCCTGGCATCTTAAGTCATATCTGCCAAACTGTATTTGAACACGGCTCTGGGGTAAAAACCTATACCACACAAGTTCTGCAAGACTGTGGCTTGATTTTAAGAAGAAGAAAAAAATAAAATAAATAAATATAGCTGCCTTATCCTGCTAATAAAAGAGCAGAGAGCCACAGCACAGCTGAAAACCCAGCCTGCCTGGAAGAGACACCTGCGCTCGCTACATCTGCTGATGTATAATGTATTTCACAGTGCCCGTGTGCATCTCTGCCAAAACAGTGCGAGAGAGAGAGAGAGAGAGAGAGAGAGAGCACGAGTCGAGTCCATCCATGCTGGGAGTATCCACAAACCAACCAACTTGACAAACAGGCAACGAAAGTTTTAAGTGCACGGGCGTCTCCTCGAGAGAGTAAATTTTTAATACACGCCACGCCAGAGATGCGTGTGCTACAAACACTCGCTGCAACTGGTTGTTTGAGTTCACGGGCAGAAATGGAATTCATTAATCCTTCATGCTTCCCGCGTTACGTTCAGAGATGGGTTTGCGACATCTCGCATAAATATTTCACTTGGCAGCACTTACGACAAATTGTCCCTCAAGGCCAATTACGGACGAAGACGTGTGATGAGAGGAGAAACAGAGAACGTGACAGAGACCGCTACTCGATGGAGGCAATGAATAATTGAAAGGACTATGTGCGATTTCTCCAAATGGGGGGAGGGGGGGTCACTCATGCTAAATGGAATGGTTTCCTGCCACATGAAACATGTTTTAAGAATTTCCACACAGGTCAGGTTAGAAGTGGAATATGATTCCTTTCTTTGTTGAAAAAAGGCCAGAGCCCAGCGGAGTACAACCTCAAAACTGTGCCTCCAGCTTGTTTTTTTTTTGTTTTTGTTTTTTTGCTCTAGCAGCACTCTTTAACTGCATCAAATGCTTGTTTTAGCCGTAACACGTGCGCTCAGTATGTTTTATACACGCGCTGCCAGCTTGGCCCCTTGCCGAAATCAACAATAGGCTACAGTACAGTGTAGCTAATACTACAGTAGCTACACTGCAAGAGGTCGAGGACATGCTTGTTTACCTCTGCTCCATATTTCCGCTAAAGCCTCGAGGAGGTTGTCCTTGCTTTCCCTTTTAACTTTCTCTCCCACGAGCGCCGGAGCGGCTGCATGTCTGCTGAATCCCCGCTCTCTGATCGCGCTCGTCACGGAGTGATCAAATCTGCATGTTTAGGCAATCGCTCTCTCGCGAGCAGGACAGCATTGGCACACATATTACGAGTCAGGTCGCGACTCCCGAGCGCAATTACACGTTCACACAAGATACAATGCAGCCTATAATTTCTTAACCCGTAGTCTACTGCAGAGTAGTTAGAACGTTAGCATTGACAAACCCCAGAAGAGCGCCATCATATTGTGTTTTCTACTCCTCTGATAGACAGCGACTGTTGTCACGCAATCCGCGTGGGTCTCCTTGCGATTTTCCGCGGTCTCAGCATTGTAATAACGGAGTGTGCAAGCCTTACCTCAAAGGGGACGACAGCTAACATTAGCAGGAGGAAGATGGCACTAAAAAGATGCATTCTTCTAAATGACAGCACTTTAGCCTGTCCCGGCGCCTCTTTGGATCCTCCGTCAGTAAAACCCTGTAAAGAGAGGGTTTTCTTAAATCAAATTTTCCGGTCCCGCAGCCGCAGATCCGAGTGGGATTCTATGAAGTCTCTGCCGGATGTGCACGACGAACGACATAACCCAACGGTCTACTACAATAATTCCATTTACAGCCGCTGCCTACTGTGACTATGTCTCGGTGCGCCGATAGGCTACATGTGCTCTGAATGTCCACCGTAGCGTAGGCTGCCAAGAGGCGCGGAGCCAAGAGGGTCTTCACTCGAAGAGTGTTATCTGGGGAAATTTAAGATTATTCCAAGAAACCGTAGGTTGACACAGAGGACCCACCGCCAGAGGTGGGATTTAAACGATAGATGAAAGGAGAAAAGGGAGGGGGCGGGGGAGGGACAATCGCAGAGGTTGGAAGGTGATCATGCACGTCTCGGTGGTGCACTTGCCCGTTTCCGGCGCTAGGGGCAGCACATACAGTAGGCGACTCAAGCAGAACAGAAGCTCTCTCTCTCTCTCTCTCTCTCTCTCTCTCTCTCTCTCTCTCTCTCCCTCCCTCTCTCTCTCTCTCTCTCTCTCTCTCTCTCTGTGAGTGTGGTGGAGCATTGTAATCACACAGTGCTTGCTGTGCCCTGTCTTTGGTTTGTACGGAAATCCTGATTACCATGAGACGTGAGAGATTGATTGTCAGAATGATGGCGAGATTTTTCCGTTCGTTCATTTCCTACGCTTACTTGAACAGTTCATTATTATTATTATTATTATTATTATTATTATTATTATTATTATTATTATTATTATTATTATTATCAATGTAAGATATGCCACTGGACATTTTCATTTAAATTATGATTAAAAATAATGTGAGTGTAATCTGAGATTTTATTTTTCTTCCATAATTTTCTGACTTATTATGCTAAATGAATTCAAATGACCATGGTTTCACCAATTACACATGAAGATTAAGTTGTCATGAGAAGGAGCTAAGAGGTAGCAGAATACATTATCTATTGTTTTTGGTTTAAAAAAAAACAAGAATAAAAGAATCATAAATCCTGGTGAATGTTGAACATAATGGCTACAACAACAACAACAACAACAATAATAATAATAATAATAATAATAATAATAATAATGTTTACTGTTACATTGAAATACACATATCATTCACAACTCTGATGGAACCAACAGATGCAGAAACATATTTAACTTGCTGAGGTAAAGACCAAGGTCACCAGCCCAGAGACCCAGCCGCACCCTGCTTCAAGCTTCGGGGGATGATGTCAGCCATTTTAACAGACGTTCCCACTCGCCGACTGTTCCGAATTCCAGCCCTTCACGCCTCAACTACTACGACGCCGCAGACAGCACTGCCCCCAAAAGTCGCAGAACATCTTCAGCACCATGGACAGCGCAGACACAACTCACAGCGTGTGCTTCAGCGCTACAGACAGCAATGGCCAACCCAACAGGACGTCTTCTAACCCAGGGCCAGCACTGGCATCGCACAGATATATCTCAGCACAGACATATCTCGTGTGTAAATATGGCAGCAGCACAGACATATCTCAGCACATAAATATCTCACGTGACATGGCAGCAGGTCCTCTGAATATGGTTTATCATGGCTCTGTATAAAAGTCAACCTCCCAGTTGTATGTTTGTTTATTACATTGCATTACACACATTTAGCAGATGCTCTTATGAAAAGAAACCAACTAAACTTTTTACATAGTATCCATTTATACAGCTGGATATATACTGAGCACCTTGCTCAAAGATACTGTTAGGAACGTATAAGTCCTTAACAAAGGAGGGAGTCAAGAGGTACAACTGTGTTTCAAATCATAATGTTTATTTACCAGAAACCAAGCAGAATACAGCAACACATAGCACACAGGCCAACAGCTCAACGGGAGAGAGAGAGCACAGTTCTGAAGAAAAGGGGGCTTATAGCCACAGGTAGCTCTCGCAGGTGCACTGCATCATCTCATAAGCCGACCCCTCCCATATTCACCTACAAATGAAAGAAAAAGAGGAGAGAGCAGCAACCAGGCCAGGAGGAGCATCAGAAGTGTGACGGCAGTGTCTTACCTGGGATCCGAACCATTGTGCTACACTGCCGCCCTGTTGATCTCAAGCTGCATGTGTCTGTTTCTTCTGTGCTGCAAACGGACCGGCTGCACATTCTGTGACCTGTGTTACGGCGTAGTACAGTGACTGGGGAACTGAACGTGTGACTCATTGGTCCCGGGTTCCATTCCCAGACGGGGCCGCTACTGTGGCACCCTTGAGAAAAAGGGACTTAACCTGAATTTCTGCAGTACACATCCAGCGCTGTAAATGGATTACATGTGAAAACATAAGCCGTGTAAATCGCTCTAGATAAGAAAGTCTGCTGAATGTTACTTTTAATCCCAGTAAAGTGTCGCTTTATTATTTTCAATCCCTACTTTTGATATTTGCCTTCGGTACAGGAGGGTTATTAAATGAAATATGTAGCCACTTGTGGCACAGTCTCTAGTGTAGTTACGGGAACAGGCTGGGACTGGATAAGAAGAGGGATGTGACAACCCTCAGCTGTCGTATTCACTGTTCTTTGGGGAAGGGGGGGGGGACAGTAGTTATAATGTGTTGGCAGGCAGAGAAGGCTGTGCTTATTTGAATAGGCTTGCCAGAGGGAACAAACGACGCCTGCAATTCTTACCAATCAACCCAAGCAGTGTGTAATTGTCGCTATCCGGGGTGCTGATGCCATCCCAGTGCTGATGGCCTTACTGTATCCCCTCTGGGCAGATTAGCTGGAAAGTGATGCTGCCCCCTGTCCATGGTGCTGAAGCTGTCCCAGCACTGAAGGAATCCAGTTTCCTTTCGTATGGTAGGAGCTGATTACCTGGAAGGTGAGCCTGTCCGCTGTCCAAGGTCCTGAATACTTTCCCAGTTTTGGATGCCAAGTAGAAAAGCTGGCAGCATCCATTGGGGAGAAAGAGCCCTCTGTGACCCTTCCCACCATGGCCCCATTGCATCAGTGCCTCTCTGCCAAATACTTCATACTTGCGACTACATTTAAAATGCATCACACAGCACCAGGTAAGCAAGGAAGAAATGCTTTTGTTTAACTTTTGCAAATATGCAGATCTTTTCTTTGGCTTCACAATGAGTAACATTTCTGCTATCTTTTTCATCACTTTATTGTTTTAAACACAAAGTGGGAGAATTGGTGATTCTTCATAAAATATTTTTTTTACTGTTTATATTTATTACAGGGTGACATGTCTGAAAAATGTGGTAAATTATCAGGAGGTGTATGCCACTTAAAGGCTTCAGTTGTCATTTATCACGTACAGCACACAGGAAGTGAACCTCACTTAAAGGCTCCAGTCATTTATCAGATACAGCACACAGGAAGTGAACCTCACTTAAAGGCTCCAGTCATTTATCAGATACACCGCACAGGAAGTGAACCTCGCTTATATGCTCCAGTCATTTATCAGACACAACACACAGGAAGTGAACCTCATTTAAAGGCTCCAGTCACTTATCAGATACAGCATACAGGAAGTGGATAGCACTTAAAGGCTTCAGTTGTTGTTTATCAGACACAACACACAGGAAGTGAATGCCGCTTAAAGGTGGCAGGAGTGTGAGTCACACTATTAGAAGTGTGAGAGGGTGTGTGAGCCTGGTCCTGTGGAAGTGTCATGGAATGTGTGTGGGGTGAGAACGGCAAGCTTTTCCTCTGAGAAAGATCATTAACTCTGCATTCAGACATATGTCTGTGTGTGTTTGTGTGTGTGTGTGCGTGTGTGTGCATGTGAGTGAGAGGAAATGTGGGTGTGTGTGTGTGTTTGTGTGTGTGTGCGTGTGTGTGCCTGTGAGCGAGAGGAAATGTGGGTGTGTGTGTGTGTTTGTGTGTGTGTGCGTGTGTGTGCCTGTGAGCGAGAGGAAATGTGGGTGTGTGTATGAGTGTTTGTGTGTGTGTGCATGTATGCATGTGTGTGTGTGTGTGTGTGTGTGTGTGAGAGAGAGAGAGAGAGAGAGAGAGAGATGTCTGTACATGGGTTTTTGACTGTCTGCTCTAATTGCCTCAGGTCATTTTGAATCTGCAGCACAGATTATTGTTCTTCCTCTTTGTTAACTAAGACACAAAAGACTCCACAGTGCACCCCCCATACTAAACCATAGGCCAGTCTATTCTAAACATGAAAAATACTGACCCCAGCTGCTCGCTTCACCCTTCACCAGAAATGATGCTTCTTTTATTCTTTTTTCATCAGCAAGAGATAATGTCCCTTTGTATTCTGCTACCTCTTAGCTCCTTTCCATGACAACTTGATCTTCATGTATAATGGGTGAAACAGTGGGCACCTCAAGCACTTGCTCATCTGAATTAATTTAGCATAATAATGCAGAAAATTATGGAACAAAAATATGAGATGCAAGTAAAAGAATAATGTGTGAATCTCTTTCGAGCATTATTATTATTATTATTATTATTATTACATTACAGGAATTTGGCAGACGCTCTTATCCAGAGTGACATACAATAAAGTGTATAACTAAAACCAGGAAGAAGTGTGTTGGAAACTCTAGAGGGAAGTACAGTTCCAAGTGCAGGAAATGACCGTGTAGTTTAACTTGGACCCTGTAGGTTATATATTATTATTATTATTATTATTATTATTATTATTGATAAATTAATTAAAAAAAATAATTATCATCATCATTAGCATAATAAAAATGTTTTGCATTCATATAGTACATTTCACTAATTTCAAGATCCGGATTCCCTTAAAAAAGCACCAGACTGCCAGAATGTCATGCTCAGTTGGGCGTGATGCATGGCATCCATTTATTATCAGAAGGCTCAAGGCGCATCAGTGTTGGGTCACAGGTGGGGGGGGGGGGTGGTGGGGTGGGCGGGTGTGGGGGTGGCGGCGGTTAACCCAGACCAGGAAATTGAAAGACCACACTCCCATGAGATGCCCCCCCCCTCCCTCCCCCTGCCACACTCTCTTCACACCACCGCTCATGGCCACAGTGTGTCAGGACAGGTTTAATTAGCACCTCCTCTCATCAGCGAAGCGTCCGCCCTCTCTCTCTCCTCCCCCTCCGTCCTGCGCCTCGTAGATGACAAAGCTCGCGTCTTCCGGCACGATCAAACCGCGCGGCGTCAAGCCTTCTGTGCTCGGCAGTCCCCGGTCGTTCATAAATCCAGATTAGTCGAAATAAGAACGCGCTGAAAAGAATCTGGACTGGGTAATTATCTGTCAGACGCCTCGGCCCTGTGCCGTCATGTCTCAGATCATCTCCTCCGTGCGTTCAGCGGACGCTCTCATCCAGAGTGACTGGCACGGAATACGTTTTTTTCCACAAGCGATCTCTTAATGCAGCCAGAGATTTACTGGACCAGATCAGGTCAAGTACCTTCTCGAGGGGTACAAGGGCAGCACCCCAGCTGGGAATCAGACCAGCAGGGTTTGAGTTGTAAGCCCATTTTCCCGTGCCCGTTATACTTCACTACACCGCTTTTCCACATTTTTCTCTGCGTTCTTGATGTGTTTTTTTTTATCCCCTCAGAGACGGTCACACAATGGGTCTGACCGGTGGGCAGATGCAATAGGTATCTGTATGAATGTAAGCGGCAGGCTTCACGGACCCCTAAATCGCTGATGATACCTCATTATGTCAACCACTGATCCGTGAGACCCAATCAGAAGAGTTTTTTCTGCATGATAAAACCTATGATTGGTTAATAACACTGAGTTGTCATCACATGTTCTTGAAGGCACATTATTGCAATCCAGACCTGGGTCAAATACGTATTTGTTTTGGATTCCAATACTGCTCTTTTCTCTATTGATCTTCCCTGGTGCAATTGAGCCTGCCAATATTACCAGAAGGCCGGGTTTGCACTTTTTGAGAGTATACTCCAGACAAGATCAGTAAAGCGTATAAAAGTGTTTGAATCCAAAACAAATACGTGTTTGACCCAGGTCTGATACAATCACCCTATTGAAAAAGAGATTCTAGTCTCAAAGGAGACCGGAGTAATGAGTAAGATACTGTAAGTAAAATAAGTGCCGCCAATATAATGGCTGTTGTTTTGCACTGGGAGGTGGTGTGCTTTCAGTCCTACAGCCATTAATGCTGAACGCACTGAATTGGTATTTTTAGCATTGCCTTTTGTTTATACAAAACTTTCAACACGTGTAACAATTTGAAACACTATCATTTTTGGGCCACGTCACCAGTTTCACTAAACGTATCTCAGGACGAGTGGAATGCACGGTTTTTTTCCAGCACATCGTTTTCATTTACCTTCAAACAGGCAGCTCAGGCACTCACACTCAAAGCTTCGCTGTAGACAGCGTGTGCTTTCCGAGTCAGGCGTTGTGATTGGTCAGATGTACTCAGATCTGAATGCTCATTGGTTGGCCGGTCTCCCTTTGAGGTCACCGTGCATAGCCGTGTGCTTTATCTAATGGGACTGGTCCCTTTCCCGTCCACACAGTCGCACTAGCCAATACAGGTGAGAGAAATGAGAGATGAATAACTGAACTGAAATGGCGGAATGTTGAATCACACACGGTTCTTTAGCTGTGACATCGTACTGTAAGGATCACAGCTCCCTCCTTCTCTCTCTTACTCCATCCCTCTCTTACCCCCTGCTTTCTGCTTTCCTTTTCTCACACCCGTCTTCTATCATTCCCCTCCTCCCTTTCTCTCTCTCTCACTCCTTCCCTCCCTCTCTCTGTCCCCGTCTGTGGCAAGCACGGAGATAAATCAGGGTGCAGAGTGGCTTTACTGCACAGTCATCAGCTCAGAGATGATTTATGAGCGTTCGCCTGCACGCGGGACCCGAAACATCCATACAAACTTTGTGCTTTTGACAATATAAGCAATAATTTTGAGGTACAGCCAACATATTTGTTCAAATAAATCCTGGCCTTCCCAGCTGGTGTGAAAGGAGCTTTCAGTCTGAGCGCAGGAGCGCAGATTCAGTGAATCCAGCGTTAAAATACAGTAGCTACTCGTCTGAGAGAGAGATGAAGCGATGCACGCCAGCCTCAGAACATTCCGCGTACGTTCAGCTGGGAAGATTAAAATGGCACACTGAAGATCAAACTGCCACCTGGGCAGCTGGTTATTTTGTCTTCAAAGCAGCGAAGAATCACAAAGTGCGGACTAGAGACGGATCCTGTTAACCCTCGACTGTTTAAAAAAAAAAAAAATGTATGAGTTGATTATTCAAGCAAGTCGCTTAGAGATAATGAAATTTCATTGATGATATTGAGTCGAGGAAATTGCGTTGACAAAGGAGCCATAGCAACCGCGGGCAATGATCAAACAGAGCCGGAGTGTGATTCCAACGAATAAAACTCATTAACTCATGTTCTCTGTTCATCATTCTACCACATCATACACGCTCAGAAATTGTGGTATGGTATAAGAATGTTTCCGTACACACTTTTGCACTTTTAACAAATGCAAAGAAGGCACTCTATTGACCTAAAAGGTACATTTCAGTCATAGTTTTGGGTACATAATTGTACTTTCAGAGGTACGAATAGCAAAGACGCAAGAATGTACTCACACTGAAGGCTACTATTTTGTCCCTCAACAGCGGTGTTTCCCAAACACGCACAGCTGGCATGGCTGCTGGGACTGACCGCGTCCCATGGTGCACCAGTAAAGTCTCCGAATACAGACGTGAAGGACCGGCTGAGACCAGTGAGCCGCCTCTTTCGAGGGATCCCACCCAGTGGACACTCCCTGCCAGCTCCTCCCACCCAGTTCGGCTGCGTTGCCAGATTTCGCCAGGTACACCTACCAGTCGCCTACTGAAGCAGTGCACTTTCGGCTCCGAGGGGGGGCTCCCGCGGCCTGATCGACAGAGGTCACAAGTATCCCCAAAATGCCCCCCAGCCCCGTCTTCTCATGAGCACTATTTTTGAAGAGCCATGGGCTGCTGTTTCTATCAGACTAGACACTTGAGAAAGAGGGGGGGGGGTGGGAACATTTTTGTTAAATACTTTTTACGAGGTGGAAAACCATAATCACCCCCCCCCCCCCACCCCCACCCCAACCTCCATCCCAATTTTTTCCTCAATCGTGGCAACACACTTTCAGTTATTGGTGGATTTTTCAAATGCGGAAAATATGTATTTCTGAGCCACAGATGTCTGCTATCGTTTTTTTTGTTTGTTTTTGTTTTTTTTTGGACCAGCGTTTCTGGACTGGCAGCCCATTGGGCAGGACAGTGTGGGGCCGAATCACGCTGCGCACAAAACAGATTGGAGCGGGCCTGCGGTGCGCATGGCTGTCAGACAGCCGGAGAAAAATAAGAGCTGGCTCCAGATTCATTCAGCATTCAGCAGAAACTGAAACCCTCACCTCAAGGGGGGGAGGGGGGCAGGAGGGTGGGCGGTACCCAACCTGGAGGGGGGAAGGGGGGGTCTGTCACTGCGGCGATAAGCCACCCTCAGGAGAGGGTAGGCGGGCCCCCCTCCTGGAAACCCAGGGCCTGTCAGATGCATTTTTCTGGAAGGCTGGTGCAAAGACCAGTACCTGCAGCCGCGATCGCCATGCCAACGGCACTCCATTGCCGACTGGTTCGGGGCGTTTGTGAGGCAAGGAGAGAGAGGATGGGCATCCGAATCGAGTGCGACGTCCTTGTTCAGGGGTGCACGGGGGAGAGGGGGGTGTGGGGCGGGGGGGGGGGGGGGGGGGGCGGAGGGGGCTGGCCTGCGGACAAACCAGACTCAGGCCAGCATTTATGTGAATGATTAATAAAGGAAGTGTTTCCTCCACTGAGGAAACTCCAGCCTCTCCTGCATGCAGAGATGAAATATTCATGTGCCTGAATGATATATAATATCTCATATCTCTGGAGGACGGCCAGAGACACGGACTGAATATACACAAGTCAGCACTGTCATCATTCAGTAACACCTCAGAACCAATACACACTCACTCACATACACACACACACACACACAAACACAGGCACACACCCAAATAACCTAAAGCAAAATGCAGACCAAAACTAATCATCAAAGCCAGAATATTTGTCATAGCAACAGCCCCTCATCACCAGTCCAGCCCTCAGCATCAAAGATCAAGTGATTAACCCTAAATGTGTGACATCACAAATACAATCATGACTGGTGATTGAACGCAATGGAAAAAAAAAATATTCCAGGAAACATATTCATCAAAGGAAAAAAAAAACCATATGGTTCCAATGTGTTCTCTTGGCCTATAATTTATCTTTTTCCCCCTCAAATTCATGCAGATAAACCTGAGAGGTTTCCATTTGTAGTACTTTACAGGCAAGTAATACATTTATTTCAAATGCGTACAATAACATAACAAGCAGAGATGTAGCCCAGGAACATTTGGTTTTGAACAACCTCTACCCCCTGCTGGAATGCTCAGGGTACATGTAAGAAACTCTCCCTCCCACCCCCCGAAATCCAAATACATATGGAAGATGAGTACCAGCACTTACTACATGCCCCCCCTCCCCCTCAGACTGACAGTACTGTCCTGTCCAGTTCAGGTCTGAATTTGGAACCCCCTCCTCCCCCAGAGAAGTCTGAGTGAGTGGTAAAGTAGTCTGAGAGTGTGGTAAAGTAATCTGAGAGTGTGGTAAAGTAGTCTGAGAGTGTGGTAAATAATCTGAGAGTGTGGTAAAATAATCTGAGAGTGAGGTAAAGTAATCTGTGAGTCTGGTAAAGTAGTCTGAGAGTGTGGTAAAGTAATCTGAAAATGTGGTAAAGTAATCTGAGAGTGTGGTAAAGTAGTCTGAGAGTGTGGTTAAATAATCTGAAAGTGTGGTAAAGTAGTCTCAGAATGTGGTAATGTAATCTGAGAGTGTGGTAAAGTAGTCTGAGAGTGTGGTTAAATAATCTGAAAGTGTGGTAAAGTAGTCTCAGAATGTGGTAATGTAATCTAGAGTGGTAAGTAGTCTAGATGGTTAATCTAAGTGTAAGTAGTCTCAGAATGTGGTAATGTAATCTGAGAGTGTAGTAAAGTAGTCTCAGCATGTGGTAAAGCAGTCAGAAAGTACGGTAAAGTAATCTCCAGGTCTTATTTTTCACTCGCGGTCTGGGCTGTGTGTGCCACAGATGGCTGCCCAGTTTGTGTCAGAAAATGAACAATGAACCAACGGACAGCCAAAAATCACTAAATAAACCTTTTTTCTAAAGAAATGCCAAGAGAGATTAGATGTCACATTTGACATATTTGAGTCTAACCTTCCATCTAACCAACGGGGGGGGGGGGGGGGGGGGGGGGGGGCTGGAGCCTATCTTACCATGCATTGGGTGAGAGGCAGGTATACACCCTGAACAGGTCACCAATCCATCACAGGGCACACACACCACTCACACATACACTCATTCACTCACAAACTCATACCTGCAATTTAGACTGTCCAAGAGCCAAGCCTGCAAGTCTTTGAACTGTGGGAGGAAGTAGGAGTACCTGGAGAAAATCCATGTGCACATGGAGAGAACATGCAAACTCCACACAGAGAATCCACTATCCATCGGCCCCACACTGTCCACCATATTTGAATGACTGGGCAAAATAAAATTTGAAATTCTCTGAAGGACAGTATCAGAAATAGATTTAGTGACGAGTACATCTTAAATTTAAAGAGCGATTGATGGATGCATTTTGAGGAACAGTTCTTCAATAGAACAACAATCATGTAAATATCATACAATTGTTCTGCCTATGAGGCAACAGAGAAGCATACAAGATGTAATGTCTTAAAAAGCACAACACAATGTGTTTTTAAGAAATGACTTGTAGACATTCTGAGATTCAGGATCATGTCAAAAAAAATTATATATATATAGACATTTTCTCTCAGTATGACATTTTAGGGCACCCAGATGAAAGCATGCATTAAGCTGAACTGGACGAGTTCTTTAGCCGTGTGTTTGCGGACCCCATAGTTCTTTCTCCATGTTCCCACAATGCAGCGCAGGCTGGCGAAAAGAGGGAGAAAAATGGCGAAAGAAAAGAAACGCTCTGAAAAGCAGCAGAGCAATCACGCTCAGGTTTGCGGTAATGGCGGGCGGGGGATAATGGCGTGCGGCGCACCTCCTCCACCGCTCCTCCACTCCCTCCTTTTGTGTGCGCCTCCGCCGCCGCCGCCGGAGAAAGGGAACCGGGATGAAAGGCATGACTGAAATGAGTCAAAAGAGGAGAGGAAAGAAAAGGGGAAACCAATCTACGGCAAACACAATAGGGCTGAATTACCTAAAAGACGAGAGAGAGGGAGGGAGGGAGAGAGAGAGCTGGAGGGAAAGAGAGAGAGAGAGAGAGAGAGAGAGAGAGAGAGAGAGAGAAAGAGGAGGGGGCTGTAAGAAGGAAAGAAAGGGACAGGAGGACAGAGTGAGAAAGAGGGAGGGAATAAAATAAAAAGATAGGGTGAGAGGATTGGGCTTTAAGAAAGAAAGGAAAGTACGGAAAGGAAAGAGTGAAAAAGAGGGAGGGAATAAAAATATGCCCAGAATTTGAAACTTTAAATGACCTCCAAAAGCTACCATATTTATTAGGCGATCACAGAAAATGCATTGGACTAGTCGCAAACTACGTAACAGCTTGCCATAAACAGAGGGACAACCAGTGAGCATATTAGGATAGGCCTCTATTTGTCTGTAAACCGTTTGTCTGGATTTGTTTGTGTGTTCCTTGTATATGTTCATTACTTTGTATATGTTCGTGCTTTGGCAATATAAGAAATGTCTTGTCATGCCAGTAAAGCATTTGAATTTGAATTTGAGTGAGAGGATATATCCAGTATATATCCAGCTGCATAAATGGGTGCAATGTAAATGCTATGTAAAAAGCTGTATAAGTTGCTCTGGATAAAAGTGTCTGCTAAATGCCTGTAATGTAATGTATAATAGGTGTGGCAGAATTGACTGAAGGAGTGTCTTTCACCTGTTTCTGAGTAATAATAAAAGTGTGGTTGTTTTGCTGCTGTTTTTAGTCGCTGGTTTGCTGGCTGGCTTTGGCAGTGCAGTGTAATGTGATATCAATAAAGCAGCTCGAAATTGGAAACAGAGTGAAATGGCTAGAGTCAGAGTTTCATAATTGTTTTCCGTTCAAATGCCTATAAAAAAATATGCCTGTTATTTGGGCACAGATAGTTCCCTAATATATATAGTTTTATATTCTCTGCAGATGCTGCAGGGAGCTCTCGTGTGTAGGGAGCTTTGGTATGTCATTTTACTCTCTTCAAATAGCCAAATTTCATTTTGGTAGTATACTGTTCAAAGCCTCAGTTTTCAGGTTAATAACCATGTTGTACTATGACCCTGATCAGGCTGCTCATAACCTTACAGCACTATGGACCTGACCAAGCTGCTCATAACCTTACAGCACTATGAGCGTGACCAGGCTGCTCATAGCCTTATAGCACTATGAGCCTGACCAGGCTGCTCATGACCTTACAGCACTATGAGCCTGACCAGGCTGCTCATAGCCTTATAGCACTATGAGCCTGACCAGGCTGCTCATGACCTTACAGCACTATGAGCCTGACCAGGCTGCTCATAACCTTACAGCACTATGAGCCTGACCAGGCTGCCCATAACCTTACAGCACTATGAGCCTGACCAGGCTGCTCATAACCTTACAGCCTATACCTGACCAGCTGCTCATAACCTTACAGCACTATGAGCTGACCAGGCTCTCATAACCTTACAGCACTATGAGCGTGACCAGGCTGCTCATAGCCTTATAGCACTATGAGCCTGACCAGGCTGCTCATAACCTTACAGCACTATGAACCTGACCAAGCTGCTCATAACCTTACAGCACTATGAGCGTGACCAGGCTTCTCATAGCCTTATAGCACTATGAGCCTGACCAGGCTGCTCATAACCTTACAGCACTATGAGCCTGACCAGGCTGCTCATAACCTTATAGCACTATGAGCCTGACCAGGCTGCTCATAACCTTACAGCACTATGAGCCTGACCAGGCTGCTCATAACCTTTTAGCACTATGAGCCTGACCAGGCTGCTCATAACCTTACAGCACTATGAGCCTGACCAGGCTGCTCATAACCTTACAGCACTATGAGCCTGACCAGGCTGCTCATAACCTTACAGCACTATGAGCCTGACCAGGCTGCTCATAACCTTACAGCACTATGAGCCTGACCAGGCTGCTCATAACCTTACAGCACTATGAGCCTGACCAGGCTGCTCATAACCTTACAGCACTATGAGCCTGACCAGGCTGCTCATAACCTTACAGCGCTATGAGTTTGACCAGACTGCTCATAACCAAATGGCTGAGTCTGATCAAACTGTGAGAGGTAAGTGTGCCCAACTTTCAAAAATGTGATTTGCTAATAAAAAAATAGGTAGCTATGAATCATAATCTCTTATGAATCATAATTTTGTCTAAATGCAGTGCAGTCTAATTTGGTAATTCAAGCCAACTCAGGTGTAGACATACAAGCTAACACTGGCTAAAACCAATTAGCACCAACCAATTGTAGGATGCCTTTCTAAAAAACTATACCTTCACTTTCCCAATGATCTACAGATGGGGCTGGTCGAAATATAGATACACGAATAGATCAGCTGGATAATGGACTCGCCCACTGTTCACATTTTTAAAATCACCACCCAAAAGTTCATTCCATGGTCACTGATTCTGTACATCCCCCGAATACAGCCTCCAGCAAGGTTCATTTTATTTCATTCAAAGGAATACAAATATCCAGTTTCAGTTGGAGAAACATAAGGCATGGAGGGAGGTTGATCAAAGCAGAAGTAAACTGATAGAGAAAGAGATAAAGAAACAGAGAGAGATTGGTGGAGAAAAAGATCATTAAAAACATTTTTTTTTCAATAAAACTATTGTTATAGAATTAGACAAAAAGGGATAAAATAACAATCCCTTTGGGAGAAACACACAGTGCCTCTCACTGTCCTGTAAGTGATGGTGTAACAGAGAGAGAGAGTGACAGGAAGCAATGCTCATGATCAAAGTATTTTATTAAAAGTTAAGTATGTGTACTTGTCAAGTCAGTGAAGAAATTTAAAATTTGAGAGAGAGAGAGAGAGAGTGAGAGAGAGAGATAAATAGAATGAGATGGACTGGGAGTGTGTGTGAAAGAGAAAGCAAGAGACAGAGACAGAGAGGAAGAGAAAACCGATTTCTGGCTTAATGATTCTTCACTGGCTTGAATGTAGACAGTGTTGCCAAAGCAACAGTTACAAACAGCAACACACAACAAACGATTACATAGCTGAGCTCAAGAACAGCTTGGGTTTTGGTGGGGGGGGGGGGGTCTTTCTCTGTGTCTGGTGCCTGCAGGTTTGTTTTAGAGCAGGTCTATATGGTCCCAGACATGTGGGTTTAGGGAGACTGAAGATGCTTCTTGCTGTTTCACTGCTGATGTGTCTTCAAGGACCATTGCGATGTAACAACAGGGACTGTGGGAGAGTGACTTTAGGGACAATCGCAATATGAATGCATGAACACTGTGGGTATGTCTTTAGGGACACTAGTGGTGTGACTATAGGAACACTGTGGGTGTGTCTTTAGGTTGTGACTATAAAGGCGTTAGGACTAGTGGTGGAAAAACACTGTGGGTGTGCTTTGGCCATGTGATATAGGAACTGTGGTGTGTCTTAGGACACTAGTGGTGTGACACGTGTGTGGCTTTTGCACCTATATGTACTTATGGAACACAGGGAGGTGGCGCAGGATGGGAGGGAAACACTTTGGCTTAGGCCAGTTAGGACATTAACGGGCAGATCAGTGGACTATGTGTGTGTCTTAGCCCAGTAACAAGAACGTGTTCTAGGGACACAGTGTGACAGAACATCCTTTAGGGCACAACATAGAACACTGGCTGGAGGCATGTGGCTAATTACAGGTGCTACCTGTTTCCTTTAGGCACTGCCCCTGTCTGACTAGTGAACACGTGTGGTGTGTGCTTTAGGGATGTGGTGTGACTTGATGTGGTGTGTTTTGGGGCCAGTGTGACTTGGACTGTGGGTGTGCTTAGACACTGTGTGCATGGAAGTGTGTCTTAGGCTAGTGTGTGACTAGCCGTGGGTTGTTTAGGACACATATGTGCTATAGGAACACTGTGGGTGTGTCTTTAAGGACACTAGTGGTGTGACCGTGCCTCTGCTCCCCAATGCACATTTCCCCATGGAAACAGAGAGAGGGGAGAGTGGGGCAGGGGTAATGCACAGCTTTGCATAATGAGGCAGATTGGAGAGATTATGGCAGTCTGGCCCATTGTGGCTGGTCATTATCGTCAACACCGAACCCTCGCGACCTTAATCAGTGCTACCAACGTACTTTAGAGTGCTGGCTGAACCACTCCTGAGCTGCAGTCAGCTGAATACAGTGCCCTTCCTCCTTCCGCATCTTCTGTGCTGTCCACTGTCCGCTGAAGGGAGCGTGTGCGTGTGTGCGTGTGTGCGTGTGTGTATGAGTGTGTGTGTGTGTGTGTGCGTGCATGTGTGTGTCTGTGTGTGTGATTACACGTGTGCATGTGAGTGTGTGCGTATGTGCGTGCGTGTGATTACACATGTGTATGTGAGTGTGTGTGTGCGTGTGTGCATGCGGGTGTCTGTGTGTGTCTGATTACATGTGTGTATGTGTGTGTGTGTGTGTGTGTGTGTCTGATTACATGTGTGTATGTGTGTGTGTGTGTGTGTCTGATTACATGTGTGTATGTGAGTGTGTGTGTGTGTGTGTGTCTGATTACATGTGTGTATGTGTGTGTGTGTGTGTGTCTGATTACATTGTTGGGGTGTGTGTCTGTACATGTGTGTAGTGAGTGTGTGTGTGTGTTGTGTCTGAACATGTGTGAGTGTCTGATATGGCATGTAGGTTCAGATAGAAGATAGCGGTCTTACACCACACCTAAAGCTGGACTCTCTGCTCCAGCAGCTCAATCAGAGCTCAGTGGAGTGTGTCACCTGCACAGAACACAGCAAACTGCTGGAGCCCTAAGAGCCCACACCGCACCTCCTGCACCTACGACCCTTAATAACCCCCTATGCTCATTAATAACACTCTCACTGCTGTTTCTCTCTGCATCACGAAGGTTAATAGCAGTGCATCAGTGATATTTTATGTTCTGTTTCCTGTGGCACTTTACTGTACTACATGTGTAGTCTGGAGACAGACCAGGCTCTCCACAGCAAAAATGTTTATTGTGGATAAATCCTCACAGGAATCCGAAATCCTTCCTGTAAAAAAAAAAAAAAAAAGAAGACCTGGATACAAATAGACAATGACTGGCAGAGAGGGTTTGAGAGTCACGACAGAGAACACATTGGGACAAACCCAGCTGAAACCCAAGGTCGGCCCGAGCCTTAGACCGGAGAACTCAACCTCTGGCTCTGGATGGTCACTGTGGCTGTTGGTTCTTAATGCTCGGAAACACAGAAAGAGAAAGAGAGAGAGAGAGAGATGGAGAGGGAGAGAGACAGAGATGGGTAGGGAGAGGGAGAGAGAGAGAGATGAACAGGGACAGGGAGAGAGAGAAGGAGAGATGGAGACGAAGAAATAGAGAGAGAGGAAATTATAGCAAGCCCCTTTGTCAGAAAATCTCTCTATCATGAAAGAGTTGCCCATTAGGCTGTTTTTCTGTAATTTATTTAGTATTTAGATTTCTCCAGTTCCATTAGGCAGTTTTTCACACCCCACACACTAATTACACAATAATTACACATCAGCGCATTCATCCTGGGAATCGTCAGGGTAAATGCCGAAAAGCAAGTCATTATCACCAACTTAAGTGCAATTAATAACACACACACAACCACGCGCACACACCCACATACAAACATCCACACACCCACAAACACAAACACACACACACACACGCACACAAACATCCACACACACCCACGCACACACACACACACCCACAAACACACACACACGTTCCTTTTTCTTCCTCACACACACACCATCCTCTCTCTTCTTCACACACACTATCTTTCTCTCTCTTTCTCATCGTCTCAATTTCCACTACTTTTAAGTCCTTTTCTGATGGGGCATATTTTACAATACCTATTAGCTCGGCCTGTGTTTTTGATTTTATGGACATTGGAATGGTTTGTTGAAATTTTTTGACTAATTATAGCAACAATAGAAATACCAATAGAGATATTAGCAGGTAATAATGTGGTACTAATAGAAATGAATTCTGGAAAAATCCATTTCAATTAACCGGTGTTAAGAGATTTTATGCTGCCTCTCTACTGTGGCATGTATAATTTTTTTCTCTTTCTCTCTCTATCCCTGCCTCCCTTTCTCTCTCTCTCTTTCTCTCCCTCCCTCCCTCGCCCTCCTCCTTTCAGTCTCCGCGGGCCTTCATTAGAAAAGGAACGTATCTGATTCCACTGCTACACAGCAATTATGTAGTGTAGCCAAGCGTCTCCTCCGGTGGCAGACAAAATTGCCTTTGCTCTTTCAAAAGTGGGAATAAAAGAAAAAAAAACTACATATTAATGTCAAAAATCCTGGTCTAAGTGGCGCTTCAGACCTTCTTTGTAAACCCGGAAGGCACAGTTAAGGAGTTTAGTGCGCACAGGTAATTTACAGACTGAATAAGGTGTCAGATGGGCAAAGATATAAAATGTGTACAATGCACATGTCAGACAGATTAAGCTAAAGATGGTTAAATCTGTCAGACAGGTAAAGCTATCAGACAGATGGGTATCTGTGTCAGACAGGTAAGCTATCAGACAGATGGGTATCTGTGTCAGACAGGTAAAGCTATCAGACAAATAGGTATCTGTGTCAGACAGGTAAAGCTATCAGACAGATGGGTATCTGTGTCAGACAGGTAAAGCTATCAGACAAATAGGTATCAGACAGATGGGTATCTGTGTCAGACAGGTAAGCTATCAGACAAATAGGTATCTGTGTCAGACAGGTAAAGCTATCTGACAGATGGGTATCTGTGTCAGACAGGTAAAGCTATCAGACAGATGGGTATCTGTGTCAGACAGGTAAGCTATCAGACAGATGGGTATCTTTGTCAGACAGGTAAAGCTATCAGACAAATAGATATCTGTGTCAGACAAGTAATGGTATCAGACAGATGGTATCTATGCTAGACAGGTAAAGCTATCGCAGATGGATAATGTGTCAGACAGGTTAAGCTACTAGATAGATGAGTAAATGCGTCAGACCGACAGGTTTTCGGTGTTAAACTGATGGCTAAATGGGTTAAGCTGGTAATGGTAAACCTATCAGACACAGGTGAAAGTATCATACAGACAAGTAAGTCAATCAGACAGACAGGCTTTTTGCATGTTCTTGTGCACAATGTTGTGTTTTTGTATTCATGGTATCTGGTAGTAAGCACCACTGCACTCAATGTTGTCTGTGTGCTTTGAGTCATGTCACATCAGCCATAAATGAGGAGTGAAGTGGGCCCATTTATATCTATTATTAACACCAATTAATATCTCCATATTTCATACCCTCATTCTGAATGTGTTCCTTATTATAACTTTTATTTTTGTTTTTGCTGTATTTATGTTTTTATTTATTTCTAATATAGTATTTGAAAACAATATTTTAAGCATTAAAAGAGTACCTTAGGCTATTTGTGTCTATCTGATGTATATGCGCTGCGTTGTAACAGTTTAACAGGTTGGGAAATTTTGATACTTTGCCACGGTCTGCTTTTAATAGAGCAGGGAGCATCCGCTGAAGAGATCGTAGTTTAGCCCGTCGCTCTCGGACGAAGCGGTAAGACCCCACCTGGAACGCGATTCCGCGAGCTCCTGGCAACCAGAACCGGTTCATTAAGCGGCGCGCGGCCTGTCAGACGGCCGCTAAAACAGACAGCGGGCTGCGCCGTCGGGAGATGAGAGAGTAGCGACGATGACAGCGAAAGACGGCGAGGCCTAAAAGGAGCACGTCAAGACGGAGGGGGAAGTGGGATTTAAATGCAAATTGCGTAAGGGGTGGGGAGGGGGGGGGGGGCTGGAGGACAGCGGAACTCCATTATTATTCCCTCTCTTAGCCTTTATTTTCCGGTATCTTTTCACCGCTCCATTATGGAAATTCCGGAGACAATTAGCACTTGATCTCAACAAAATGCCCCGCCCCAGTGCCCGCCGAAGAAGACCTTTATAAATGTATATACAGTTTATATATATATATGTGCTTATTTATCAAATGGTTATTTTGTAGTGTCAATAGGTTATTGGTAGGAGACCAATTAAATCTTAAAAAAGAAGAAGAAGAAAAAACACAAGAAGAAGAAGAAGAAGAAGACCAAGATTTGATTTTGTTTTCCTTTACTGAACATCTCAGTTGTACGGTGGAGAAATTGCATCTATGTGTCCAGCTCACTTGGTCCACCACCCGTTCCTGCTTCATCAGTCAAGCCGTTTGGTGCAGCCCTTTCTCCGCTACCAGACCTGTGTTGCCTGAGCCTGACTGAGCTGGAACTTGACCGGTCTGTATGCTTTGTATGGCTGAAGGCGACGACATACATAATAAAGTGTAATCACGTTTTAATCAATAGGTAGATCAGTCCTGCTTTTAACTTTGGATCTGTTATGGATTCAACAGGGCGTCCGCTGACAGACTTGATGTGCAATTACTAAACATAAATTTGGGTAAAAAAGTTTTTAAAAAAAATGTATATATATATATATATATATATTATTTAAATATGACCTTTTTAACTTACGATGGTGATCCCCTGGATGCCTTTGAGCCTGGGACGGGGTGCATGGAAACCCCCTGCATTAGGCCAATTGAAGATTTGGGGTGGTGTTGATAAAATATTGTGCATTTGTCAATCATGGAATTCACTGAAATCAGAGACGGATTAATTAATTAGAATCATGGTGAGGAGGTAATTAAAATATGAGGCCAGGGGGCTTGATTAGAATCAAAAGAAGCGAGGGAGGGGGTGGAGGATGGGGAAGGGACAGGGGAACTGTGATGGAGGGCTTGCGTTTTTTGGAACCTGAAAAACCTGCGCCCTGTTTCATGTGGTAATTTTGGGGAGGTCAGGGTTGGAACTCTTTGAAGAGAGGGAAGCTAGGGAGGAGCGCAGGAGCCCCAACTAATGAGCAGATGTCGGGCGTCTGTGCGTACAACGGCCACCACAAACCCTGCTGTTGCCTGCTGCTTCCTAGGTATAATTAACCCCTTCCTCACGTGCTGTTTCTCATTAACTCTTCTCTTTCTGTGATGAGTCACTCCGCCCCTTCACTCCGCACGCTCACCTTCTTGTGTCTAATTGCAATTAGTTCCTCCTTTCTTTCCATTAAACCTTTGTTCCCAAACTGTGAATCTCTCTGCAGAGAGAGAGAGAGAGAGAGAGAGAGAGAGAGAGTGTATGTGTGTGTGTGTGTGTGTGTGTGTGTGTGTGTGTGTGTGCGTGTGTGTGTGCACAGTGTGTGTGTAGAGGTGTATATATGCAGCAGTGGAGTGGAAGGCTCAGTGGGGCTGATTCAGGCAGATTTGTTGAATTATTAAAAATACAGGAGAGAGAACTGGCCTCCTCTGCCACCACTAAAATACTGCATAACCACTAAACCACTGAACCACCTTACTCTCTTTCTGTCTCACACACACACAACCTCTCCTTTTAACTCCTCTCTTACTGTTCTCTCTCTCTCTCTCACTCTTTCCTCCCTCCTTTCTGACTTCTGCCCTCCCTTCTTCTCTCTCTGCTCTTTCTATGTTTCTTCCTGCTTCTTAATCCTCAGCCAGCCAGTTTATCTATCAGAAAGGGACTAATTGCTCTGACATTTACTTCCATCCTGGTTCCCCTGTGTGAGTGTGTGTGTGTGTGTGGCTGCCAGTCTATCGCAGGGCTCACACACCATTCACTCACACGCTCACACCTACGGGCAATTTATAGTCTCCAATTAGCCTACCTGCATGTCTTTGAACTGTGGGGGAAACCAGAGTGCTCGGAGGAAACCCACGCAGACACGGGGAGACATGCAAACTCAAACCTTCTTCCTGTGAGGCGACAGTGCTATCCACCGCACCACCGTGCTGCCCTTAAACAAACATATGCATTATCCACACCGATACTGCATACATTTAAATCACTGTTGCATTAACTGAGACTACAGCCTGGAGTCAAACACCATTTGACCTTAATTTAAATGCAAGACTTTGCTTTTTATTCTTCGCAGGCAACGTCAGATGTTTTGATTTAATGTATTGCTGAATTAAGTTAAAGCCGGACCTTTAAGGTGAAAATGAGCATGTGCCCGTGTTAGCAAAGACACACTACGGATGAGTGTTGAGCGATGGAAGGAAGATTTGCATGCATAATGTTTATACATTTGATTAGCAGAAAGCTAATCAAGACCTACCCAAAGCTTTTTTTTTCTGGACATGCTTTACCCATCTTGTTTCAATCAACACTACCCCACAGTGGATTTGAACCTGCAGGTGTGGACACACTTCCGTAGACCGAAGATCAGCAATTTGCAATTAGAATGTTCTGAACTGAACATTCTAATGCTG